>NC_056748.1:216387083-216487083 GCF_019279795.1 Protopterus annectens
ATGGGATGAAATCACAAACAGCTATGTTGCCAATGCAGGCTACATGGACAAGCAGTGCTCATTTAAGGAGGCCTCTATTGGTGGGGCATGTCAGATTGGGGTCAGTAGTTCTACAGGAAATGGAGTCGCAAGAAATTCAGGCCCAAATTCAGGGACTGGAGACTTATGACAATGTTCCAGAAGAAGACGACATGACTGTATTTGAATAACGTTTCCATTATCGGGGCAACAGAATGGATTGCTTCTGCTTTCAGCTGCCAGGATGCTCTTGTCAGTCTTTTGACTTTATTGTATTAAGGTAACATTTCATTATCAAGGGGTAATTACAAAGTAAGGCCAATAGTTCCCAGACTTCATTTTTATGTCTTTCATTCATTCTTCTCTTACGGTTTGGGTGAGGAATAAAGAAAGCATCACTACTCAAAAAGTGGCAGTTATTTACCTGTTTTATTTCCCACGTCCGATACACATGTATTGAGATTTTTCTGCAGTTTCTGTTAAGCATGAAATATTGCACTGTGAAAGCTAAGGTGTAGATATTCTAAAGTTGAAATGTTTGTTGCACTGTTTATGTAGAATTCTCACACAACTTTTAACGCGTTACCTAGAACTGTTGCCCAATAATGGAAAAGTACCAAATAAATGTCAATCTGTGTACATGAATAAATGTCGATTTGTGCACATGAATAAATGAATAAATGTAGATTGCTGTATAGGGGGGGGGGGTAAATAAAGCATTCCCCGATAATAAGCCCTAATGCGTATTTCGATGGGGGGAAAGTATAAGACCTGGTCTTATTTTGGGGGAAATACGGTATTAAGGTTTACAGCTGTAGCAAGGTGAGCAGTACAGTCTCTGTCTTATATGTAAACTTCCAAGGCATTTATAGGCACAATGAGAGATATAATGATGTCATCATGTCCTGATTCTTTTCCAGGGAAACATTCCCAGAAGTTCATTCTGATACACTTCCTGCAGAAGGTGCTCAGACAAGTGCCTCAACCACCTCAAATACCTCCTGTCACCAAGAAAGACCTGTGGCTGCAATGTGAGACCCTTCCAGGTGTGTCCTTATTCCATGAATTGTGGGTCCAGTTACCTGCTATGCAGCCTCATTTCTGCAGTTGATACAAATGACATCATCCTTTGTGTCGCTACCCACATCTCATGACCACAAGTTAGAATGGCAGCATAGACTGACCTTTATACTTAGTTTTGATCCAAAAACACAAATAGAAACTAGAACAAAAAAAAACACATGATACAGAGCTAAGTAGAAAACTGCAAATTCTTTTATTAATGCTTCTGGTATCTCGGCTCAAATGCCTTCAAGGAATCTGGTACTAAGAGGAATTTGGTACTAATAGTTTTGTCCAATGAGTCAGTTCTCACATCACCACTCTTCTCAACTGTCCAGATTTTTTCATAATGTCCAAATTGTTTTAATATGTTGTTGGTCTGTTCCTCATAAAATTTATGGCTCTCTGGCAAATCCCCGAGGACTGAAGTGACTAAATAATGACATGCATTTAAGTTTCAGACTTCATATCCTTTATGAAAATGCATCTCAACTCAAATCCTGCTATTCTAGCAACTTTCTAAATTTAAAGAGCAATATTTAAAATCCATCCCCATTTTTTGAGGCTTTGTCTCCCCGTTAGTTTATGCTTTGTCCAGTGTTTTTGCAATAAGAGGATGAGTGATATGCATATCATGACAGCAGATATGCACATCACAACAGCAGATATTCATATCCCCACAACAGTCTGATACATTGCTGACAGTACTGTTCCTCTTCACTGACCTAACATCTAATCTCCCAATCACCTCTGCCTTGAGTAATGAACAGGAGCTCAAGATGAATAATGTCTTCCACCTGGGAAATACATTCTCTCTTATTTGCAGACAGCAATGCACATTTTCTGTAGACAATTAGGGCCACTGATTTGGAGGTCTGGAGTTTCATCCCTGCATACTCACAATCAACAGCAAATTACCGCAGTGTGTACTGGGGATCACATTTTACTTGAGTTTAAGAGAATGACAAAACCTGTAAATAACAAAGATGCTACCCTCACACCACCCAGCTAGCCTCTGTCCAAACACTGGCTCATTGTTATATGCTATTTGTGAAAATCATAAGCAAAAGTGGAGACACTACACACCCTTGGCAGAGTCCTACATCTACTTAAATTGAGTTTTGACTGAATACAAAGAAAGCAAGCAGAACACTTACTCCTCAAACACAAGCTCCCAATTATACTCAGCTGCAGCTCTGGGACCTTGTATTGTTGTAGCACCTCATACAAGATAGAGAGTACCTGGTTTTGCAGCCTCTCCAATTCCACAAAACACATGTATGCAGTAAATGTAAGATCTCAAGACTCTCCATCCCCAGTATGTATGCAAGTACAGTGTACTTCTCCAATGTTCCACAACCAGGATGGAATCTGCATTACACCTCCAGAATGAGAAGGTCAACTATTGGATGAAATCTCCTTTCCAACACCCTAGCCTATACTTTCCCAAATAGACTGAGGTGTGTAGCACTTCTGTACTTAGAATATTCCCCATGTTCCCTTTATGAAAATGGGGACCTCTACACCACTGCACCACTCCAGATGTACTGTCTCAGCTTTCCATGCAACACTGAAAAAGATGTGATAACAATGTTCCACCAATGCCCCATGCCTATTGTTTTTCTAGCCAGATATCAGTCTCTTCTATAATCTTACCACAGTGGAAATGTTCAATCACCACAGTAGCCTTATTTATTGAAGCCTTACTACAGTGGAAATATTTAATCACTCTAGTAGCCTTAGTTATTGATCGTGAATCCAGACGACCTTCTGCATTGAAGCTTCCTCCTTACAGAAAGTAGCATTTTCCTGGGATTCCAGAGTTCATCAGGAACTCTCATTCAAGCTCATGGCAAATGTCTAGAGTGAAGGTGAACATTTCCCCGCTATTGCCTAGACCATTCTGCTCCTCTTCCTGAGTCAACAAAGAGTTTCCCAGAACATCCATGAGGTAATCTTGAAATTATTTCTCCATGACCTCACCAAACTCCTCTCAAAACCAGACTTCTGCATTAGTGACTGTTGCAAAGGCTATTTTTGTTTGACAGTACATGTGCACCAGATCTGGGAACCCAGGGCTTACACTGTGGAGAAAGCCTCTTGCTTTACCTGACAGGTTTCTTGGGCTTAGAAAAAAAGCAAAAACCTCTGTGTTGTTTTTTGGACTGATGACTTTTATATATCCCGAGGATTCAGAAAGGCTTACCTCACTGTGAATGCCTTAATTCTGATGATTTTCCCTACTGTGGTAAATCCAAGAAATTCATAAATCACTTTCCCATTGCCTTAGCAGGCAAGTACAAGTCTTAGCTTGGACAGTGGTCTTATCAAATGCTGAAGCCCTGGGGAGTGGCTAATGTTGGTTAGTAATGTGTTCTCCCCCAGAAATGGCAGCAGCACCTGAATAATGCATTTTAGGTGTAAGGAAGAAAAATTGTATGCTCTCTTTGAGTTTGTGCACCTATACCCTCCTATGAAAAGCATGTTGCCTGTAGTACAAGTACAGGTATGCATTGTGGAACCGTGTGTGTGTGTGTGTGTGTGTGTGTGTGTGTGTGTGTGTGTGTGTGTGTGTGTGTGTGTGTGAGTGTGTGTCATAGTTGATGTCTTTGCAACCAAGATTCATGGGCTGCTAGTGGAAACATTAGTGCCATTATGTCTGACAGAGCAGTGTTCACCTCAAAGACATGGTAATTAGTTACTAATCAGTTATTCCTCAGAGAAGATGTACCTTGCCTATGAATCAAAGGCAATTACCATCAAGCTAATTTGAAGACCCATGTAAGCCAATTAGCACTGGAGGTGATAATCTCTCTGGATGCCTGGGCAGTTGCCTTTATTTTTGTAGACTATTTTTGTATGATTTTGGTATTTATGAAAAAGTGTCTTTTGCACTGTTTCTTCATTTGTTTAGTAAGCATAATGTCTAAAATCACATTGATTTTCTCCACAAAATTTTAGCACACCATCTATAAGTCCACATCTTTTTTCTATGAAACTATCATTACACAAAACTCACCAACATGTCACTTTTCAAACTGAAAGCAACATGTTATTTTCAGACATAAATCTGTAATGTCAGTTACATATTTAAAATGGTGGGAAATCAAAGATGGCATACTGAAAATCTTGTATGAAAATATTAAGAAGTGATTAAGTTATGGTTGTTTGGCATGGGAACAGTTTGCATCTTTGGAGTGGCTTTGGGTTATGACTGGTAAGTTTTAAATAGGTTCCTGAAATCAGACCTCTCAACCAATCGGGGACAAATTTCAACAGAATCAGGGGCAAGTCAAGAAAAAATCAGGGACACTTTTAAAGTATTAATGCTATTAACTTGAAACATGGACAGAATCAGAGCATATGAATTAATACACATTTTCTGAAGTAAAAGAAGTCTATAACTCTTAATTATTGTCATTATTCATTAAGTGTAATTCACCACCTTTCCTCCAAAAGTCACTAGTTTTAGAAGGGATTAAGAGGGACAGAGCTAAAATTTGAGTCAAAATCAGGGATGTCCCTGAAAATCAGGGACAGTTGAGAGGTATGCCTGGAATAATTCTAACCAAATAATGCTGAACCTTACTTTTTCTGAGTTGCCACCAAAACTGAAGCTTGATAGCTGTCATGGTTGTTTTTTTTTTAAATTAAATTCTATGGCTAATTATATTTTGTTCGATTTTTGGAAATAAATAAAAACTGGTCGAGAGATAGGCAAGGCTTGCAAATGAGAGTGAAAGAAATGGCTTGAGGAGTTAAACATTTGAACTGATTATATGAGGCTCATATGGGGCTAATACATAGGTTGGTTTATAACAAATCTCAATAAGTGGTCTAAAGCTAGGGGGAATAAAGATGACGGCACCAGGCAGTTTTTTTCCTTGACATCTAATCCTTGGCATATGTTTAAATAAATATTACTGAGTCATATGAGACAGGGTTTAATAATATTAGTTCAAGTAAACAAAAACTACAATAATTTAAAAGTGAAAAGTACATTCCCTGAGCATTATATCGTTTTAACTTCGAATGCGATAGTGGATATTTCATCAATTTTAATTCACTGGAGGAATTCTGAAAATACAATGCTTTTAACAGAAGATTATTGGTAGCTGTAGACATGCCTCTGTTGGGAGTATATCTAAGTGGAGATCTAAAATAAACATTGGAAGCGTTTTGAGAAATTTTGCACAGACTTAACAGAGTAACTACTATAGTTTTGAAATGATAATGGCATTTACTTGATTCCATTACACAGGGGAAGAAAGGTGAGTGTTTTCATTTTTTGATCTGATTTTAAATTAATTTTCCAGTCCCTATCTGCTTTAGCTAAGCTCCTTAAGCCTATATTAGTAATTCCTGTACATAGTTGCACTTCATTTTTGCAGTTCACATGGTCTAACTGTTGTTATTAAACCCTAATTTCATTCTTTGGTACTGAGTGTATGTCAGGTTAGTTCAGGACTTGTCTTTGCATTAAGCCAGTTCAGGACAGTTAGCTCAGAGGTAAGGGTCTAGTTTTTTCTTCCTCTCACCCACCTTTTGTAGTTGCGTTATTAAACCAAATGTATCTTTGCATGTCACTTATGATAACTTAAAAACATAATTCTCTCCTTCTCCCCTTTTATTGGTTGCTGACAATAAGTGCATAGTATCATTTTGCAAAGTCTCTCCCCTTAAACTACTCACAAGGATAAAATAACTTTGATAAAATTGCTTAATATTGAGTGTACTGATACTTCTTGCAACAATTAGTTTACTGGGTTTTGCTGATGGCAGAAGAAGGTTTCAAGGTTAGTTGTTTTGTATTGCAATTTAATTAATTAGTAGCAAGTCGACACAATCATTATTCTAAAACTGAACTCTAAGCAGTTGTAGTCACCATTGCCCCCAAAGTCATTCCTGTGAAAACCACGGACAAGGACTTCCCCACAACTTCCCTAGCCAGGCTGAGTGAGATGTGTGTCTTGAAACAAGGTAAGAATTGTCTCCTGCTGTCTGACAATCATCTATTACTCAAACAGCATAACACAGAGTGTGAGAAATGTACATATATAATATCCTTCTAGGCAAAAATCTCACACACAGTAAACTCAAGACACAAAAATTGTTAGCAATATAACATACATCACACCTCTCCAAGACCATTGCAATATATATACACTGTCATATGCTTAGGTTCTAAAGATGAACTCACCTAAACCTCAGAGACTGCCAAAATACAACACAGATAACAAAGCACACTCAGCAAATTAACCACAAGGAGTCTCACAGTCATAGATGCTGAGCCCATAAGGCATGCATCGACCCAACTAAACATTCTCATTATAGGTGACTTCACTGTAAAACATACAGATGTGCATCTTACCAGGCTGAGCAAGGAAAGAGTGATAGTTAGTTGCTTGTCTGGTGACAGGATCCCTCAGATTATCTATGCATTTAAGTCCTTGAACTACAAGTGCTAGTATGACTCTGTCATAGTTGATGCTAGTGTCAATGACTTGAGGTGTACCTCTTCGGACAATATAAAGGGAGACATGATGGACCTCTCAAACTTTGGAAAGTAAAAGTCTAACACTAAACAGTATTCTACCCTCTTCAAGGAGGATATGGCAACATGAGCAAAAAAATAAATAAATAAATAAATAATAATAATAATAATAAATTACTTCGATAACTGGCTTCATTTTTTATGCTATTCAAAGGGGGTCCAATATTTGTTAGCTTGGGAGGATATGATTGACAGACCCTGCTTCTTCTCCGGGATGACCTGCGCCTGTCCCCTCTACAATTTTGATTATTGGCAATAACATTACCCACCCCCACTGTCTTTTTTTTAGAAAGATAAATAAAACTGTGAAGGAGTTACTGATCAATACTGGGAGCCTAAACACAAACTCCACTCCCTACAAGCCCTTCTCACCCTGGAGGACATTGATATCTGTGTAGCGTCAGAGACATGGTTTAAAATAACAGACAGCACTCTGTTTGTGCAGGGCTACAACACCTTCCACACATTTAGATCTGCTACTGTGCTGGAAGGAAAAAAGGTGGAGGTGTCCCAATCTAAATCCAGAAGAGACTCCCATCAAGGCTGGTAAAGCATGGTGCAGTAGAGCTTCCTTACATCCACATAATTATCAGAAAAGTCCTGTACATAAAATAAAATGATTCAAGGATTGGTATGTTAAAGTGATCAAACATTTCCTAGAAATAAACATGAATGGTGAAGTATCTGACATTGTCCTGTGGAATTCACTAAAGGCTTACTTAAATGGAAGAGTTACAAGCTGGTTTATTAGTAAAAATAGAGACTAGGACAAGGAATTGAATACATTACAGGCCAAAATAGACACACTACAGTTAAATCTAAAACCAAATAACATTATTAGTCAGTCTGAATTTAAAAACTTAAATACAAAATATTTTGAAATTCTAAATCATAACGTTTCAATAAATCTGGAAAAACTTAAAATCCTGGCATATTCAGTGAACCTTTTAAGCTTGCATAAATTTGCTCTTAGATCAAAGAAAATAAATAAATCAAATCATATCAAAGAAATTCTAACATATATAAATAATAAAAAAGAAAGAAGAAATGATATTAAAGGTATTTTTGAAGGCTTTAAAACATACAAATTATAGTGTTGTGGATAAATCCATCTTATGATTCAGAATGGAAACCAATACATTAAGACATATTATTAGCAAATAATAAATATATCACAACCAGTCAACAACAAATAGTCCCTAATAGTTTTGTCTGATTATTAAAAGATTTTTCCATAAATAGAATTACAGCCTCTTCTCAAATTCCCTGTTTAAATAACATCATTTCCTCTTTCCAAAAGTTCAGATATTCTAACCATCGTATTAAAGACTAAATATTTTCTAGCTTCCAATTGCATAAACAAATGACTGCTTAGAAACTCATAACTTCAACAAAATGCAAGTATTGAAACAACAAAATAACTCAATTTATTGGCAGCAGTTCTTAAATGGTATATATATATATATATATATATATATACATATATATATATATATATATATATATATATATATATATATATATATATATATATATATATATATATATATACATACTGCTGAAACTTTAAGGTCCAAATTTAATCAAGATTCTGAGGCTCAGTTAATTTTACAAATATTTAGAGACTTTCTGAACAAAGAGACAAATAAGATATTTAACCTAGATAAGAAATGGCTCTTCAAATTATTGGAATTCTTAATAAATATCAATAATAATGCAATGAAAATAAATCATATTTGTCACAAATTTATAAAATTCTTTAGTTCGATTTCACATATTTAGACAATTCCTACCAGAACTATTCTTTAAAATCTTAATAATGAAGACATCTCTTAAGAATGCATGAAAATAATATGAAAATCTACAGATAAAACCACATCATTATACTGGAACATTTTTTCACTTGGAATTCTTTCACAGAGCTTTTGCCACTCCTAACAAAATTACAATTATGTATAAATTAAACAGAATTAAATAAATGCTGGAGATGTGATTCTGAAATAATAGCTGATTGGATTCATATGGTATATGAATGTGAAGTCAGGTCTATATTACGTCTATGAAAACTGCTTTCTGCCAATGGCTGTTCACCGAATGATAACCAATGAAATCTAACTTCCACTAATGGCTATTTCAGTGAATTTCTTTCCTAGGGAAAAATGCTTGGCCATCATCAGGAATTTGCCCTCTTCCCCACTGCTGTGTGATCTCAGAGTTGGTATATTTAGTTAGGGGGTGGGAGCACAGCCCCCCACATTGGAGTTTTAAATTTTGTCTGGTTTTAGATTGGACAAGCATTTTTCCCCCTAGGAAAAATTTCCCAGGAATGGCTGTTCGAGGGAGTTAGATTTTGCTGCTTATCATTTCAGCGAACATTCGTTTGCTGAAAGTGGTTTTCACAGATGTAATATAGACCCATGAAGTCATCTCCCCTTGTAAGAAAGAAATTAATAACTTAATTCAAGCTCTATGGCCAGATGTAATATTTCTAATGGTTTAGTTTTATTTTATGCTCCAATTCCTGAAATAATTCCAAAAACCCAAGTGCCTCTTTTTGTTCTATTCTTGTTATAGCCAGAAAAGTAATTACTAAAAATTGGAAAATTAAAGTTACCCCCTCTATTGTTGAATTTATTAGTATGGCAAAAATTGTTTGCAGTAGTGAATTGCATACCATAAAAATTAGAACTTCTAATATTATACATTCATATAAATCTTGGCTTAACCTTAAAGACTTGCTTGAAAATTATTAATATATTATTAATATATATATATATATATATATATATATATATATATATATATATATATATACTGCTGAAACTTTAAGGTCCAAATTTAATCAAGATTCTGAGGCTCGGTTAATTGATCAGCTGTGGACCTATGTAAATCCTTGGCATTGAACTTAAATATACAAGAGAAGCTTTTTCTCTTAAGTTGGATGAGATGTTCCTCAACATATCTTCTTATGACATGAAACATGAACGTATAAAGATGAAAAAATTAGCACAAGATTTTAAGGATTTCAAGAATTGCCACATCTTTACGTGGCCACGAACAACGGATAATGGTTATACAAAATTAAACAGGAAAAGTGAATTCTTGGATATGTGCATTGAGAATAATACATATGAGAATAAGAATATAGATCAGGAAGTAGTACAACAGCAGTAACACAAGACAATGGAAGTACACGGTTGTTGAGCAAGGAAAGAAAGAAACACAGATTTTCCATAGAGTAGAAGGAACAACACTGACAGAACAAGAGATATCAGCAACAGAATCTTTAGTTGTGAATTTATCTAGTATGGATATTACTTTACAACAACAGACATTATTAAATAAAGGTCTGAGTTTCATCCCAGAAGTTCCCTCAGTATTAAATGATGTAATATTGAACGTGAACTATTTGCTCAAAACGTGATGTTAAAAACAATGTTAAAAACAATGTATGGTTGTGCTGATAATGTTCAACAAGATATATTGAGGAAACCAGGTGTATTTATTCCACAGAACTGTCCAGCAATGGAAATATTTTTACAAGTATGTGAAAAAGAGACCACTGAGTTGTTACAGGAACATAGACATAACTTTCATAATCTTACTCAGGAAGAGAAACACGCTCTCAGCCATCTGAAAGAAAATAATGACGTTATTGTAAGACCTGCAGATAAAAGAGGTAGAATTGTATTAATGGATGCCTCTAATATTATGAGAAAATTATTTGAATGTTGGATGATGACAGTACATTTATAAAAATGTATAGATTGCTTGTGAATTTTATGATTTCTAAGGTTAAAGGATGCATTCAGCATTAATATTTCATCCAATTTCTTTTAACAATTTTTATCTTAGTTTATTTGTTACACTCTATCAGTACCCTGATTGTTATTGTTTTGAGCTGCAATTAAAACTAGTCCAAAAATGTAGCATATAGGTATATCCAGCCCCAAGGTTTCTGCAGTAAGGTCTGCCATATACCTCTGTGTTAGGACCCTTTCTATTCAGTGTCAGTATGCCTATGTTTCCCTTAGCTCAGCATGTATGGACCTCAATAGTCAGTGACAACTCAAAGTTAGGATCAGCACTAACCATTTTTAATGATTAGGTGAATTTAAACAAATATTTTTAATTTGATAATGATTTAATGCACATTTTTGCATATAGCACTAAAAATGTAATTTTGTACATTTTGCAGACAGTACTAAGGTGTAGAAATATAAAGCCCAAGTAAAGAATAGGTAACCCAAGTTCATTTACTGGTTTGGATGTCTTTTAAAGTTGACAGGGAGGATAGGAGTGAATGGTAGCTGAAGGCTTGCCCATCATGTTTGGCCCACTAAGGGGTGACATCTGCGGGAAAACTACATGTTGCATCCAGTGGAGTACAATTCCACCAAGAGCATACTACACTGTCTGCATGCATTCATGCTCATAATCTGAGGGAAAATCAGTATGTGGAGAAATGGTTCCCTCAGGAAATAGCAACAGCAGTCCTAAAAAATGATGGCAAGTGCGGAGGGTTAGTCCCAAGGAGATAAGCTAGACAACCCTGTAGGACCACTATGCTGCCCAATCCTTGCCACCTAACTCTTGCCATGAAACAAAGCCTGAAGTGGAATTCCGAAGTATAACTGAGTGGACCATGTGACTGTCACCTAGCCTATGAATACCCATCTCCATTCGTCGAGGAACAGTTGGGTCAACTGGGTACAGATAGACAAGCCATTAGGAAGGTGCCTGTGAGGAGAAAACATGCACTGTTATACTTTTTATTGGACAACTAAACAATAACCATGCTCTTTTAAAATGTATAGTTACCATGACTGAGTGTATTCAGGAATATTATATTATGCTGGACATTTCTTTGAAATTTAATATACGTGTTAACACTGTCATAAAGAAGTGTTGCTTAGTCATCAAGGCCATAATTAAGATCATTGCATTTGACAACCAGATGTCAGCTTACTTATTTAAAACAAAGGTAAGAACAAAGACTGAGTACAGATCAGCTTTCTGTATGCATAATATTAGAAAATTAAAAAAAATAATAAAAAATAGTGAGCCAAACAGCCAAATAAACTGAGAAAAGTAGAATGAAGTATCCACCAAGCACAAATAAATCGATGCTCAAAGGAAAAAATGCTTTAATAAGCACTGTAAAAAACACTCCAATACAAAGACCGGGTCTAGAAATACAAAAGCAATAACGTATCCACTATCACGTTTTCGTCGCCAACTTCATCAGTTAAACATCCATCTTTAAAAGTTAAATGCTTTTATATGTTTTTCAAATTACATCACAGTACTGAAAGCCAATCATGTTGGACCATTTACTAAGGTTAATTGTTGGAACTGATTGGTTCATACAGTCTTCACAAGCCAAAGTTAAAACCACATCTCTGAATAAAATAAATCCACACTTTAATTACAATAATAATTTAAAAACTTCTTTAAAAAGTTGATTAAAAACATTATTTTGTAACACCATTTAAAATAATTTAAAATGCTTTCTACATTAAATGTGAATGAAGCATGTGAATCTGGGTTTAAAAATGACACCATCTTGTGGCCATAGTGTATAATTACAACTGAACCAACAGCTGGTAATATAAAATCCTGAGAAGGGTATGTTTCTTGTAATTCGCAACAAAAGAACATAACAAAAAAGTTTTTGAACATTGTTTTAGCTCTTTGTATTAGAGTTTTGCAGCTCTCAACTTCAATACTGGAGCTAATGATACCATGTCATTCAGCCCTAAGTTACGGTTAGCATCTAAAAAAGTTGCCAATACAGTTCCTTGTATTCAATAAGTGTTTCCCACATCCCACCTCTTGGGTTAGTGGGGACAACTTCAAGTATAAAAAGAATAACCTGATGTGTTACATTTGGCTGAATGCTTGCTAAGTGCGTTTTTCTCATTCATCACCTTGACATCGTATAAGTGCTCATATATTCTCTGTCTGAGCTTTCTTTCGCTCTTCCCTACGTAGAAGGAGGGACATTTTTACAAACAGCCAGATATATGATGCCTTTGGTGTCACAGTTAGCAAATGTATTCAATTGCAAGGTCATATTTCTTGCTTCTAAGTAAATTGTTTCACCACAATGCAAATGTGTGCAGTATTTACATCTCCCACATTTGTATAATCCTTTCTTGGTTCTATTGCTACTGTTCTGTGTGTTGACATTTGTCCTTCCTTCCAAGTAGTTTTTGATGCTCTTCCCTTTCCGATAGACATGGGACAACTCTTTATCGAAAATATGTTCAAGGTCTGAAAATTTCGAAAAACTATGCCATTCCCTTGAAAAAATGTTCCTAACAAAGGCTGATTGTTCATTGAAGGTTGTAATTAACCCTGTTTCTTTTGCCCCAAAATTACTTGCTTGTCCTTTATTGTGGGTTAATTGTTCTTCTTCACCTAAAATAGGTGCAAATACATCTGTTCTTTTTGTGTTGACTTCTTCTAGTATTTTGTTGAACATTTCCAAAGGATACCCTCTCTGGGTAAAAAGGCCCCTTAAGAAGTTGGTTTCTTCAGAGAAGACTTTGTTGTCTGAAGTCATTCTGCTAGATCTGACCAATTGACCCTTTATTACCCCTTTCTTCTGGTGTGCGGGTGGCAACTGGTGTAATGCAGATAAGAATTGGAGAAGGTTTCTTTTCTGAAAATCCTTGATGTAAATTTCCCTTCCCTTTTCTCTATGTGGACATCTAGATATTTCAGTTCTTGTTCATCAAAGTTACCAGTAAAAGCCAAAAAGGTCGTAGTATTGTTTACGTGTATTAAAAGATTGTTGAAATTTTCTCTACTACCCTTCCAAAAGAAACACAGATCATCTAAGAACCTAGTATAAAGGGAGCATTCCTTAAATAGGGGGTTTCTGATGAGAAAATTTTCTTCCCAAAAGGCCATGATGATATTTCGTAGGCTGGTGCACAGTGTGCACCCATTGCAACGCCTTTTCTTGTTTGAAGTACTCCCTTGGAAATAGATGAAATTGTTTTGAGAACTATTTCCATCAATGTCAAAATGTTCGTGAAGTCAATGTGTGTCAGTTTTTGCGTGGCTATAAATTTCCCCTCAAACCAAGATAAACCCAGGTCATGGGGGATACAACCAAATAGGTCTATAAGGGCCATGGTTCCGAAGAAGTGTTCTCACTGTATAGGGTAGGTTTGATCCTTCTCAACAGGTCCCAAGAGTCTTTTAAAATGTTTTCACATCCTTCAAGGACATGTTTAATCTTGTGATCAACATATTTTGCTAATGGAGCTGTTATAGAACCCTCCGCTGACACTATCGGTCTAAGGGGAATGAGGCATTTTATGAACTTTGGGTATTCCAAAAATGCAGGGAATTTTCGGTTTGTCAACTACCAAGAATTTGTGCGTGTCTTGATCTATTGAACCCTGCATTAGCATGTCATAAAGTAAAGCCTGGATCTTTCTATAGGCTATGTTCACTTCATTGATAGACACTCTAGTGTATTTGTCTGGATCATTTAGTAAATCCAACATTTTCCCTTCATATTGGATAGTTTCCATGACCACGACCCTCCTCCCTTGTCAGGTTTCATAACTCTCAGATTGTGGTTGTCACTAATAGCTCTTAAGGTGTTTTTCTCTTCCGTTGTTAAATTGGAGTGAAAGGTTTTTGTTGTCAGGTGGGATCTAATTTCATGTTCTACCTTAAGCTCAAAGTTCTTAAGTTGGGGGTGTGTGGGAGGGTTGAATGTACTTTTCCGCTTCAAGACCTGTCTATCATAGTCTACAGTTTTGTCCTTGAAAAACAGCTCCAAATTCTTTTTCCGGATAAACAACTTGATGTCTATCAGAAGTTTAAAGATGTCCGTTTTTGTGTGGGAACAAAAGTGAAGCCTTTAGAAAATAAATCGAACCAACTCTTGTTGATGCTGACACTAGAATAATTGTAAATGTTAAATCCATTGAATGTCCAGGTGTTGAGAATGTTGGTGATACCATCTTCTAATTCCAACCCTGCCTCGTAGATCTGGAAAGGCCTCCCCTTCCCCTGTAGTTTTTGAATTGTAATAAACCTTCCCTTGTTGCATGAGTCTCTCTGATCTCCTTAATGGGGCATATTCTTCTGGCCCTGGGGCTTGTTCCTGTTGTTCATCAATTTCCACTTCCCCCCATTCACATTCGTGTGTCTCTTGCCTCCCCTGGTTCACATAACTATTTCTGTAAGTAGTTCTTGGTTTGGGGTAGTGTGTTTTGTTTTTGTACTCATCTTGGTCCCTTTTGATTTTCCCTATTTTCCTAGTCTGAACCTCCTTGCATTTAGCATCTACTTTGTGAAACACATTTTGGTATTTTAATTTATTGGCTTCAATAGAATACAACAAATCGTTTGTAATAGCTTTGTTGGTTTTTTCAATGTCTAATTGTAGCTTTTCCATAACCCTTTCATTATTATTAATAATAGCTTTCATTATATTCATGCCACAGTTATCAAAAATAGAAATGAGCTCGTTACAAAATTCAGACCCATCAACAACATTGTTAGGGTATTTGCAGACCCTTAAACCCTTTGGTACAATGCTCAAGGAAATACAGTACTTTAAATAATCATTGTCAATTTCTAAAGTTTTGTATTTAATCAAAAGAATTCTAAATCATTAAGTAGTGTAGAAAAATTAGAGTTAGTTTGCACAGTTGGACTGCGTGCTAAATCAAAGCTATATTTAGCTTTAAAACAGTCTGAAAACAGTTTCTGTGTACCTGTGGAAGCGTTAGATATGTCCGTGCACTCTTGGTGCCGTTTCCTCTGACTTTTCGGTCTCACCGATATATCATCACCGCCATTACTGTTAGCGTTCCCTTGATCAATCGTGATGTGTGGGAACCCATCCAGACTGTTTCCACTGTCTAAATCCTCTCTGTTTGAAAAATTGTTTCCTTCTTCATCGCGAATATTACAGTCTGTCACAGTCTGCTTCCGATTCACTTCCTGGTTCCCCGGGAGTTGTGAAAGCATTGCAATGGAGGCAAATGACTGGCTGAGCGGTGTCAGCAAGGCAACCAACCGCGTGAGTTGCCCGATCAACTTCCTTAGTTCCCCAGTCTCGGAGCTCCTAGGAGCTAGATCTGTGCTCGGCAGTGGCTCCATAACACAAACCAATAAAAATAGTGAGCCAAACAGCCAAATAAACTGAGAAAAGTAGAATGAAGTATCCACCAAGCACAAATAAATCGATGCTCAAAGGAAAAATGCTTTAATAAGCACTGTAAAAACACTCCAATACAAAGACCGGGTCTAGAAATACAAAAGCAATAACGCATTATCCACTATCACGTTTATTAAGCCAACTTCATCAGTTAAACATCCATCTTTAAAAGTTAAATGCTTTTATATGTTTTTCAAATTACATCACAGTACTGAAAGCCAATCATGTTGGACCATTTACTAAGGTTAATTGTTGGAACTGATTGGTTCATACAGTCTTCACAAGCCAAAGTTAAAACCACATCTCTGAATAAAATAAATCCACACTTTAATTACAATAATAATTTAAAACTTCTTTAAAAGTTGATTAAAAACATTATTTTGTAACACCATTTAAAATAATTTAAAATGCTTTCTACATTAAATGTGAATGAAGCATGTGAATCTGGGTTTAAAATGACACCATCTTGTGGCCATAGTGTATAATTACAACTGAACCAACAGCTGGTAATATAAAATCCTGAGAAGGGTATGTTTCTTGTAATTCGCAACAAAAGAACATAACAAAAAGTTTTTGAACATTGTTTTAGCTCTTTGTATTAGAGTTTTGCAGCTCTCAACTTCAATACTGGAGCTAATGATACCATGTCATTCAGCCCTAAGTTACGGTTAGCATCTAAAAAGTTGCCAATACAGTTCCTTGTATTCAATAAGTGTTTCCCACATCCCACCTCTTGGGTTAGTGGGGACAACTTCAAGTATAAAAAGAATAACCTGATGTGTTACATTTGGCTGAATGCTTGCTAAGTGCGTTTTTCTCATTCATCACCTTGACATCGTATAAGTGCTCATATATTCTCTGTCTGAGCTTTCTTCGCTCTTCCCTACGTAGAAGGAGGGACATTTTTACAAACAGCCAGATATATGATGCCTTTGGTGTCACAGTTAGCAAATGTATTCAATTGCAAGGTCATATTTCTTGCTTCTAAAAAATTGTTTCACCACAATGCAAATGTGTGCAGTATTTACATCTCCCACATTTGTATAATCCTTTCTTGGTTCTATTGCTACTGTTCTGTGTGTTGACATTTGTCCTTCCTTCCAAGTAGTTTTTGATGCTCTTCCCTTTCCGATAGACATGGGACAACTCTTTATCGAAAATATGTTCAAGGTCTGAAAATTTCGAAAAACTATGCCATTCCCTTGAAAAAATGTTCCTAACAAAGGCTGATTGTTCATTGAAGGTTGTAATTAACCCTGTTTCTTTTGCCCCAAAATTACTTGCTTGTCCTTTATTGTGGGTTAATTGTTCTTCTTCACCTAAAATAGGTGCAAATACATCTGTTCTTTTTGTGTTGACTTCTTCTAGTATTTTGTTGAACATTTCCAAAGGATACCCTCTCTGGGTAAAAAGGCCCCTTAAGAAGTTGGTTTCTTCAGAGAAGACTTTGCTGTTGGTTCAGTTGTAATTATACACTATGGCCACAAGATGGTGTCATTTTTAAACCCAGATTCACATGCTTCATTCACATTTAATGTAGAAAGCATTTTAAATTATTTTAAATGGTGTTACAAAATAATGTTTTTAATCAACTTTTTAAAGAAGTTTTTAAATTATTATTGTAATTAAAGTGTGGATTTATTTTATTCAGAGATGTGGTTTTAACTTTGGCTTGTGAAGACTGTATGAACCAATCAGTTCCAACAATTAACCTTAGTAAATGGTCCAACATGATTGGCTTTCAGTACTGTGATGTAATTTGAAAAACATATAAAAGCATTTAACTTTTAAAGATGGATGTTTAACTGATGAAGTTGGCGACGAAAACGTGATAGTGGATACGTTATTGCTTTTGTATTTCTAGACCCGGTCTTTGTATTGGAGTGTTTTTTACAGTGCTTATTAAAGCATTTTTTCCTTTGAGCATCGATTTATTTGTGCTTGGTGGATACTTCAAAATTAAAAAAAATGAAAATTTTTCACTAGCAGAACTACTGATATAGCTGAATGAACTATTCTTACCAATTACTTTTCCTTGGTTTGCACTGAGTTACGTATAGATTCTTCAGCCTTGTCATAAGTCTGACCATCAAATTCTACATGATAGAGCTACCATAGCTACCATTCTTGTGTAGTCAACACTTCATATGAAGTAATACTTTCATGGCTGAAATGTAAAAATCAATTGCTAATCTCAATGGAAGTTTCTTTAATATTAAAGGCACTGGACATTAGGTGACCTTTTATCAGTGAATATCAGACAGGCCACTTCTATAACTAATTTCAAGACCTTGTTAGACAACGGAGAGGGAGAAAGGGCCTATAGGCTGTCTTTAATTGGATGCAGATTCCTCTATTTTCTATAACTGGTGCTCACATCGATTAATACAACTAGATTATAACTCTGAGATAATGCATGTTGACTGCTCAGACCATTATTGCTCACCTCAGGATTCCGAGTGTTCAAATAAAGTATACAATATTATGGTGCAGGTTTGCTCTTAAACCAGTTTTTCAAAATGTCTTATCTTGCATTCTAATGAATTGCCTAAGTTATGCTTTGCAACTTCTGTTTTGTCTGTTGGACATGGAAGTTACTCTATAGGAGCTTAGATACGTTTAATGAATCGAGTGTTGTTCAGTCGCAGTAAATTAATGTCCTTCTGAAAGTCCAGTATGACAGACAGCATTGCAAAGTCTTCTACTAGTTTGAGTGAAGGTAACACAGCCTTTGGTGCAGATCCTTTTAGAAATATAAGCACTGATTTGTAACTGCCATTGTTCGACAGGATCTCTTGATCTTTATGATAGCAGATAATGAGTTTCTTTATCCAGAGCACATGCTGAATTTAGTTTATACAAGGTTACTGGAGCATTTGTTGCAGAACTTTGTCCTTCTCTGGTAAATGCTAAGGCCACTGAATGTGACCATTTATTCAGTGAGACTGCAGTGATATTACTGTCTGCTTCTGTGACTTCATTGAATAGTTGTCTTCTTGGATATCCAAATATGTAGATTTATCAGCTAGTTACAGTGAATTAATTATGTCGAATATATCTGCTCTGACACTGTAATTCTGAATGTTTTGGTAAATAAGCTGCAGTGATTCAGAATATGGAAGTTCTGTTAGTGATTTGATAAAGAGTACTGTGCTTAGAAAAATACATATTCTTTACATGGAACTGAGAAATGTATGCTTCTTTATGTTGAGAGGGTTTTTTCTTTTTAGTGGGTTTAGTATCACATGCTTTTGAAATTGCTTTATATTGAGCCTGTCTGTCCTTTTCAAAAAGATTTAATGAAACAGAAACAAAGCTGGAATAATGTTTTCCATTAATAATCCATTTTATATATCAAGCATTGTATCATTTCAAATGTACAACAAAAGGACATAAACTGATAAGCCATGCTGACTTGTGTTTTAGAAAATTGTGAGTTGTACACCTTTAATAACTTAGGTAATTTATTTTGCTATTTAGGTATTGAAGTTCAAAAGCATTTTTTTTTTTGCTGAGGTAATCCATTGCATGATGCTGGAAAAAAAATGTCAGAGCAAAGTCTGTTGTGCTTGCATTTTCAACCTACAGCTTACAGTAGTGAAGAAGCAGAAAGTTGCAGCTTAATACAGACTTTATAACACTGTATTTTTTCAAAAAAAAAGTTTTAACGGTTTCTTAAAGTCAACGCTGGAATGCAAAATATTAAGCGCATGATATGAAAAAGCAGCAAGCATGGTGATGGTAGCACAGTTCTGTCATAAAATTGAAACAACAGTGTATTCTTCTAGTGGAAAGTGTTTTTGTCAATGAAACTAGCTAAATTGGTTTGCAGATGAACTAAATAACTGGAGAGTGTAAAATGAGTCTCAATGTGTTGTGCTTCTATAAAATGTTAAATACCAATGCAAAAACTAGCTGGTTTCAAGTAATGCATTCTGAGGGCTATTATTAAGTTAATCCAGTCCCATCAGTTTTCTTCCTCAGAAATTAAATGGTTTCTGAATTTTGCCAAATTAAGGTGAAGACAATGTTTAGTTTTGAACAGTTACTTAGAAATATGTTGTTATAGCTTCGTCTGTGTTCTGACAGATTTACAGATTTGGTTTGAATTGTCAAGCATGAAATAATACAAATGAGAAAGTGAAATAAAAATTTTTAAAATAAAATGCATTTTGAATTTCAAGCCATTTTAGTCTTCTAAGAAGGCAAACAAACAGATCCTACTTCAACAATTCCCCCATCTGGAATGTCATGAGGGATCCCCTCCTCCTCCTGATGGTGGTTCTTTTGACAGACTGCACCTCCAGGTAGATAAAGGATAAATCTCGTTGCTAACAATAAAAAAAGGGATAATAGCCAGAAGAAGATAGGAAGGGAGCATCAAAATGAACTTTAGTCTAAACAGCTTAGACGCAAAGGTGACAGCTTAGATTCAGTTTGATGAAATGCAGATCGCTGTAACATGAAACAGACAAGTTTGGAAAGAAGTAATGTGAAGCTTCAAGCATCAAGATCAATGACGCAGAATAAGAAACACACGAGATCATGATTACTGAAGGAATTATCCACCAATAGTAGGATAGCATCTAAAGCTAACATAATGCTGTATCGTGTGAAATAAAGTCTAAAGAGAAAAAGTTGTAATCAGTCACTTGTGAGACCTCATCATGGGTTGTTTGCCTAGTTCTTGAGACTATACAGAGACACACAGGTCTAGAAGACAAAAGAAGCAAAGCTTTACAAAAAGGAAGAATAGATGTAAAGGGGGCTCAACTTGACAGGATTCAAGAATAACATAAAAGTAGACTCTACAGCTACTGTAATATTTCAGGGTTTATTAATTTCAGACCATAAACAAAACTCTAGTGCACAGACACACACAAGCATACTCATGTGTGCAAGTGTTTAAGCGTATGTATTCATTAGCTCAATCAAAATAAATAAAATATTAATAAGTTTATAAAACTAAATGATTCTAAGTCCAGTTAGTATTTTCTGTATCAAATAACATTACATTCACCATGTATATTGCCTCATTCTGTTGTCAATAACTT
The DNA here is from genome assembly GCF_019279795.1 of Protopterus annectens. NCBI lineage: Eukaryota > Metazoa > Chordata > Ceratodontiformes > Protopteridae > Protopterus > Protopterus annectens. Next base: position 216,407,965 of record NC_056748.1, read on the forward strand.
TTTGTAAAAGACAGAATTCGACTTACATTCCTACATATGTGAATTCAAGTAAAAAACATATATGTTGGCAAACAAATTACTTTTGCATCTAGGAAATGTGATACTGCACTACTGATCCCATTCAGAAGTATATAGCCTGTAGTGTTCATGTATATAGACACATACACCTGTCATTTATTTAAAAGTATAAAAAAGGTTTGAAAAGATGTTATAAACACTCATGTTAATGCTGCAAGTGTACAGTTTAATTAAATAATTCATTTAATGATATAAACATTCATACTGTTAATATGCAGTTAATTACATATCAACAAATATTTCAGGCAGGCAATAATCCTACCACTGAACCACCAGGGAGTTAGGCGATACAGTGGTGTCATGGATAGCAATATCACTTCAGAAAAAGAAGTTCCTGGATTTGATTCTTGGCATGCCCTCCCTGTGTTTGAGCTGGCTTTCTGTAGGTGGTCTGGTTTCCTCCCACTATTCAAATACATGCAGTAGGTGGATTGGACACTCTAAATTGGCCAAAGGTGTGATGAATGTGTGATTGTAGAACTACGACAGCAGGGCTAGCCACCCATCAGTGTAAACCTTGGTTCTAGGTGATTATCACTGTTGAAGTGACACCCTGACCCCATGTGAAAAAAAGGGTTTTGGATGCATGGATAAAAATACCACAGGTTCCATGGGAAAAAAAATCCTTTTTTTGTGGAGAATGCAGCAGAAATAATGAATACTTCATAAAAATAACTCTTCTCTTCTCTTTTGAAGGTGCTAAGTTATAACTGCATCCCAAGTACAAAATTAGGCACACATTCTCCCTGACTATATAGCACTGGAAATTTATAAATAGGCACAATATAAGACCTATGATTTTTGGTTCTCTGCTATAGTGTTTCATGATCTCTGCTCAATGTTTGGAAGCTAGCATGTTAAAAGCCATGTATCTGCTACCATTAGTTACATTGTTCAATAAATCAACACTTTAACACTACTAATTTTTAAATAAACATTATTATTTCTAACAAAATGATTCACACTCAAATACAAACTATCATATGAGCAATTTCTGCTCAAAGGCACAGATATACTGTTTGTGTTCATATTCTCATAAACCATATATGCAGTAATGGTTACCTTTTTGGCATGAATAAATCAACCATAAAGAAATTAATTATTTATGTTAGGTAACTGATTACAACTAGCATATAGAAGGACATGTGTCAAGATATGTATTTCATTTGTTTGTATTTTAGTCACATATTCTGAATTCCTGTTAAGGTTGCATATGTCCAATAGCTTAAAAATTATCGGCCATACATTTTGCATTAATACAGAAATCATTTTGCTAAAAAATATATAGGAAGTTATTAATCTGAATTATACCATGATCCCCCCAAAACGTGCACGCTGATTGGCCAGCGTGCCCGTTGTAAATCGAGTTATACTAATGGAAAAGGTCCGTCGCCGGACTTTTTCCATTAGTATAACTTGTTTTTTTTAAACACTGTCTCGCTATGTTAAATGGGTTTAACATAGCGAGACAGCTTTAAAATAAGCAACGGAGATCTCCGTTGCTTATTTTAAAGCTGTCTCGCTATGTTAAACCCATTTAACACAGCGAGGCAGTGTTAACCGGAGAAAGCAAGATCTCCGTTGCTTTTATGTCTCGCTATGTTAAATGAGTTTAACATGCGAGACAGTTTTAAAATAGCAACGGAGATGTCCGTTGCTTATTTTAAAACTGTCTCGCTATGTTAAACTCATTTAACATAGCGAGACATAAAAGCAACGGAGATCTTGCTTTCTCCGTTGCTTTTTACAACTCTGATGTACCGCGCAGCGCAGTACATCAGAACTGCCGGATGCCAGACATCTGCGGAAGGGCAGTAAACAGGCATTATACTATGCCATTATTTAAGAAAAGTAACAGTTTCTTTTCTTAAATAATGTCATATAATAGCAATAACCACTTCTGGTGTGGTAATGCTAAATTTACCCACGGTTGGCTTTGTTTGGTCCGGGCCCTCGGGACCAAACCACGCCAACCGTGGGTAAATTTAGCATTACCCACACCCAGGCGTGGGTTATTGCTATAATAAATGTTCTTGCCTTTCAAAAAGCCATGGTAAAACAGAAACAGAAAATTAATTTTCTCTGAAAACATTTTGAAAAATATATTAGCATTCAAACTGATTCTTAAGCATGATGGTATACAAGCCAATGTACCATCCATACCTTTCTATTAATATAAATGTAAATAAATACATACTTTTGATGGAGCTTTTCTCCCTGGGCCTCTTCTGAAAATGTGCTTTGCCCATTTGGACTATCCTGGTAAACAAAGACAAATAAATACATTATGGTTAAAAAGAAAACAAAACGCTATATATACTATAGCTTTGTATGTATGTACACATCTATCTGTCTATCTATATATAGTTACAGAGGGATTCACTTTATAATCTTGAAATACTGAAATATCGAATTTCATTATCTTGAAATCATAAAGCCGAATCCACAAAATACTGACAACCCAAAACCGCAAAATTTTAAATCCCAAACATTCAGCATACACCACACCACACATACACCACAATACCCACAGTACAAAACAAAGAAACACACAAAAACATAACACCACACATCCACAAACCTACCCTACAAATAAGCAGGCACCCCTGCACCCCCCATGTATGGGGTGCAACCTCCACTTATATATATTAACTCTGAGATCGCACAAACAGAAAAAGAAAGTAAACTCACACCCAGACATTCTACAGTCCCTCGCATACACACACACACACACACACACACACACACACACACACACACACACACACACACACACACACACACACACACACACACACACACACACACATATACAAACATCAACACATCCAACACTTACACAATCATACTTTCACCTGCCTACCGTAACCCACATGTGCAACTTACAAACACACTCACATACACTCAAACTCCCACCCAAAACCATTACAAAACACTCACTTACCTTAAATTCCTCCTAAATCCACACATGACATCGGACACCAGATATTCAAATTCGCGATTATGCATTTTCACTATTTTAAAAATTTGCCTTTATGTTCTCAAAAGACTGAAGTTCGAGCTTTCACCATTTCGAGATTATAAAGGGGAACCTCATGGAAATAGAGTCAGTTATATGACATAGGCTCTTTGTTTGTGAACATTCACTTTTGCCAATGTCTGCCTTGCCAAAAAAGGTATGTGGGTATCTGTTAGTGTAGGGAGTGTGTGTGTGTGTGTGTGTGTGTGTGTGTGTGTGTGTGTGTGTGTGTGTGTGTGTGTGTGTGTGTGCATGCAAGCTCGTGCACATGCAAGCACATGTATGTGTGTGTTTGCAGATTAGGGTTAGGGATAAGGTTAGGTAAGAAGATAGCATTGTGTAGGTGGGTTTGGTGTGTGTGTGTGTGTGTGTGTGTGTGTGTGTGTGTGTGTGTGTGTGTGTGTGCACTTGCGTGTGTAGGTGCACGTGTGTATACATGCATGCATGCGCACATGCTCACACACAAGTGTTTGTTGCTTAAATTTAGAAGTAGGGTAGTTTAGGGCATAACTTTATTGCTTTGTGAGAGTGTGTGTGTGTGTGTGTGTGTGTGTGTGTGTGTGTGTGTGTGTGTGTGTGTGTGTGTGTGTGTGTGTGTGTGTGTTTGCGTGTGTGTGTGTGTGAAGGGGGTCTATGTCTGAGTGTCTTGATTAGTAAGTGACACTGTTAGGAAAAGTGTTTTTCCTAACGTAATGTGCAAGGTTAGGGTTAGGAATAACATATATGAGTAAATTGCTATGGGGTGGGGGAAATGAAGCATAATAGCCTTATGCCGTAGTGCAAATCTTTAGCGCTAACACTTGAAGTGCTTAAGAGATGTTAAATTAAACAGTATTTTAAATTATTACTAATGCTTCTAGTAGTAGCAGTAATAGGTTGGCATAATGTTTAAGGTGTTTGTCTCACAAACAAAAGGTACAGAGCTTGATTCTCATGAAGGGGAATTGGCTAGGCTTACAATGGACCACAAGCACAGTTAGCCTAGTACTTATGTATGAACCTATAAGCAGCGTTCACCCATTACATTCTGGAGAATTAATTCACAAACTTCTATAGAAAACAGTCTCATCAGTCCTACAGGTGAAGACCTACACATACATAGAACTAAGTTTAAAGTATTCACTATTGTAAAAAAATATTGACTTAAGATGGTGTTTTCTATACACTGACACACCCCTTGCTTATGTTCTATAGCATTATGGTAGGCTACACAGTCTCATAGACAGCTTGATTGTGGCATCTCAGTAAGCTATGTTTCAGGAATGATGCCTATGTCAATTTAATTTGCACATAGCTATTTCAAAGAGTTCTGTTTTCTTACTTGCACTTCTGGCATTACACTGAGAGTATTTTAACTTTTTGTCCTTACAATGTTTCCTCATACTACAGTGAGCTGGATTTCTTAAAAAAAAAAAAGATTTGGTCAGTCTTTAGTGCCAATTCATTTATTGCCTATGTGGGTTAAGTTGAGCTAGTGCTTTTCAGAATATTCATAACTTCCTGTTATATATTCCCTTGAGGTGATATGCTAGTTCTCTGTTGGACCAAACCACAAAAGGAGGGGGAGTATCAATATTCGTCAAAGATACCCACACCTCCAGGTTGGTGGCACCGCACGAAGCATCAGAGACTATCCATGTGCAACTAACTGTGGGTAAAACTGCCTTCCAGTTTATAGCCTGCTACAGACCACCCTCCCAAACACAGGAACCCCACTTGGCCTTCCTGAGAATACTGGAAAATATGAAGGTCTCTCCAAACACCATTATATTGGGCGACTTCAACTACCCAAACATAGACTGGGAGCATTACTCTAGCTCCAACACCCTAGCCCAAAGGTTCCTAGAATTTATAAACTCAAATGCTATGGAACAACTTGTTACCACTCCCACAAGAGGGGAAAACATACTGGACCTGATCATCACCAACATGGGGACACTATGCTCCAGACCAGAAGTGTATCACTCACTGGTAAGATCAGACCATAAACTAATCTCACTGGATATTCATATCCCGACCCCACCCCCTGCCCAGAAAACCACAGTGAAAAACTTCTCTAAAGCAAATTTCACATGCCTCAAAACCGAGGCGAAATCCTTCAAAGCCTCCAGGCCTGTGGAAAATACGGCCCAGACCGCAGAATCCTTTATAAACGCATTCTATGAACACCTTCAGGAATGCATGGATCATGCAATCCCAAATAAAACCAAGACCCAATCCTCCAAAGGCAGACGTCCTGTCTGGTGGACCCCAGCCATAAACAAACTATACAATAGAAGGAGGAAGCTACTACATGATAGAGCAAAATCCCAAAAAGGGAAGGCATCTCTGATCAGTATTAACAAAAAACTACGGGCACTCATAAAATCGTCTAAGGCCAGCTTCGGGAGAAAAATTGCACAGGACACTAAGGATAATCACAAGGCTTTCTTTAGTTATGTTAGGAACCTGGGTGGAAATTCCCAGATATGCTCAGAATTAGTCCAAAATGACAAAAAATACACCAAACCCAAAGACATTGCCAACATCCTAGCTGATAGGTTCAGCGCAAACTTCTCCCCCCCCCCTCCCCACCAAAAGGGCAAATATCTATCCCAGCAGAGTGCTGCCCCTCTGACATCTCAGATGCTCAGGTAAGAGCCGCCCTCTCCAAAGCAAAAAACACAGCATCAATGGGACCAGACGGAGTCCCGGGCTGCATCCTACATGAACTCCAAGAAGAGCTAAACCCAAACATAAAACTACTGTTCAATCTCACCCTTACTACAGGATATGTACCCAAAGAGTGGTGTACAGCAACAGTGGACCCTCTCCACAAAGGTGGTGCCTCAATGGATCCTGGAAACTATCGCCCCATAAGCCTGACTAGCTTGGTCTGCAAAGCTATGGAAAGGATCATCATAGATCTCATAAATAAAGATATTGGGGACCTTCAGACACTGGATCCTACCCAGTTTGGCTTTGTTAAGGGCAGATCCTGCCTCTTAAACCTGGTCGATTTCTTTGAAACAATCACCAAGGCCATTGACGAGGGGAATGTGGTCCACACAGCCTACCTGGACCTCGCAAAAGCCTTCGATACAATACCCCACTCGGGCATTATAGATAAGCTCACCAGCTTAAATATAAACCCCTATGTTACTAGATGGGTTGCAAACTGGCTCAAGGATAGAACCCACATGGTTAGAATTGCTGGAGCCATGTCAGACTCCAAACCAGTTACAAGTGGCATCCCACAAGGCTCAGTCCTGGGCCCTCTCTTGTTCGGTATATATTTCTCGGTGGTACAGGCCAACACGGAAGGATTGTGGCTGACCAAGTTCGCAGATGACTGCAAACTGGGCGCCATAATCAACTCTCCAGCCGACACAAGCATCCTCCAAAAGGGCCTCATAGAAACAGACAACTGGTGCCAGAGCCATGGCCTCAAGCTAAACACCAAAAAGTGTATAGTCATCCCCTTTGGCAAAAACAAAGTGCCCACAAATTACCACATAGGTGGTAATCCATTAAGTACAGAAGAAGTCATTAGGGACCTGGGGACCCAAGTTGATAGCAATCTCTCATTTGACAACCACGTGGCCAAAGTGGTTAGAAAAACATTTTATATAGCCCACCTAATCATGAAGGGATTCACATCTAGATCAGGGGAGGTCATCGTACCTCTTTACTCATCCCTCATCAGGCCCATAATTGAGTACAATGCCCCTTTTGGGATGTACCTTACCAGACACCTGCAGCAACTGGAAAGACCCCAAAAGTACCTCACCAAGAGGATCAAAGGGCTCAAACAGATGCCATATGCTGCCCGGTTAAAGACACTCCAGCTCTATTCAGTGGCATACCGCCTGCTCAGAGGCGATCTGTGTCTGACGTATAAAGCCATGTCCAACCCGGAATTAATGGACATGCTGCACCTCAGAAAATCCAAATCCCATCGAGCTACGTGCTCGAGAGACTTGAACCTCAGCACTGAAATAAATAGGACATGCTGGAGGAACAGATTCATAACCCAGAGGCTCCCTTCACTCTGGAATAAAATCCCAGTCCGGGTTAGGCAGAGTCCCACATTGACTCTCTTCAAGAGGAATCTTGATGAGTGGATGGGAGATCGTAGGTTTACCCCGGCTATCACTTCTGTGTCACTGTTAGACAGAGGCACAGTATACTAACCTCAAAAAAGGCATAGTAAAATTAATTTAAAATGGGTGGCGAAAGCCAAACACACTCTGGCTAGGCTTATAAATGCCCTAGGGCAGATAGCCTAGTATGAACCTACGAACCTATATACCTTATATCACCTAATCTTACTAAGTTTTTCACTTGCTACTTTTGCTAGACAATTATTATCTGCATTCAAACTGGAACCTTAGTTTGAGAGACAGCCTTACAGAACTATCTGCAAATATATAGAGCTGAGTATATTTTTCTGTATTATTCTGTATTATAGAGCTAAATAGTTTTTTTAGATATCTGTTGTCTTACTGCTCTGCAAATATATAGAGCACATTATATATTTTTTGGCTTTATAATTTGCACATTCCTCACATCTGTGTTGAAACTGTTTTTCCCCACCCCCCTCATTGCCTACCTTGTCTTCAGCTATATAATTGAGCTAGTGTTGTGTGTCCTGTTAATTAACAATCTGCATTCAAACTGGAACCTTTGTTTGAGAGACAGCCTTACAGAACTATCTGCAAATATATAGAGCTGAGTATATTTTTCTGTATTATTCTGTATTATAGAGCTAAATTGTTTGCTTAGATATCTGTTGTCTTACTGCTCTGCAAATATATAGAGAACAGTATATATTTTTTGCTTTATAATTTGCACATTCCTCACATCTGTGTTGAAACTGTTTTTCCCTACCCCCCTCATTTCCTGCCTTGTCTTCAGCTATATAATTGAGCTAGTGTTGTGTGTCCTGTTAATTAACAATCTACATTCAAACTGGAACCTTAGTTTGAGAGACAGACTTACAGAACTATCTGCAAATATATAGAGCTGAGTATATTTTTCTGTATTATTCTGTATTATAGAGATAAATTGTTTGTTTAGATATCTGTTGTCTTACTGCTCTGCAAATATATAGAGAACAGTATATATTTTCTGGCTTTATAATTTGCACATTCCTCACATCTGTGTTGAAACTGTTTTTCCCCACCCCCCCCCTCATTTCCTGCCTTGTCTTCAGCTATATAATTGAGTTAGTGTTGTGTGTCCTGTTAATTAACAATCTGCATTCAAACTGGAACCTTAGTTTTAGAAACAGCCTTACAGAACTATCTGCAAATATATAGAGCTGAGTATATTTTTCTTTATTATTCTGTATTATAGAGCTAAATTGTTTGCTTAGATATCTGTTGTCTTACTGCTCTGCAAATATATAGAGAACGGTATATATTTTTTGGCTTTATAATTTGCACATTCCTCACATCTGTGTTGAAACTGTTTTTTCCCCACCCCCCCCTCATTTCCTGCCTTGTCTTCAGCTATATAATTGAGCTAGTGTTGTGTGTCCTGTTAATTAACAATCTGCATTCAAACTGGAACCTTAGTTTGAGGGACAGCCTTACAGAACTATCTGCAAATATATAGAGCTGGGTATATTTTTCTGTATTATTCTGTATTATAGAGCTAAATTGTTTGCTTAGATATCTGTTGTCTTACTGCTCTGCAAATATATAGAGAACAGTATATATTTTTTGGCTTTATAATTTGCACATTCCTCACATCTGTGTTGAAACTGTTTTCTCCACCCCCCTCATTTCCTCCCTTGTCTTCAGCTATATAATTGAGCTAGTGTTGTGTGTCCTGTTAATTAACAATCTGCATTCAAACTGGAACCTTAGTTTGAGAGACAGCCTTACAGAACTATCTGCAAATATATAGAGCTGAGTATATTTTTCTGTATTATTCTATATTATAGAGCTAAATTGTTTGCTTAGATATCTGTTGTCTTACTGCTCTGCAAATATATAGAGAACAGTATATATTTTTTGGCTTTATAATTTGCACATTCCTCACATCTGTGTTGAAACTGTTTTCCCCACCCCTCCCAGTTCTTGGTTGTAGTTTAAATTTGGTGGCTTTTGCAGTGCCCGCCCCACTGTAGATTTGATCTAAGACACTCCCCCAGGCCCATCTCTTTACCATATTCTACCTAATAAACCCTTTCTGCACTTGCTTTTAGTCCTTTTTAATTTAATTACATTTGTTCACACTGTGGGTGGACTAATATTGCTACATATTCAAGTGTGCCAGCTTGCACTGCATGAGAATTGTATTTACTACTGCTTTTGCTACTTTTCTGAAAAAAAAAATTCATCTGCTTTTACTGTACTTGTGTTTCTTCCTACTTTATTTTGCTTTTGCGTCATCTTAAAAGTACTCAATTGTATTTATTACTGCTTGGTGTAACTCATTCTAAGCCTTTTCGTTTAAACACTTGGGCTTCAGACCACTTGTTTTACATTAAGAGGGTTTGTGGTCTGCACTGTAGTCGCAGAACAGGCAGCTTACATCCTTCTAAGTTGGGAACTGCTAATTGAGGGCACAGTGTCTGTTATTCTAAAAGTGTATTAATTCTGTTTTAAGCACTTGGGCTTTCAGGCTAGTTATTTTATATTAAGGGGGTTCGTGGTCTGCACTCTTGTGGGAGGAGAGGCTGGACTCTGCCCTTCTGAGCTGGGAATTTCTGGTTAAAGGCTTATAGTGCATGCATATCTGAACTGCTTCTTACTGAAATTGGTACACCTTGTTTGCTTTAGCATAGACTAGATCCAGGCCTGCTGAATCTAGCTTTGTTTGTATAACATGAGCACTAATCCAGGCATTATTTAAAGTATTAAATTGTATTTATTACTGCTTGGTAGTAACTTTATTAAAGTGTAGCTATCATTCTAAGTCTTTTGGATTAAGCACTTGGGCTTCAGACCAGTTGTTTTACATTAGGAAGGTTTGTGACATGCACTGTGGTAGCAAGACAGGTAGCTTTCATCCTTCTAAGTTGGGAACTGCTGATTGAGAGCTCAGTGTCTGTTATTCTTAAAGTGTATTAGTTCTGGTTTATGCACTTGGGCTTCAGGCCAGTTATTTTACATTAAAGGAGTACTGCACCCACAGACTCAAAAAACATGTTTAAAACATAATGGCATGATGTTTCCTACACTTTAACAGCACTCTGGGATTATTTACAGGATTTTAAATATTTTTATATCTAATTCCAGACTCTGACCACCTGGAGGCTGGCATATTGACATGGTGTGGATAAATCAGGTTGCCATCCAGTATCCCAGAAATCATTGTTTGGCTCAAAAATGTTACATCATGCAGGCCTCCATTTGCCTAAAGTTCCTGTCATTTCATAGATGTTGCATGCATACAAAGTACTGAGTAAAACAGAAAATTGTAACATTCCCTGCTGCTGAATGACTACTTAAAGCAGAAATAGTGCAAATGCCACAGAACACACTCAAAGTGCTGTTTACTGCTGCCTTTTTTTTCTAATTTAGTTTAAAATGGCACTAATTTGTGAGACAATGAATTCCAGTCCATTTACTTCTCCCCTCCCCCATAACACTTAGCTTCCCTAGCTGTCAAAGTCCTGAGGGTAATTTGACCTGGTAATTCTATTGATTGGCAGATCTCAGCAGGGTGCTTGACTCATGTAATTTAATCTTTGCTCTAGCATTTCCGTTGTTAGAGGGGACATTTTTTTGCTGCACTATAGCCATGGCCTTACTTGACTACAATCACATCCAGTAAGGTCTTGCACCAAGGAGCTAAAGAATAAAACATTTATACTATTAACCAGTTTAGATCTTTATTAATTTAAGTGTTAAGGTATCACTTCATGCTTCCACCTTGTTAAAAATTGAGATTTACATGTGCAAAGTGTGTTGTTGTACAGTGTTTGCCTTCAAATGTTTTTTCTCCACTGGTTGGTTTGCAAAAAAAAAAAAAAACATTTTGCAGTGTCCCTGGATTTGTCTTTGTACATACAAACCACGTTGCTATATTTTCCCCTTCCTTTTTCTTGTGTCCAAAAGTCACTTATAACAAAGTATATTTTTTATTGATTTTTTTTTTAAATAAAGGACATCAAGGTTAACTTACCTTGAATCAGATAATGGATGCCACTGCAAAGAATCACTGTTGAAATATTTGTGCATGGACAAAATCCCTTACTAAATCTATTTGCCAGCCTCCAGTTCAATTGGTGCTATGGCTTTAATATACTGGTGTGTTTGCTCATGCCTTCCAAATATCTCCACCATTACATACCAGTTTTGCAGTGTAGTAACCACCCGACATGCACATACACCTTTAGCCATCAATATGCAGCTACTGCTGTTTATGTGAGTATGTGAATTCATTTTAAGACTTAAGGTGTGGAAGCTGCACTGAAAAATTCTAGGTGCTTGTTCAGGTTTCACATGGTACTTGCTTAGAGCTACTCTTATGATAAGCCACTATGAATATGTTGCACTGCCACCTCTGATACCAGGGTAATCTTTTAATCTTTCTATTCCCACACTGCACACTGGCAGTATCTGGTGCAAATACAACAGAGAAGTATGCAAGCGATACACAACCTAAGCATCATTTGCCATGCAGAATGTACAAGTATGCATACCAAATTTCTGTGTTTCCAAACATCGGTGTTACTACACTACTACTGAATAAAATGAACATATTGAAATGTAACATGACCTGTTACCAGATGTAATTAAGATTTTTTCCTGTTTAAACAAATTTCCACGATTCTCTGGCTGTTTGGTTTGATTCACTTTACTGGCTACCTGTAGAGGTTTGCTCTTTCTTAGCAAGTTGCAGTAAATATTTTGTTATCCAGTTGTTTACCTGGTTAGTTTGACTGGGCATACTATGAACGTTTCCAGTGGCATCCCGGAGTAAAAGCTCAAAATGGTGCCATCTCAATGGTCTGACCTTGTACTGTAGTCCCTTAACTGCTGCCTTGCATATCTTGCATAAGGCAGATCTGAATTATCCATTGCAATGTCCAATTCAGTGTTTCATCTACAGATTGTGTGCCTACTGCCTTTGATGAATACATTGCCTAGGTTACAGTAAAAAAATAACATTGCAATAGGCAATGGATGGCAAACCAAAGAAACTAAGACAGTCACGACTACAACACCCAATATTAGAGTACAACTTATGATTTCCTATCCATCTACAGGTTGCGGTTGTAGAACCCACAGCCATATGCATAAAAAGCAAATATACTCACCGATGTGCTGCTACCACTGCTTTTAAGTGCTGTAGCACAATCACTGATGACCATATGCTAAACAAAACAATTACACATTGAAAACAGATTTCACATCAAGACAGTGACAAAAATAATGGCAATGCAAATACAATCAGAAGGAATTCAGAAGAAACTGCACAACCTACAAGCTCTGTAGAGAATACAGAAACATCGGATTTGTGACATTACACAGACATGGTTTAAAGCCACAGAATGTACTGTCAGTGCAAGGCTAAATTGCCTTGCACACATGTAGACCATGAGGCACAAGAGAATGGGACACAAGGTGGAAATGTGTCTCAGTCTTGATTAGCAGTAAGTATTCTTCGATATTTTTCAAACTGGATGACACCCAGGCATTTACCCACATGCAAATAACTTGAGAGTGTCCCTTACCATATCTGAGCAAGCTACAGGTCATCATCTGTGGCACAAGAAATCACAGCTCAATATAGGAATGAATGCTGATTATCATCTGCTGTTAAAATCAAGTAAAAACACTAACACCCTATGCAAAAACTCAGAATAAGTTTTGCAAGGATCTGCCAATGCACACATAATAATATGCTGATTATTAGTCAGAGAAAATCAAATGTAATGTTCTTTGGCACCCCGTAATAGCTTGCTAAAACTCTGCACCTGACAATAACTGACACATCAGGCAATATGCTGCCTGTAGTAACAGAGCAAAAAATATCCAGGATCACATTGGACCCTACTCTCTAATTAACAAACCATACAGATAATATTAGCAGAACCTTAAATAACTAAATTTATGCTACAAGCTCTCATACCTTCTCACCTCCAGCATGTGCACAACCAAAGCTATAAACATACTTATCCCAAAAACTGAGCATGGGCTCCCTTTAATAGCTCTTCACTCTACCACAAATACAAATAACACTTGTACTGTTACTTTTACAAAGATCTGTAGATTTGAATTACTTGCAGGACCAAATATGCATCTTTGCTATTTCCGCCAATGCTTCAGGTAGCTACCCATCAATGAAAGAACAACCTTTCTACTTGGTTCAAAGATATAGAAATTATTAAAATGGGACTTTGTCTACCTCTAAAATCCAAACTACATACTAACCAAACTCTTATCTGAGAGACAGTCAGGAAGATGGCTTAATACTTATCAGACCATGTTTCAAGACAACCACAGGAAAACATGCATTCTCAAAGCTGGATTCAGCAGGCTGGTATAATCTCCCAGGAGTAGCTAGGGAGCAAAGCAATCTGGAAGCATTCAATACTAAATTAATAGAACTGCTGTGGGATACCAGATGCCTGTGCTATTGTGACAATGGCTAGTCAGTTCTTGATGTTGGAGTGAATGGCTAGCCATTGCATACCATGCCTATGCCAAAACACACCTACACTATGACTGTAGTATTGATATATGTATGGTAAATAAAGCAATCCTGAGGGAAAGCACTTTGGATGACATTATCATTATGTTGAATGGTGCTACTGTTTTTAGCAAAATGGATGTGAAGGCAGGTTACTACCAAATGGAGGTGAATCCTAAGAACAGAATAACAAATACATTTTTAATCACAAAGGTCTTAGAAGATACAGGAGTTTAATTTGAGTTGTAAGATCGTTTGCAGAAATTTTCAGATGTATAATATATTTTATCCCAGGCATTCTGAATGTTAACATTTTCTTTGACAATGCAGCCTGTGGCAAAACACAGAAACAATGATTCTATAAGCCAAGTTTTACAAATATGCAAATAATTTTGACATTAAAGTGAAATGCAAATTTAATACATAATTTCTCAAGTTTTATGGTAATATATGTTCAAGGAAGAAAGGGTCACCAAATCTAAATAAAGTTAAGGCAATATACAACATGTCACCATACTGAAATGCAAAAGTAGTAAGATGTTTCCCAGGCATGATAAATTACAATCCCTTGTATGGGTAGCTCTTTAAATCATAACTGCCTTTCTAAGGGTTTTAAGATTAGTAATTTAAAAAGTGTTAGTATGCCGCGGTGGTACGGCGGTAGCATTGTTACCTCACAGCAAGAGGGGCGCCCGTTCGATTCTCGGCTTGGCTTGGGACTGCCTTCTGTGGAGTCTGCATGTCCTCCCCGGTTGGGTAGCGTTTGACAGACATGCGTGTAAATGGTGCCTTCGTTGAAGATTGGGCGTTGAGCTGACACCTTGGCATTTTGTAAAAATCTACTGCCAATCATTAGCAGACCTGAGTTGCACTGTGTCGACCCCTTACCCTTTTCAGCTTAAAAGCGAAAGACAAACAACAACATGTAAATAAAAAGTGTTAATATGGTGCCTTTTATTTTTTATTAACAGGAGTTTCTTACTTTACTGGTCACTCTCTCTCACACACACAGGCACTTCAAAGTCATACACACACTCCATGCATTCCTTTACTGTTCGCTCTCACACACACGCAGGCACTTCAAAAGTCATACACACTCTCCATGTATTCCTTTACTGATCACTCTCTCATCACACACGCAGGCACTTTTACATTCATACACACACTCTCCATGCATTCCCTTACTGTTCGTTCTGTCATACACACACGCAGGCACTCCTACATTCATACACACACACACACACACACACACACACACACACACACACACACACACACACACACACACACACACTTCATTCTCTCCCCACGCACTTGCAATCACTGCCCAAACAACACAAGAATCAAACCCACTACCCTTATGTCTGCAGAGAGACATATTTTAGATAAAAAAAATTCGTAGGTGGCAAATAACTGATGGAAGAAGAACAGCAACATAATCGAGTGTTTGTCAGTGTTAGCGTGCAGCTACGATTTAACAAGCCATTACTTTACACACGCTAAGCTGTTTAGCGAGTATAAAATAAGAAAAAAAAGTAAACAGCTAAGTGAGTATAAAATAATGGCTTGGAAGTTCGTAATCGCACAGTCATGCACACACAAAACTTCAGACATCACAGGGCCATAAAGAAAAACGGTTGCTATTGGCAACCAAGACCACATGGAACAGCTGGCAAAGGAATGCCACAGGAATAGAAATTACATAAAAAAAAAAGAAGTACAGGGCATTAAAGGAGTAAAACAGTGCCAATTTGCAGATTGAAGTGGGACTAATGCATCAGACAATGGACAGCAAGTTTTTTTCAATACACCTTCTCACTGAACAGATTACAAGACGGCACAACCACTACCCATATTGAACAGGAAATCTTTAAGGTAGTCAGTGGTACTGCTTTTAGGAAAGTTAGAGAAAATAACTTCAGAAAGAAGACAACTTTATAGTAATAATTGCCACTGGCAACCAACACCATGCGGGACAGCTGGAATGCTGCAGCAAAGGCAAATAAATATAAAAAAAGTACAGTACTAAAGTGCCACAGTTCAATACCAAGTGCATACATGTATCCACAACAGTTGTTTGGTCAGCAGGACCTAAACAGGCAATGTTTAAACATTTTTGGATGCATGTGTGAACTTATGCAGCACAGCGACCGAAAAGCCAGGAGAAATGAAGATGCCACATTAAAGAGATACTGATACTTTGCTGTCAAATAATGTATTTCTACAAAAAATGTCATACTCACCAGTATAAATCCACGAGGAAAGCTGATGCAGAAAGAGACTGACACAAGGTTCCAATAGGGAAATACAGCGTACTGGAAACACAATGCTAAAAAGAAGTACCCTACCTCCTGCACTTGTATTTGAGCACTCAGGCTGGGGGAAGGACAAGGGAGCTATGACGTCACAGAATGGGTGGGTCTTATTATTTTAGTTAGAATAAGATGACGGCTGTGGTGATGTCACTTTGGGGGAGGGAACTGATTAAAAAAAAAAAAAAAAGTACCTGCACTGCCTGGCCTCAATGATGTCAGTAATTGGGCGACTCCAGCAAGCTTTATTCAAACGTGAGAGAATCATTTTGTAAGTGAAACCATCACAATATGAGAAGGTAGGCTTCTGTTACAGAAGTAATGGGAATTATAAAAATTGTAAATGCTTTATTGTTGTTGCTTTACAGAGGACAATGTAAATAGGGAGGAAAAGGGCCGTGAAGTTGAGGAATACATTACAGAAACCTGTTGTACTCCTTTAAGAAGGTTTGTGGTCTGCACTCTTGTGGGAGGAGAGGCTGGACTCTGCCCTTCTGAGCTGGGAATTTCTGGTTAAAGGTTTATAGTGCCTGCATATTTGAACTGTTTCTTACTGAAATTGGTACACCTTGTTTGCTGTAGCATAGACTAGATCCAGGACTGCTGAATCTAGCTTTGTTTGTATGCTTGTTTGTTTGCTTGTTATTTCCCTGGAACGCTAATTCCACCTAAAACACGGCTTCTCAGCGCTTCTGTGGATCCCTAGTGATATCTGCATTGCTTGTTGTACTTATTTCCTTGTGTCACTTGAAAGAAATTTACTGTTTGTCATTTTTGCATTTAAGTTACCTGTAACACATTGCACTTAAGTTACCTGGCACTTGCTCACTAAAGCAATTATATAAGTCAGCACTTGTAACCCCCCATTGCACATTCAATATGCCCTTTACCTGGAACTTGCTTACAAGCTCAGACAAAAATAATGGGAATGCAAATACAATCAGAAGGAATTCAAAAGAAACTGCACAACCTATAAGCTCTGTAGAGAATACAGAAACATCGGATTTGTGACATTACACAGACATGGTTTAAAGCCACAGAATATACTCTGTCAGTGCAAGGCTAAATTGCCTTGCACACATGTAGACCATGAGGCACAAGAGAATGGGACACAAGGTGGAAATGTGTCTCAGTCTTGATTAGCAGTAAGTATTCTTCGATATTTTTCAAACCGGATGACACCCAGGCATTTACCCACATGCAAATAACTTGAGAGTGTCCCTTACCATATCCGAGCAAGCTACAGGTCATCATCTGTGGCAGAAGAAATCACAGCTCAATATAGGAATGAATGCTGATTATCATCTGCTGTTAAAATCAAGTAAAAACATTAACACCCTATGCAAAAACTCAGAATAAGTTTTGCAAGGATCTGCCAATGCACACATAATAATATGCTGATTATTAGTCAGATAAAATTAAATGTAATGTTCTTTGGCACCCCATAATAGCTTGCTAAAACTCTGCACCTGACAATAACTGACACATCAGGCAATATGCTGCCTGTAGTAACAGAGCAAAAAATAACCAGGATCACATTGGACCCTACTCTCTAATTAACAAACCATACAGATAATATTAGCGGAACCTTAAATAACTAAATTTATGCTACAAGCTCTCATGCCTTCTCACCTCCAGCATGTGCACAACCAAAGCTATAAACATACTCTATCCCAAAACTGAGCATCGGCTCCCTTTAATAGCTCTTCACTCTACCACAAATACAAATAACACTTGTACTGTTACTTTTACAAAGATCTGTAGATTTGAATTACTTGCAGAACCAAATATGCATCTTTGCTATTTCCGCCAATGCTTCAGGTAGCTACCCATCAATGAAAGAACAACCTTTCTACTTGGTTCAAAGATATAGAAATTATTAAATGGGACTTTGTCTATCTCTAAAATCCAAACTACATACTAACCAAACTCTTATCTGAGAGACAGTCAGGAAGATGGCTTAATACTTATCAAACCATGTTTCAGACAACCACAGGAAAACATGCATTCTCAAAGCTGGATTCAGCAGGCTGGTATAATCTTCCAGGAGTAGCTAGGGAGCAAAGCAATCTGGAAGCATTCAATACTAAATTAATAGAACTGCTGTGGGATACCAGATGCCTGTGCTATTGTGACAATGGCTAGTCAGTTCTTGATGTTGGAGTGAATGGCTAGCCATTGCATACCATGCCTATGCCAAAACACACCTACACTATGACTGTAGTATTGATATATGTATGGTAAATAAAGCAATCCTGAGGGAAAGCACTTTGGATGACATTATCATTATGTTGAATGGTGCTACTGTTTTTAGCAAAATGGATGTGAAGGCAGGTTACTACCAAATGGAGGTGAATCCTAAGAACAGAATAACAAATACATTTTTAATCACAGAGGTGTTAGAAGATACAGGAGTTTAATTTGAGTTGTAAGATCGGTTGCAGAAATTTTCAAATGTATAATATATTTTATCCCAGGCATTCTGAATGTTAACATTTTCTTTGACAATGCAGCCTGTGGCAAAACACAGAAACAATGATTCTATAAGCCAAGTTTTACAAATATGCAAATCATTTTGACATTAAAGTGAAATGCAAATTTAATACATAATTTCTCAAGTTTAATGGTAATATATGTTCAAGGAAGGAAGGGTCACCAAATCTAAATAAAGTTAAGGCAATATACAACATGTCACCATACTGAAACGCAAAAGTAGTAAGATGTTTCCCAGGCATGGTAAATTACAATCCCTTGTATGGGTAACTCTTTAAATCATAACTGCCTTTCTAAGGGTTTTAAGATTAGTAATTTAAAAAGTGTTAGTATGCCGCGGTGGTACGGCGGTAGCGTTGTTACCTCACAGCAAGAGGTTCTCCCGTTCGATTCTCGGCTTGGCTTGGGACTGCCTTCTGTGTGGAGTCTGCATGTCCTCCCCGCGGTTGGGTAGCGTTTGACAGACATGCGTGCGTAAATGGTGCCTTCGTTGAAGATTGGGCGTTGAGCTGACACCTTGGCATTTTGTAAAAATCTACTGCCAATCATTAGCAGACCGGAGTTCCACTGTGGCGACCCCTTACCCTTTTCAGCTTAAAAAGCCGAAAGACAAACAACAACATGTAAATAAAAAGTGTTAATATGGTGCCTTTTATTTTTATTAACAGGAGTTTCTTACTTTACTGGTCACTCTCTCTCACACACACAGGCACTTCAAAAGTCATACACACACTCTCCATGCATTCCTTTACTGTTCGCTCTCTCACACACACGCAGGCACTTCAAAAGTCATACACACACTCTCCATGCATTCCTTTACTGATCACTCTCTCATCACACACGCAGGCACCTTTACATTCATACACACACTCTCCATGCATTCCCTTACTGTTTGTTCTGTCATACACACACGCAGGCACTCCTACATTCATACACACACACACACACACACACACACACACACACACACACACACACACACACACACACACACACACTTCATTCTCTCCCCACACACTTGCAATCACTGCCCAAACAACACAAGAATCAAACCCACTATCCTTATGTCTGCAGAGAGACATATTTTAGATAAAAAAAATTTGTAAGTGGCAAATAACCGATGGGAGAAGAACAGCAACATAATTGAGTGTTTGTCAGTGTTAGCGTGCAATTACGATCTAACAAGCCATTACTTTACACATGCTAAGCTGGTTTAGCGAGTATAAAATAAGAAAAAAAAGTAAACAGCTAAGCAAGTGTAAAATAATGGCTTGGAAGTTCGTAATCGCACAGTCATGCACACACAAAACTTCAGACATCACAGGGCCATAAAGAAAAACGGTTGCTATTGGCTACCAAGACCACATGGAACAGCTGGCAAAGGAATGCCACAGGAATGGAAATTACATAAAAAAAGAAGTACAGGGCATTAAAGGAGTAAAACAGTGCCAATTTGCAGATTGAAGTGGGACTAATGCATCAGACAATGGACAGCAAGTTTTTTTCAATACACCTTCTCACTGAACAGATTACAAGACGGCACAACCACTACCCATATTGAACAGGAAATCTTTAAGGTAGTCAGTGGTACTGCTCTTTAGGAAAGTTAGAGAAAATAACTTCAGAAAGAAGACAACTTTATAGTAATAATTGCCACTGGCAACCAACACCACGCGGAACAGCTGGAATGCTGCAGCAAAGGCAAATAAACATAAAAAAGTACAGTACTAAAGTGCCACAGTTCAATACCAAGTGCATACATGTATCCACAACAGTTGTTTGGTCAGCAGGACCAAAACAGGCAATGTTTAAACATTTTTGGATGCATGTGTGAACTTATGCAACACAGCGACCGAAAAGCCAGGAGAAATGAAGATGCCACATTAAAGAGATACTTATACTTTGCTGTCAAACAATGTATTTCTACAAAAAATGTCATACTCACCAGTATAAATCCACGAGGAAAGCTGATGCAGAAAGAGACTGACACAAGGTTCCAATAGGGAAATACAGCGTACTGGAAACACAATGCTAAAAAGAAGTACCCTACCTCCTGCACTTGTATTTGAGCACTCAGGCTGGGGGAAGGACAAGGGAGCTATGACGTCACAGAATGGGTGGGTCTTATTATTTTAGTTAGAATAAGATGACGGCTGTGGTGATGTCACTTTGGGGAGGAAACTGATTAAAAAAAAAAAAAAAAGTACCTGCACTGCCTGGCCTCAATGATGTCAGTAATTGGGCGACTCCAGCAAGCTTTATTCAAACGTGAGAGAATCATTTTGTAAGTGAAACCATCACAATATGAGAAGGTAGGCTTCTGTTACAGAAGTAATGGGAATTATAAAAATTGTAAATGCTTTATTGTTGTTGCTTTACAGAGGACAATGTAAATAGGGAGGAAAAGGGCCGTGAAGTTGAGGAATACATTACAGAAACCTGTTGTACTCCTTTAAGAAGGTTTGTGGTCTGCACTCTTGTGGGAGGAGAGGCTGGACTCTGCCCTTCTGAGCTGGGAATTTCTGGTTAAAGGTTTATAGTGCCTGCATATTTGAACTGTTTCTTACTGAAATTGGTACACCTTGTTTGCTGTAGCATAGACTAGATCCAGGACTGCTGAATCTAGCTTTGTTTGTATGCTTGTTTGTTTGCTTGTTATTTCCCTGGAACGCTAATTCCACCTAAAACACGGCTTCTCAGCGCTTCTGTGGATCCCTAGTGATATCTGCATTGCTTGTTGTACTTATTTCCTTGTGTCACTTGAAAGAAATTTACTGTTTGTCATTTTTGCATTTAAGTTACCTGTAACACATTGCACTTAAGTTACCTGGCACTTGCTCACTAAAGCAATTATATAAGTCAGCACTAAAAATTAAAAGCACTACACCCTCACTCCCCATTGGCCCTTGTTTTCAATTATAAAGGAATTCCCAATATTATTCTAGCATGTCCAAAGGTCAGTTGTCAATCTCCTCTCGGTCCAGCTGGTGAATCTGGGAATCTTGAGGCAATGTTACAACTGCCTCATGTACACAGAAAACCCTCTCCTCCTCCCAACAAATTCCAACACATGTGAGAGATGCAACCATATAGCCAAACTGGAGGCTAAGCTCTCTCAACTCAGTACTGGCATAACCAGTCAGGAGGAGAAGGAAACCACACTCACTACAATTCCAGTCTCACATAGACCTACCATGACAGCAAACCAAACACATAATCACACAAAAACATACTCGGAGGCTCTAAATAAAGATCTGCCTAAGCAGCAGAGACCTCCAAAGCAGACACCCAAGCAACCGCTACCCCAAAACAAAACACATGCAACACATATCTCACAAAGCCAGTGTGCCAAACAGTCACAGCCCTTAAGGCTAAACAACACACCTGATACACTTGTAATAGGTGACTCTATCATCAGGCACAATGACGTCCTGCTCACCAGGCTGAACAAGGAGAAGGTCACAGTGAGCAGCCTGTCGGGTGCTAGGATCCGCCACATAACACAAGCACTCAGGTCAGTCCAAGGCAATTACAAATATGACTCAGTCATTGTCCATGCTGGTGTGAATGACCTGAGACGTACCTCCCTGGACTACACGAAAAGAGACATAGAGGAACTCTCTGAGCATGTAGCCCAGGCCGGTATGACCCTGACCTTGAGTAGCATCTTAACCTCACCAAGAATGATGCCACAATATGAAGACAAGATGATCAATTTCAACAATTGGCTTGAGTACTTGTGTCATTCAAAGGGGATCCAATGCCTGTCAGCCTGGGATGATATCCTCGACAAGCCACGATACTTCACTAGGGACAGCTTGCACCTGTCACCCCTGGGCTTTCGGATATTGGCAAAGGCTCTTGCTACCCCCATAGTGCCTTTTTTAGGCAAGGCTCAAAAGACAAACCCACCTCCATAGGTATCACAAGGGATAAGAAACTAAGAGTAATGCTACTCAACGCCAGAAGTCTAAACCTCAAGATGCACACACTCGAAACTCTCCTTAGCATGGAGAACATCGTTATCTGTGCAGTAACAGAAACCTGGTTCAGGGCTCCCAAGAGCACCCCAGCACTACCAGGTTATACCTCACACCATGCTTTTCGGCCCCAAAACTTGGACCGAACCACAAAAGGAGGGGGAGTATCAATATTCATCAAAGATACCCACACCTCCAGGTTGGTGGCAAAGCACAAAGCATCAGAGACTATCCCTGTGCAACTAACAGTGGATAAAACTGCCTTCCAGTTTATAGCCTGCTACAGACCACCCTCCCAAACCCAGGAACCCCACTTGGCCTTTCTGAGAACACTGGAAAATATGATGGTCTCTCCAAACACCATTATATTGGGCGACTTCAACTACCCAAACATAGACTGGGAGCATTACTCTAGCTCCAACACCCTAGCCCAAAGGTTCCTAGAATTCATAAACTAAAATGCTATGGAACAGCTTGCTACCACTCCCACAAGAGGGGAAAACATACTGGACCTGATCATCACCAACATGGGGACTCTATGCTCCAGACCAGAAGTGTATACCCTCACTGGTAAGATCAGACCATAAACTGATCTTACTGGATATTCACATCCCGACCCCACCCCCTGCCCTGAAAACCACAGTGAAAAACTTCTATAAAGCAAATTTCACACTCCTCAAAACCGAGGTGGAATCCTTCAAAGCCCCCGGGCCTGTGGAAACTACGGCCCTGACCGCAGAATCCTTTATAAATGCATTCTATGAACACCTTCAGGAATGCATGGATCATTGAATCCCAAATAAAACCAAGACCCAATCCTCCAAAGACAGACGTCCTGTCTGGTGGACCCCAGCCATAAACAAACTATACAATAGAAGGAGGAAGCTACTACATGATAGAGCAAAATCCCAAAAAGGGAAGGCATCTCTGATCAGTATTAGCAAAAAACTAAGGGCACTCATAAAATCGTCTAAGACCAGCTTCGGGAGAAAAATTGCACAGGACAGTAAGGATAATTACAAGGCTTTCTTTAGTTATGTTAGGAACCTGGGTGGGAATTCCCAGATATGCTCAGAATTAGTCCAAAATGACAAAAAATACACCGAACCCACAGACATTGCCAGCATCCTAGCTGACAGGTTCAGCGTAAACTTCTCCCCCCCATCCCCACCAAAAAGGCAAATATCTATCCCAGCAGAGTGCTGCCCGCCTGACATCTCAGATGCTCAGGTAAGAGCCGCCCTCTCCAAAGCAAAAAACACAGCATCAATGGGACCAGATGGTGTCCAAGGCTGCGTCCTACATGAACTCCAAGAAGAGCTAAACCCAAACATAAAATTACTGTTCAGTCTCAGCCTTACTACAGGATATGTACCCAAAGAGTGGCATACAGCAACAGTGGTCCCTCTCCACAAAGGTGGTGCCTTAACGGACCCTGGAAACTATCGCCCCATAAGCCTGACTAGCTTGGTCTGCAAAGCTATGGAAAGGATCATCATGGACCTCATAAATAAAGATACTGGGGACCTACAGACACTGGATCCTACCCAGTTTGGCTTTGTTAAGGGCAGATCCTGCCTCTTAAACCTGGTCGACTTCTTTGAAACAGTCACCAAGGCCATTGACGAAGGGAAGGTGGTTCACACAGCCTACCTGGACCTCGCAAAAGCCTTCGATACAATACCCCACTCGGGCATTATAGATAAGCTCACCAGCTTAAATATAAACCCCTATGTCACTAGATGGGTTGCAAACTGGCTCGAGGACAGAACCCACATGGTTAAATTGCTGGAGCCATGTCAGACTCCAAACCAGTTACAAGTGGTGTCCCACAAGGCTCAGTCCTGGGACCTCTCTTGTTCAGTATATATTTTTTGGAGGTACAGGCCAACACAGAAGGACTGTGGCTGACCAAGTTCACAGATGACTGCAAACTGGGTGCCATAATCAACTCTCCAGCCGACACAAGCATCCCCCAAAAGGGCCTCATAGAAACAGACAACTGGTGCCAGAGCCATCGCCTCAAGCTAAACGCCAAAAAGTGTATAGTCATCCCTTTTGGCAAAAACAAAGTGCCCACAAATTACCACATAGGTGGTAATCCATTAAGTACAGAAGAAGTAATTAGGGACCTGGGGACCCAAGTTGATAGCAATCTCTCATTTGACAACCACGTGGCCAAAGTGGTTAGAAAAACATTTTATATAGCCCACCTAATCATGAAGGGATTCACATCTAGATTAGGGGAGGTCATCGTGCCTCTTTACTCATCCCTCATCAGGCCTGTAATTGAGTACAATGCCCCTTTTGGGATGTACCTTACCAAACACCTGCAGCAACTGGAAAGACCCCAAAAGTACCTCACCAAGAGGATCAAAGGGCTCAAACAGATGCCATATGCTGAAGAAAACTCCAGGCAAACAAACTGTTAAAACTGAAACACTTAGGCAGCAAAATAAGGAAGGCATGAACAAGTAGTAGTTTAAATTAAGCGCTTTTCGTTTATGGTATACACAAACTTCTTCAGACAAATTACAATTTGCAATACTCCTCTTAATTGTAAAACAAATTGTAATTTGTCTGAAGAAGTTTGTGTATACCATAAACGAAAAGTGCTTAATTTAAACTACTACTTGTTCATGCCTTCCTTATTTTGCTGCCTAAGTGTTTCAGATGCCATATGCTGCCCGGTTAAAGAAACTCCAGCTCTACTCAGTGGCATACCACCTGCTCAGAGGCAACCTGTGCCTGATGTATAAAGCCATGTCCACCCAGGAATTAAGGGACATGCTGCACCTCAAAAAGTCCAAATCCCATCGAGCTACATGCTCTGGAGACTTGAACCTCAGCACTGAAATAAATAGGACATGCTGGAGGGACAGATTCATAACCCAGAGGCTCCCTTCACTCTGGAATAAAATCCAAGTCCAGGTTAGGCAGAGTCCCTCATTGACTCTCTTCAAGAGGAATCTTGATGAGTGGATGGGAGATCGTAGGTTTACCCCGGGTATCACTTCTGTGTCACTGTTAGATGGAGGCACAGTATACTAACCTCGAAAAAGGGCATAGCAAAATTAATTTAAAATTGGTGGCGAAAGCCAAACATACACTGGCTAGGCTTATAAATGCCCTAGGGCAGATAGCCTAGTATGAACCTTTGAACCTATGAACCTATGTAGAGAGGCAAAATGTCATTAAAGGTCACCTCTCCTCCACTTTTACTATAAATATCCATTATCAAAATCATTTCCTGTAACAGATTTTCAGCTGGAGTTTTTGTCACATGATTATGCACGCTAAATATGAGATGGTTCATAGGTTCATGGGATGTTACTAGGTTATTGACCCAAGGGTCTTTACAAGCCCAGCCTTTAAACCCCAATATAATACTAGATGAGAGATATCACCTATACTCAAGTTTTTTCTAGTAAGGACTACCCATGTCCAGGACAGAAGCTGGGGCAATCCCCAGCAGAAATTTGCAGTTTCCCATCCAGTCATCCAGGTTGTGCTTAAACAGTCATGGAGGTGCTCTGCTTGATATGGATTGGAAGCCTATTCCAGAGGAGTGGTGACATCTGAGAGATGTAGCAGGTCCTGTTTATGCCCCAGGCTAGATTGAGATCCCTGGAATGGGTGACTCTAGCCCCATTTGACTTATGGATGTGCAGCATTTCCATTTGATTTAGGTCAGCGATAGCCCTGTAAGCCAGACACAAGTTGCCTCTGAGTAGTCAATATGCTGCTGAGTACAGTGGTAGTGATTTCAGTCTGTCCATATAAAACGTGTGGTACAGACCCTGAATTTTCTTAGTTAGAAATCGTTGAGGTCTCTCAAGTTCCTGCAGATGTCTGGTATGGTACATGCCAAAGGGAGCATTATATTGAATGATAAACCTGATGAAGTAAGAGTACAGGGGAGTTATAACTTCTTTTCCTCTTGAGGTGATACCTTCGCTAATCAGGTGAATGCCGTAGAATGCCTTCCTCACCACATGTGGTCAACACTGAGGTCACAGTCAACTTGCGTTCCAGGGTCTCTCACTACTGAATTGGTACTTAGGGTATTATTGTTTATTTGTACTTTATATTCTTAGCCAATATGTGTTTTATACCTACCTTACCTGATGAGTGTCAGCAACTATACATGAAGGGAACAATTCTTCACTTTGTCCCTGTCCATTTGGGCAAGATAGTTCTAAGTTCCATTAACTCTGAATTCTGAATAAATTAAACTCACTGACCCTCTGAAGTTTCTTTACTTTTAGTTTCATTAATTTGTTAAGCATCCTTCACACTTTTAGCAGATAGGAATACATTCCATTAGTTACTCTCCTCAAAGATACTCATAGAATTTTGATGTACATTTATGTATATATATCAGCTAAATTCCCTTCTGCAGTTCTTTTGTAGCTGTTTCCCTTTAACATTATTACTAACTTCCTTCTCACCTTCCTGAACACTGCTGCCTTCCTCCCATTCTCAGTCAACTAAACCATTCTTTCTGTATCCTTCTAGCTTATGTATTATAATATCCTCTTCCAAACTTATTCCATTGAATTCCTCTGTTTGTAGCTGGCAATTAACATTTCTATGTACCACATCTATAAATTCTGTCATGCCCAGGTCATGACTGCCACTGGACTTTTCACACAGTATTGCCCTAAAGGTCAGCTGTACAATAATTGCTTAAATACTCCATTATAGGCATCATCACTTCAGTGGAACAACTGATGTACTCAGGTGTGTTTTATTTCACTTTAGCCTGGTTACAATAAGAATCAGATGTCCCTGTAGTGCTTTGAAACCTGCTCACAGTAGCAAGACTGGGAAGGGTGCAACAGTTTCCCCCCTGTTCTTAGGAAGCCTGAATAATGATAATAGTGCAAGAAAAAAAAGACTGACAGAATATAAGTTTAAAACAAAATAAAAGTGTAAGCAGATTGTCCAGTCTTTTATTTCAAATAAAACTGTATATTCACTTAGCCAGTTTGCAGGGAAGCCATAAACATGGCACCTATATATAAAAATAGAAAAGCCGCAAGGATAGGAACCACACTGTAACATCTCACAAGAAGCATAACTTACAAAGCACATTTTTTTCACTGCAGAAACTTTATAAAACTTTGTTTACATATGTTTGCCAGCAATCAGTAACAATTATAACAGAATAACAAAAAGTCAATTTTGAAAATGCAGAACTACCTTAACTAACTGTGTCAGCAACAATTTATGACAATTTGCCACCATAGCCAGAAAAATACAATCCTATGCTTCGCTGGCTTCTTTCCTGTAGGCTTCTATCAATTCATTTTAATAACCAGAAAGATTTCAACCTAGTCTTGTCACTTTGTTGCATGTCAGTTTCCTTTTTTTGTTCTGAATAGTGGGATTAGATCCTTAGACAGAGTGAGAGAGAGGGAGCAAGTTTAAATGAAGATTGCAGTAACCTTGCAACACAACAGGAGCAGCTGCCAATGAGCTGTGTGTAGTAACACAAAATGGTCCTTTAACTGGGAGATTATGATTACCACCTTCTCACATCAGTGTGGTGTCTTTATGTCTGGAAGTGCACATATGCCTTTCTTTTCCTATAATGTCAATCTCATCTTTTTTTGTTTGTCTAGTTTTGTTTTTTAACTCATTTCATGGCTGGGGTTTGTCAGATTGAAATGCTTAAGTTCCAAGGGTCTTTTACAGTTGATTTTTTTTCTCTTGGAAAATAAGGCATTGGCTATGTATTTTAGGTTTTACTATTTTTAGATAGGATGAGGTAACGTTTGGGGGTACCAAATGAAGGATAAAAGTATATCATTTTTCATTTCTGATCGAGCCTACCAAGGTGGTTTTTATTTTATTTTATTTTTATTTATTTTCCATTTGTTTACCGGGTTAGTCTGACTGGACATAAGGTGAACATTTTCAGCAGAGGCCTGGGGAGAAAAGCTCCAGATATATAGTAAAAAAATTATAAAAAAATAATAATTATATAAACATAGCTATTTTGTATAAAGAGCATAGAACATGTAAAATGAGTAAAATCAGAGTTTTACAAATGTTCCATGATACAGTGGTTAGAATATTGAGAAATAAATTAAACAAGATATTATGCAACAAATATACAATTGCTTGAACATAAATTCAAAAAGAAGTTTCCATTGACAAACAGGGTCATAAACTAGAAATCATAACTATAAAGATGGCCTAAACACCTGGTTCACAGTACTATGCACTAAGTGAAACTACACAGTACACCTGTGATCTAGGGATATTGAAAGTCAGGAACAGGTGAAATTAGTCTGGTTCTGTACAGGAACATATCCAAGTTTTGAATAGGAGATCTTTTAATAGGGATTTGAAAGTATGTTTACTATTTAGACATCTAATGTCAGGTGGTAGAGAGTTCCAGGCCTTAGCAACTGCATATGAATAAAGAGATAGGCCTGAGCTATGTAAGCAATTGGTAACAGTCAATAGGGCAGTATTGGAAAATCTTAGTTAAAGTGCAGTATTATGGAAGGTGAGCAGACCAGAGAGGACAGGTATTTTATTTGGCTGGTATAGCAGTTGATGGGTGGGGAGAAGTTGATTGTATTTTAGTAGGTTAGGGAGTTCTAACCATCCTAGCTGTCTTAGGGAGAGGCAATGGTGAGAACAAAACTTAGCACTGGTTGCAATTTTGAGATTTTATTATAGCAGGTAGATAGTTTCAGAAGGTCAGATTTGTTTAGGTTAGTTAGAACTGAGGAAGCATATAGTAAGGTGAAGAGTAGATGGGTACGAGAGATAGTGATTTGGGATTCCTGTGTGAGGAAGCTCTTGCAGCGGTAGAGTGAACCTAGTTTTTTATGAACTTTGGCATTTGTTAGTGCTATATGTTTGTCAAATTTTAGGTTTTGGTGAATAGTTACACCTAGTAGCTTGGCTTGAGTTACTGGTGTGATGAGAGTATTGTTGGAGGATGTTATTGAGAATGGCAAGGTAGGGTGAAAGTTTTGGATGGGTGGAAGATCATGAGTTGAGTCTTAAATGGGTTTAGTATGAGTTGATAGGAATTTAGCTCTTTTTCTATAGTAGTGAAGGCTTCCTGGGTTTTATCTTGGAGTAAATGTAGAGAGGGGGCTGAGCAAAAAAGGGTTGTGTCATCAGCATACTGTACTATATTAGTTTGTTGGGTAGCCAAGGGGAGGTTATTGGGAAAGATGGAAAATAGTAAGGGACCACCTTGTCCCACTGGGAGGAGAGGGGAGAGAGAGTTATACCATTTAACAGCTTGTTGCCAGAGGGACAGACAATTTTTAAACCACAGTAGAGAGGTTTGTGCTGGAAAGATTGGATTGATTGATATAAGATGAACAACACAGAGCTTTGCATTATGGTATGTAAGTTACAGTTGATTATTTTTTTTCTCTTGGAAAATAAGGCATTGGCTGTGTATTTTGGGTTTTACTATTTTTAGGATGAGATAACTTTTGGGAGGTTCCAAATGAAGGATAAAAGTATATCATTTTAAAAAAGGAATGTTTCTGATTTAGCCTGCCAAGGTGGTTTGTGCTGGAAAGATTGGATTGACTGATATAAGATGAACAACACAGTGCATTGCATTATGGTATGTAAAGAACACAAAAGCCACCATATTGTGACAGTGTAAACATAATACTAGACATAGTCCTTCACGTTCATCATCCCATATACTATTTCAAATAAAACTATTTTCCATTTCCACAAATGGAGTATGAATAAGGCAATATGGTGTGCCACATAAAAGAATAGTAATGCCATGCATATTTTAATAATGTTAATCCTTCCTAATAGTGAAAGATGGGCCTTATAGCTAATTACTAGCATCACAGATAGATTGCAGTGTAATTAAACACCAGATAAACAGCAGAAGTGGAGCACCAGGAGAAGGGACGTTCGACTCCTTTATTTTTTTAATCTCTTTCTCGGCTGCAGTATTAAAAAAGAATAATTCTGACTTGATATAATTAACTTTAAGAGCAGACATAATACCATACTCCCAAAGTTCTTTCTGAATTTCTAGTAAAGCATTCATTGCTTCACTAGTTTGTGTGAAATTGTCAACTGCAAAGAGCAAAGTCTTTGTTCTCACTGATGCTGGTTTCCTGCTTTCATTTGTGCCAAGGAAGACAGGCACCTGGAAACCCATTCAATGGCTAAAGAAAGAGTGCAGGGGAAAAGCAGACATTCATGTTTTGTACCTCTTCTTAAACAAAAAGATGGAAACATCTATGAGCTAGCTAGTATGATGGTTATGAAGTTATCACATTCAGTGATTATAGCCTGTATAAATTTTGAAGGAAGCAAACATTGTGCATCACAACCCACAGGACTTTCTAGAGCATGGAGTCAAAAGTCTTCTCAAAGTCTACAGAGACTTCTGCTGCTGGTTAGGATAGTGACTCACAGCCTGTGACCATCACCTATGCATGAACTAAAACTCCTGCTCAAACGTCATAGACCTATATATGAATAACTGAATGCAGCCATTGACACAAAACTCTAGAGTAAAGTTTTTCATCAAGATTTATCAAAGATTTTTGAAGGTAGTTCTCTAAATGTTCATAAGTTCGTAAGTATATACTAGGCTAACCACCATTAGGGCCCTTATAAGCCTAGCTATGTAACCTGAATGTAACCCATAAATTCAATTTACACAGGGGGTGATTTACTGACTGTCTGTGTCCCTCAGATACATAGGAACCAGGCCAGGGGTGAACCAATTACCCATCCACTGGTCAAAGTTGCTGCACTTCAATAGGGATAGGGAGGAACCCTGCTTCTCGTGATTAGAGAGCATGTTCCAGAGAATGGGAATTCTCTGAGAAACATATCTGTCTCTCTAATACATCCTATTTTTATTGCATGCAAAATTTTGCTTCTGTTTGTTTTGCAGATGTGTAAAAGGTTCATAAAAACTGGGTCCAGGGATGCCTTGTATGCCAGGCAAGGATCACCTCTCAGAAGTCTGCATGATACCGAGTGAAGAGACAGGGCTTTGAGACAATCAGCACAGGATGTTGTGTTTACTCCTTGTATTCTTTTTGTAACAAACCTTTGCAGACATTCCAGTTGCTAAGTGTGTTTGGTGAGGTACATACTGAAGGGGGCATTATACTCTATGGTGGGTCTGATGATCTCTAGGGACCTAGATGCCATCAGTGGTGAGAGGTCTGGGCAGATAGGTGGACAGTAATCTTTACTTCAATCACCATATCTCCACAATAGTAAGAAGGGCATTTTATATTGCTCATCTCATAAGTAAGGGCATTGCTTTCAGAAAAAAAGAGGTTATAACCCCCTGTACTCTTCCCTCATCTGGCCAATAATAGAGTACAATCCTCCCTTTGGTATGTTCCTTTCCAGCAATTGGAGAGACCACAGAGGTTACTTACAAAGAAAATTCAGGATCTTCAAGATCTGTCTTATATGGACAGACTGAAATCATTGTCACTTTACTCTGTGTCGTACACACTGCTCAGAGGCAACCTGTGCCTTGCATATAGAGCAATCTCTGACCCAGCTTTAATGGAAATGCTGCACATTCACAAGTTGAATGGCACACAGGTCACTCGCTCAAAGGAAATGATATGTGACATCAACAGAACTTGCTGGAGAGACAAATTTGTCTCACAAAGGTTGCCCCACCTTTGGAACAAGCTTCCTATTCATGTTAAGCAAAGCCCCTTGTTGGCTCTATTTAAGCTCAATTTGGATGATTGGATGGGTAACCAGAAATCCACCATGGGGTTTCCACCTATGTCCCTCTTGGATAGGAGCAATAAGTGTTGATTTTAGTATCTGCTTGAACCAGACACCCTTAGGGACATGGGTTGAATTTGGCAAAGCTTGTAAGAGCCCTGGGGCCTTTACCCTAGTATGATCCTATATTCTTTCTTATAAGTTGAGCAACATAGAAGGATTTTTTTATTACCTAGGACACATGTTGGTCATGTGTCTCAGCTTTCCCTTGTTTAGAAAGAGCAATATTGCTTAAAACAATGTTCAGAGATGGGAAGCTAGCTGGTATAGCTCTATAGATATGTCATTACGATGTGGTGCTTTTCTTTTACTTATGCTTTAAATGTTCTCCCTTAGCTTATGTTGTGTAAATAGTACCCATC
Source organism: Protopterus annectens (assembly GCF_019279795.1). NCBI lineage: Eukaryota > Metazoa > Chordata > Ceratodontiformes > Protopteridae > Protopterus > Protopterus annectens. Next base: position 216,440,624 of record NC_056748.1, read on the forward strand.
AAGTGAATATTTTGCATTTTATTTAACTATTTAATAGTTAAAGATCACAGAAAACTTACCTGGGATTCATTAACAGTCATGTAGGCACTGCACTAAGCCTCCAAGATGTAACCATGTCAGTGTGATGAGCAGCAGAGCTAATTAAATTTGCATGCTGCTCACCAGGCCTACATGTTTGTAAGCACCTTTTCATATCCAACATTAGATTTTGCAGCCGTGGAATGGTGCTTGCATGCACAAGCACAGAATATAAACAAAACGTCTTGCATATAGGCAAAACTCAGACACAAGCACTTGCTGTAGCCCAGAAATATTAAGGGCAATTAGAGTGAAGGAATGAAGATGGAGGGGAAGTGAAATGGAGGAACTGTACACAAATAACAACTGTGTTATACTAAATTATTAATTAATATGGAAGTAAAAATGTGTAAAGTGTACTCATATACCACAGGCAAGTGTAATAAAGTGTCTAATTTCAGATATAAATCCTGCAATAATGACATAATAGTAATTAATATCAATGACAATACTGCAGTTATACACATAAATAAAAATGTACATGCTAACAAGGGATGTGATAGGGATATAAAATGGAAGTGTAACAAAGGATGTGATAGGGATATAAAATGGAAGTGTAACAAAGGATGTCATAGGGATATAAAATGGAAGTGTAACAAAGGATGTCATAGGGATATAAAATGGAAGTGTAACAAAGGAGAGTGAAAATGTGGTTTATATGTTAATTAAATGAGTTGAGAAGATCGCAAGGGCAGGTGATACATTATGGGAAGAATGCATAGACTGCAGTTATTCCATATAAAATGTTTATACAGGGAATTTATATATGTAAGCCAACACCACTTCTATATTCTTATACCTCAGCATGTATACACAGGACCCAAAGGACCTTATAGCAGTAACATCAGAAATGGAAATGTTTTTGCAAAAAAATGACAGTGGCACTCACACAAAAGGGGTTTATCACCTATGAACATGCAATAGACAAGTTGTATAGTAATGTAAATGCTAAATGATAGTCTAATAATACATAACGTACATACGTGACAAATGTTAGGACAAATCAGATGACATGTCAAGACTTCCGGTTTTCCATTGCTGATTTGCAGACATCTCAGACATCATTAAACTGTGCGTGCTCACATGGAATTACTGGGAACCGTAACATAACAGCAATTCAACAGGAGCAACACACTAGAAACTATTGTAACAGGACTAGTCACATTTTCTGATAGCCTGGCTTCATGCCATACAGTAAGAAATGTCTGTGGAATCCATCATCTGCTATTAAGCTATGTAGTGTGATGAAAACAATTGCAGTAATAAAGGAAGGTCTAGAAGAAGACATGCAATACGCAGCATATTTATTTTGGCAATAGCTAATGCATATGAGCAATGAATGACATAATACACATGTGCATCATGTCATTTTCAAAAACATGTCAGGGCAGATATGACAAAGATGCATAAAATCATGGTTGCAACAGAAAAATGCATATTGGTCATATCCTGAGGAACACTTTTGAAGAGCTTACAGCACTTTCCTATCATAAGGTATATGGATCACCTAACTTGTAGGACAAGGCCTGTAAAAGGTGACCCTCTGTGTGTGTGCTATAACTACTATATGTGTGTAAGCCACTGTTGTCTGACAGACAGATCTTACCAGATTCAAACCCCTGCCTGTTATTTAAGGCACTCTCCAAACCTCTGTTTTGACTGCCTGCACCACATCAGATAGCAATGGAGGCCGTCACAAATATCTGAACTGAATATATACATTAAGAAAAGAGTTACAAATAGAATATGAATAATCACATTTAGTCAGAAAGGTGGAAAGAAGCTACACAGTTACTGCCCACACAATAGTGAGCTGTACAATCTCAATGCTTCTTTGACAAGGAAGCTGTTTCCATCATGTAATATGCACACTGTCCAAAAACTAACCACAGTCTATCTGTGTAGATATACTACTGAAGCCAGTACTCAATGCACATGCCAGATGAGCACTCTCAGCATGACATGGCACACCACTGACCAACATAAAATTATTAACAATAACTAGAAACAATGGTATTTATGTAAAGTCAGTACATTCATATAAGGCTGCCCTTTCAGAAATTGAACAGCATGCTGTGTAACTCTACCGACTAAAGACATGGGGATCAACCAAAAGTGCCACAGTGGATGTTTTAATACATCTATAACACTCCACCTATGCTAACTTATTACACCAGATACATGTGTTGCAAACAATGTCTATATGTATGCCATCTATACAGCACATTATCTGCAACCAGTGCCATAGGAGAATACTGAGTACAAGTGAGACATACAACATCTATGAAGGAATGACATTAGCAGTGTATTGTCAAGTAGATATGTCTGGTAAAATGACTTTTACAGCCATCTGGGATTGTGGAACTTGCCACTACAAATTTGTGTAAACCAATCCTTAATTCATTTGCAGTTACACATACACTTGTTGAAGTTAAGCATTGTTGTATTTGATCCTCATACATATCTATTTACAAATTCTAGAGATTAGGCTAAGAAATGCAAGCACCACAGGAGAAGTCTGACATTTCTATTGCAACAGTTCACTTGCAAAATAATGACCTCATCACTGAGTTGCACCAGGGGTGTAGGCCGCAAATATCCTTTTATAATTCTGTGCTCTTATTCTTGCCCCACAAAACACCTGCTATTTGAAAAAAAAGGAAACATCCCCCAAATTAACAAATGTTTGTATCACTTTCCCTCCAAAAACACAAAATATATATTTTTTCAGTGTATGACACACTTATAGAAAACATTAATTTAGATGGATGTGGACAGAGTGTGGGCCAAAACAGCCACGTTTTCTTTAAGTAATATATAGTAAATTTTACTCAGTAGACTACAGACAGTATTGCTACCTTAACCCTAGTGTTGCAAAGAGGTTATGCTTGTGAAAGGAGGGATTGGGGTATGATGGAGTCATCTAGCAGTTTAAAATGTTTATCCAGAGTAGAAGTTGAGTGAGTGCATTCTCACCTAACTGTAAACACCCTCTTTCATGCACACACATGTCCCCTGTAATGGACATCAATCATCCTACCTTTCTAGTTACACAATGTAAAAAGCACTGCATTGACTGCAAGCACTACAGGAGAAGGCCGACTCTTAAAGGCTGAATGTGTACTTTTGTCAGGATTACCTCATCAGTGTGTTTCATAGAGAATGTTTAAGTAAAAAGTGGGATGAGAGAGCTGTGTACACATTTAAATGAATTCTCTTCAAGGGAAGTGGATACAGCATCAAGTATCACATATAATTTCTCACACACAAACACACAAATTCATTCACGTTTTCCATGTTAGGCATCAAATCTCCTATCTATATAGTTACACAATCTAACAACCAGTGTAATAGTTGCAAGTTATACAGGAACAGTTCATAGGTTGGTACTAGGCTATTGGCCCTAGGGTCTATACAAGCCTAGCCATAACAATTCCCTGGCTATTTCTTCCCACACTATTTACTTCCCTGGACCCATGTCTAGCAGGGTGACTGATGTGATCCCCAGGGTGAATTTTCTTTCTCCTATCCAATCATCAATGTTACTTTTGAAGAAGGCCAAAGAGGCACTCTGCTTGACATGTATGGGAAGTCTATTCCAGAATCTCGAGAGTCCCTGGGTCAGGAACCTATCCCTCCAGCATGTTTTGTTTATTGTAATGACAAGATTTAGATCCCTGGAGCGTGTGGCTCTGAGGGACTGGGATTTCTTTAAGTGTAGCATGTCCAACAGCTCTGGGTTTGACATGGCCTTGTATGCTAAGCAGAGATCACCTTGGAGTAGACAATATGCGACAGAGTATAGCTGGAGTTTTTTAAGGCAGTCAGCATAGAGCATCAGCTTTAGGCCTGTGATTCTTTTAGTGAGGTATTTCTGCGGCCTTTCCAGTTGTTGCAGATGTCTTGAGAGGTACATACCAAATGGGGCATTGTATTCTATAATGGGTCTAATGAGGGATGATTACAGTGGGACAATGACCTCCTTTTTTCTGGATGACAGCCCTTAGTGATGAGGTGTGCCACATAGAAGGATTTCCTGACTGTTGTGGTGATGTGGTTATTGAAGGTGAGACCACTGTCCACCTGTGTCCCTAAGTCTCTTATCACACTTTCAGTGTTTGGTGTACTGCCACCTATGTGAAAATTCATGGGTACATGTTTGTTCCCAAAGGGGATAACTATACATTTCTTGGCATTCAGCTTGAGCCCATGGCTCTGGCACCAATCATCTGATTCTGTAAGGCCCTTTTGTAGAGTATCCACATCATCTGAGGATTCAATAATGGCTCCCAGCTTGCAGTCATCTGCGAACTTTGTTAGCTAGAGTCCCTTAGTGTTGGCCTGTACTTCAGAGAAGTAGATGCCAAACAAGAGAGGTCCCAGGACTGAACCCTGAGATACTCCACTTGTCACTTGTCTGGAGCTGGATTTGGAGTCAGCTACTTTTACAGTGTGGGTTCTGTCAGTAAGCCAGTTGGCAGCCTATCGAGTGATGTAGGGATTAATGCCCAGCTTAGGAAGTTTATCTGTGATTCCAGAGTGGGGGATGGTGTCAAAGGCCTTGGCGAGGTCCAGATAGGCTGTGTGGACTGCCTTACCCTCATCCACGGCTCTGGAGACTGATTTGAAGAATTCAATAAGGTTCAGGAGACAAGATCGGCCCTTCATGAACCCAAACTGGATGGGGTCCAGTGTTTTAAGATTGCCATTGTCTTTGTTTATAAGTCCCATGATAATACATTCCATGGCCTTGCAGATCAGGCTCATCAGACTGATGGGGCAGTAGTTCCCGGGATCCAAGGTGGATCCCCCCTTGTGGAGTGGGATAACTGTAGCTGTGCGCCACTCAGTGGGCACGAAGCCTGAGGTGAGGGTATGATTAAACATGACACTTAAGTGAAGTGCCAGTTCATTTTGTAGTTCATGTAGTACACAGCCCAGGATGTCATCTGGTCCCATGGATACTGTATTCTTAGCTTTGGAGAGTGTGTTTTTTACCTGTGTGGCTGTTATTACCAGAATTTGGCAATCTTCCAGTATTGAGATGGGCCATTTAGGGGGTGAGAGGGGGGTGAAGTTGGCACTGAATCGATCTGCCAGGATGTTGGCAATATCCTTGGGATTAGTATATTTAATGCCATTCAGTTGTAGCTCAGAGCAGATCTGAGCATTGCTATTTAGATTCTAGACATAGTTATAGAATGCCTTGTGGTTGTCTTTGGAATGTTTGGCAATTTTATTTTTGTAACTAGCTTTGGAGGATTTTATGAGGGACCTCAGCTTCCTACTGAGGCTGGTAAGGGAGTTTTTTGCATCCTGGGATTTTCCTCTTTTCTGCAACAGTTTTTTCCTTTTGTTGGAAAGTTTGTTTATGGCAGGGGACCACCAGATCGGCTTCCTTTTTTTGGAGGAGGGCATCTTGGTTCTATTTGGGATGGCATGATTCATGCATGAGTGGATGTGCTCGTACAGTGCCTTAGTGAAGGGCTCAGCAGTCAAGCTCTCAGTTTCCGTCTGCATGAGTGTCTGATGCTAGTACTCTGAAATTGGATATTTGAACTACTTTTAAATCCAATGTTTGGAACAGATGGCATTGTGCATCACAGGCTGTACAACAAATGAATATCATGCACAGGACAATGTAACATCACTATGATTGTCACGTTTAATGACATACTTCTCTACTAAAATTTATATACTGTCTTTAATGTACATTGTGTTACTGTGAGGGACACTGACATGTTTCACATTATGGGATGTCATAGATATTCACTGCTGCACACCAGTGAATTATCAATCAAATTTCCCTGTGACTTCATGTCGGGAAGTTTGCACTCATGTATTGTCTCACACTTGCACTATATGCATTGCCAAGGCAAACACTGAAGTAATACATAGGATAGTGCACTGCAAAATAACAGTGTTGGATTATGTGACAATATGTTAACCCAATGTGTGACACAGTTGCAATTGTAAATATTGTACAGCAGACATACATTAAACAACCAAATTAATTGAGTCAACATCATTCTGAAATCAAGATCAGCTGTTGACAAAAGTAATAAAGACAAACAAATATTATGCAACCTAAAACAAGAATTATTTGCTTTTCCTTTTTCTTTATTTTCACTCTTTGAGTGCAGCACTGCTGAGCTGAATTGATCTGCTGATGGCAAAGTGTGAATGCATGGATAAATAATATATGGAGGTTTTGAACTCAGTCTGTGTTGCTCTGTGCTGACTTTCACACAGTGTATTAGAGAGATATCCAATATATGTGGCACAAGGTGTAACTGAAGTGAATTGCGAGAAATAAAGCACATGAAACATTGTTCAAATCCTGTTTAGAGATTGCATTGCAATTACTCACATTATGTAATGTTTTATTGTTTTCTTCATTTTAATTTGCATTTTCTCTTCACTTTGCAGCATGCAAACATGGTTCAGTACCTAGGGGAAAATGTGAAACATTTAGTTTAGGCTGCCTTATGTAGTACAAACCTCCTGGCAATGGCACACTTTCCTCAACACTCTAGACAATACTGACTGGAAAAATTCCACCTGCCACATACCTGTCTCTGTGCACAAGATGTAAGTGCAGTGAGTTTAGATAAAAAACACAGCAGATTAAGGGTTCAAATCTAGCTAAAAGATGTTTTACAATGGGTGAAAGATGCCTATTTGTCAAAACATTTTCCAAACATACATCCTATGATATTTCTATCTTGAGAGTGTATCCCTGTTTAGTGGGGTTGTGTGGGTTTCTCATGGGTGTCATGAGCCAGAGCTTCAGTGCATAATCTGCATCCTCCACTAGAAGACCTTGAGGAATGTCACGCCTAGCAAACCTGGTGTACATTGTGTGAGTCATGGAAACTGCCTGGGTTACCTGCACAGACACTGTAGATAATCCCTTGGCATTGCACACAACCTGATAGTTTAAAGAGCGAAAAACTTTTATGTTGATGTACCTTCTTCCTTTATTTCTATATTTGTGCAATCTATGGCCTCCAACACTTCAAGGAAGTGTGCTACTGCATAGAATTCCTGTATGGATCTTGGTCTCTCCTGTGGGGTTTGTGGGAAGCAGACATTGCAGTTAAAAACTGATGTAATATTCTAGAGGCTGATGTCTGTGACACCCCTGATATATCATCTGTTGGACTCTAGGACATACCAGTCGCTAGTATATGTAATGCTAACCATATCTTTGTTTCCACTGGGATGGGTTGTCTATAATTTCCATAGGGCATGAGGTGGGGGTGGTAGAGGTTTCATATTTCCTCCAGAGTTTCCTACTCCACCCTGCATCTCTCCACAATTTCTGTGTCCTTCAGTCCATGATAAGTCAAACAGGGTTTAAATATTATTCATCTTCTTGCCGGAGGTCTAACAGCAGCACCTGATGTAAAGCCTGTTGCACATACTGCATGACATTAGCAGCAGCAACCGCTAAGAATGCTTTTTGTCTAAGTGTAATCATGCCTGTATTCCAAAGAGCTGAAGAGTTTTGGTGTATGAGACAAATGCCTACACTGCGTGTACACAATTGCTTTATAGCCTCCTGAATAGCTCCATCACGTTGGATTGGTTAATTAGAATGTATTTTGTCTCTTCATGCCCTCATTAGCATACTCTGCCATTTTTCCTTGTTTGACAGCTCTACATGTCATGTACAGCTGCTTAATGAATACCAAATAGCATACAATCATGTTGGCAACTTGGCACACTGCCAATACAATAGCTGTACTTTGTGTAGCTCTAAATGATTCTAGACCTTGCTTTGTTCACTGTTGTAGTTATAGCTGTTATAGTAATTGCCTTAAATGCTTCTACATGCTTGAGGAATCTCTTGCTGCTTAACCAGATTTTATTGTTTTTTTTTTTTTTTTTTTTGGATATGGTATGCATCATTTCCTGCACTCCTCTTTAACTTGGAAGATAAATTACTTGTGCATTTATTTATTTACTTACTTATTCCTATTTGTTAAACAGGGTAGACAAACTGCAAACAAAAGTTGCAATTCAGTGGCTACCCAGGGAGAAAAGATGTAGACAGAGTAAAGAACTTACACATAGGATTTGAAAAGAGAAGACATTCTTAAAGCATACACATGGAAATAAAATGTGTATAGTAGTACACAGAGGAAAAACATAAACCTTTTCATATTTATTTATTTATACATGCGTATATAAACTGTCTGCCATGGCTATTCATGGGTGTAAATCAGCAAACAGGCAACGATAATAACAAGATTATGTGGAGTTTTTACATTTTCAACATCAATAAATGAGGTTTGGAACAGACCAATTTGTCCTGGGACATCTTCAAGTCGGGCTAGATAAATAGAGTAGCAGGGATTAAGAGGATAGGGTTAAATGGGAAGGAGGCATGATTGGAAGGAAATGAGGTAAGGGTAGGGAGAGGATTAAAGGTTTTTAGGCAAGTGTAACTGGAGGAGGAGTCACATTTTCAGCATGAACTTGCTACCCTCCCTCCCCTTTTTATTAGTGGGGATTGCAGTCATTTTCATTTCAGGTAGGGAGAAGAAGAGGGGAGGCTTGCCCTCTTCTGTTCCCCCTCTGGTGTTGGATGTTCAATTCAATAAGTTGGGAAGGAAAGTGAGTGGTTGTGCTGCTTGATAAGTAAATAAGCAAGGGGATGTAGCTGCTTATTTGGTTGGAGGTAATTTAATAAATGGTAACTGAAGTGAGTGGTGGTATGCTGCTTCATAAGTAAGCGAGTGGAGGTATGGACGCTGCTTACTGATCAGGATGAGTGGGGTCACGCTGTCCTACATGAATTTTACATGGATGTTATTTTCACTTATATCATGCTTTGGTTGAAATTAATAAATATTGGTTAACAATCATGTTTATGAAAGTTTAATAAAGATTGTCAAATGTCATTCGGTGTGATGTGTTTATTGAAGGAGACTGGGACAACTTACCTATTTGTTAGTTAATAGAAGTGGAAAAATGTAGGGGATGTTGGAAAAAGTGCAAAAATAGAGCAGTTAGGAGTATAAAGCAGAAGTGTTGAGTTAAAATAGAGCAATGAAGGTTTGAGAATGTTAGTTTGTTCATTTTAAAAGTGAGGGAGTGGAAATGTATTGCAGGGTATAAAAGCACTAATGGTGACAGAATTATGGTTACAAAGGGTCAGAATTTATTCTTATTTGAGATTGTGTTGTTCTGGGTTTGGATGTCAGCAGTGAATACATAGACAACATGTATTTTTAAATAGCTGTATAGTTGTTGTGTAAAATAACTGATAAAAGATTCATTTTCTGTGATGTACAGTTGTTGTATAAAATAACTAATGAAAAGATGTATTTTCTAATTTCTAAAGGCAAAGTGTTCCAGAGTTTTCTTGCTAAAGTAATTGCAATATTTGGCTATGCAAGTAAAAGTAAGTGTTTTTTTTTTGTTTTGTTTTGTTTTGTTTTTAAGATCTTAATGACCTGGAGGGATTGTAATTTCGGGCACAGCCTTGTATGGATGGGTAGTTGTCTGTGTTGTGAATTATATTGTGAATACATTTAAACTATATGAGAAGGTGATAATTCAGCAGGTATATCCAATCTAGTTTGCTTAAAACTAATGAGTGATGTGCTCTGTTTGGAAGACTGCTGCAGATTTTGCTATATTATTGTAGCTTTGTTCTATTTAATGGATATAGGACTGATGTTAAGCACAACATATTAAGATTAAAGGATCGATGTAAGTATGAATGATCGAGTTATTGTCTCAGCTTCATAACCCTTGAGAAAATGTTTAGTTTGATATAGACTCCCTGCATTTTTGTGTGTTTTCAACATGACACTATCAATGCATTGGCTAAATCTAAGCTGCAACTCTATGGCAATATATATTAGTTTTGTCTGACATCTGCATTCAGTAGAGATATTTATGACTAAAGAGAATTTGAAAGAGGAGACTTGATGTCAGGCATATTGCTTTGTGCCTACTCCTTTATGGCAATCTGCTGTCAGTAAAGTTTTTTTTCTATTAATAGTTAGTGTACTATTTTAAACATTCTTTTCCTAATAATTATATTTTTGTACATCTTTGAATTTCCTTTTTTTATAGTCTGTAAGAGCTTCTTACACTTTGTTATGACCTGCCAAATACTTCATTCAAACTTTCCATAACTAATGAATTCCCTGCCTGATGCAAACTCTGAAGTTCTATTTAAATAAATCCCATGGATGAAAGGCATGAACTCAAGAGAATTCCTAATTAAAAACGAATTAATAAATTTGGATACTGATGACCTTGTTTCAGTATCTTTAACAAATAACAGACATACCGTTTACATTTTAGGCGTTCTTTAAGACGAGGTTAGATCAAATGTTATGGCAATGGCGGAATGATGTTTAGACATCCAAAGAATGATTGCTCGGTTACAAAGTACACTATTCCTACTGAAAGTAAGAAATAATCTAGTCTGCTAGCCAAAATCTAATTTTGTGTGAAATGTGAAACCTAGCTAATCTGGCTAAAGCAAATGTATGTGTCTGCACAGTTTCTACTAGGGGAAAAGCAAAACATAGTTGCTTGGGATGTTATTCGTCCATCACAAATCCTCAAAAGCTGATCATTACATCAAAAGTAAGTGAACGTAAATATAATACATCCACAGTCACACAAAACTGGGGAAAAACCAAATAAATTCCCTTCAAAAATGTACAGGGTCTCAGGAATTCACTTATTTCATTCTAACATGACCATGCAAATGGTTTCTGAGATTTAGTGGATTAGTGACACACAAGAAAATTGGTTAGTAACCCTAATCTGTTAATTTTTTCCATTAATATGTTTTGTAATGTCCCATTTCTTTACTTTTCTGGGCCTGTTCTGTCAAATAAACAACAATGCAATCATCTACATTTAACAGTGTTTGTCCCATTAACATACTAAAAAGTCTGCCCTTTTCCATGTTCTGAAATAAATTAGAAAAGCATTTATTTGGTTCATATCCAGAGCATAAAACTGTTCAGTCCTGGAGTTTGGTGAATTTCGTCGAAAACCAGAGACTGCGGTCACAAGACTAATGTTTGTCTTATTAACATTGCTCGGCTATGGTTGGATATGTTGGCAAATTATAAAAGATTCTTGTGCCAGAGATTCAATAAACACTGCATTCTGACATGCTATACTTTATTCTTCCGTGTCAGTTTTATTATTAACCAAACATCTCTTTAATATATGTTTTTTAAAGGTGGCATTGCAGCACCTAAGATTTAATGGCTTAGTGTTTATCATTCTTAAATAAGAAAAAGGAAAAGCTAGCTAGTAAACCTTGAGTACTATAACCATTATTAATAATTGAAGTGTACTCTCCTGTCCACAACTACTCACAACTACTGTATGTATAACATCAGTTCTGTAAGGGAAAGGCTATGGCACTCAGAAGAGGATGACCGTATCTGTAATTTTAGTAATAACCACAAAACAAACTCAAAACTTGTAAAAAACAAAAGGAAGAGATGCTGGCAGAGTCCGGCTCTATTATTTATTTAAACATTAAGTGCTTTCATCCGTGGTAATTAGGACTTCATCAGAATGAACAACAAACCCAGCCCGATACATTTTATAGCACAAATTACATCATGTGACACATCAATTAAATAATCACCTTACCACAATTATAAAACAATGTATTTCCCCTCAAGCTAAACACACACCATTAAAAACTCTCCCCGGGATTCATGAAGCTTGCGCCAGGTGCACGCATAGCGTAGGCGTTATAACGCCAAATATGGCCGCCGAGCGATTCAAGTACGATCCAATTCCACGTGCACTACTGGCATACACCAGATCTGTGCAGCCCCCGGCGTAGGTATGCAAATCACCCCATGTGCAGTGTTGCACCATGCAAATGAAGGCATATAGCGATTCATGAAGTGGTGCAGGCGTAGCGTAAGCCCACAGAAATGTAAACCAAAAAACACGGTTTACATTTTCTCAAACAGAACATCGGAGCTATGGAAGAGGGCCAGACCCAGGTATCACAACGTTAACATATGCCAATGGCGAAATACACAGCCAATGGCATAAGAAAAGATGCACAACACGTAAATAACAACATTTAATGTCATGTCCACAGTAACGCACAGCAGAACCGCAGGGCATGTATGCGGAAGCTGTAACATAAAGAAATAATATAAAAATGTCATAAAATCGCAACGTAATAGAAATCAGGTTTACAGCATAACACACAATGGTAGGCATGGAACACCACAACCAAGGTGCAAGGGTTGCTAAGGGCTTGCGATAGTGTTCAGCGCGGTAACTATGAATTAGTAGTCAATGCCATGCAAATGAGGCAGATAATACTGAATCGCAAATGTCCCGCCAGAGGAAGGTTGTACCATACGGTGCAGCGGTATAACACTGAGGAGTGGCTCAGAGGAGATACATGACATCAGCAGAGGGGTGTGCCACCGTAGCACTAAGCACATTGGAGCATTGCAAATCTGGCCTGTCCATTGCTAAGCAAAGCTGCAGGATAGGGGTGGGGAGGAATCGTTTAGCTGAGAGCACACATGGTGGCCAAAAGCGCATGTGTATGAGGATGAAAACGTGCCCGAAACCCAGTAATCGGACGCACGTGCCGCAAACAATAGCAGAAACAGGAAGGTCAGGGGAAGAAAAGAAGGAAATGCGGAAGTAGGGTAATTGGAGTACTAATGAGCAATCAACACCAATCAACCCACGAAGGCCAATCGACGGCAGCTGACAAGTCCGCTTGCAGAAACCTGCAAAACACGATAGGGGAGGCATGTGAATGCAAAGAAAGGAGGGGAGGTATTGGATTGCAAAGATAGGAGACCTGACACAGCAGAGCAAAGCAAACCGACAGCAGACTGGCAGTAGCACACAACGCAAGATACACCAGGTCCAGGAAAGTACAAATGAAAGTAGGCTGCAGGATGCACACCAGAAAATGGTAGGTGCAACGCGCAGAAATGTAAAGGGAAGGTCAAGAGGTAATCCACGGCAGGCAAATGTAATTCAACACCAAAGGCACCATAATAGTAGTTCCGGCAGTAAAACACATAACATAACCTGTAGCTACGAACATACATACACACCCTATGACATCATCGGTGTTCACAGCACAATAGTATAAAGTGTGAAAGCACCCAACACACACCTGTGTATTCCCAAACACCGCACCATAGGTGCAAACACACGGGGAACTTTTAAAATGTACATGTTGGGAGCTGCCATAGCTGTGATTCATCAGCATGTGTTAGAGACTGACGATGTTGTGGAGGATGATGCCGACAACCACCGCAGGCCTCGGAGGAGAAGGAGAGTGTTCAGACCAAGGGTAACCTACCAGGGGCTACATGACCTGGAGATAGTAGAGCATTATAGGGTGGACAGGGACATCTTACAGCAAATAGTGGAGCTGTGCCGGCCATGCCTGAGAACCAGAAACAACAGAGGGGAACCCATACCAGTGGACACAAAGGTATGTGTAAGCCTGCGAATACTGGCCACAGGTACCTTTCAAAGGCCAACTGGAGATATAATGGGTATCTCACAGGCATCAGCATCCAGGGTACTACACCAGTTCCTGGATGCCATGTTACCACATGCCAATGAGCAGATATACTTCCCCAGAACTCAGGAGGAGTTGGCCAGCAATATGCGCCACTTCCACCATGTGGCACAATACCCGGAGGTACTGGGTGCGATAGACTGCACGCACATACAAATCAAGTCACCACCCGGTGAGCAGGGTAGGTGCTACATAAACCGCAAGGGATTCCACTCCATCAACTGCCAGGTCGTGTGCAATGCCCAGGGCATTATCATGGATGTGTGTGCTGGCAGCCCTGGAAGCTACCATGACTCCCATATCTGGCATGCCTCACAGCTGTATCAGGTATTTGTCAGGGGGGACATCCCACATGGCCATCTCGTGGGGATGCTGGCTATGCACTGGAGCCGTGGATGATGACTCCCATCAGAAATGCACACACACCCATGCAAGAACGCCATAATGAGGCACACACAAACCAGAATCATCATAGAGCATGTGTTCGGGATGCTGAAATCACGGTTCCGGTGCTTGGATACATCTGGTGGAGCCTTGCAGTACTCTCCAGGCACATGTGCCCACATCGTCATAGTATGTGCCATGCTACATAATATGACCCTGCGGAAGCAGCTGCAGCAGGGACAAAATGGTGAAGGCCCTCATAGCCCACTGCAATTGCCAAGGCCAGTACAGGCACAGAGGGATTCAGACCATGAACACACTGTGCCAGCCCCAGTAGGCAGATGGAGGTGTGCCCAATATGCCTACGCCTTGGCAAAGAGGGAACATATAGCACAAACTTTGACCATGTAGGCCCCTACGGACTGACACCTCTCCACCTGCACACACAGTAAAATGGATGGCACACAAACATGACCACCTGTAAATTGTAATGTATAGGTGGCCCAATGTGTGACTCCTACATAGGCAGCCCTCAAACATTGTAAACACAACAGCCAGTGGAACACGGAATGCCAACACCTGAACAGTACATGAGTCTTACAGCATATGGTGGTGCTGTGTGCCTGTCACGTTCCCCGCCAGATATATATATATATATATATATAGATATATATATATATATATATATATATATATATATATATATATATATATATATATATATGTACACATATGCATATATATAATACAGATAGAAAGGGCAATAGAGGGATATATGGTGATATAGATGGATTCAGCGATATCTGCAAATATAATAGATAGTCCAATGACATTCATAACATCTTGGAGGTACAAATAAATAGGATACCACCAACCATGGAATGTGTAACATACCGACATGCGTAACCACGAGGCTGAAAGACTGACAGAACACAGTACCAGAACAGTACATCCGCGAGTAATAGTATGATGATATGAAGGGACAGTTAGTCACCGCTGCCAGTGTCGCGATCCACGTAGGTACTGTGTTCAACTGTGTCTGTGAGTGCCGTAGTCTGTGTAAGTGTGCATTGAGGGTGCCGTGTGCATTTCTGTGTGACTGTAATGTTTGTGTGTGTCCGCAGCATGTGTATGTTGGTGCCAAGTCAGAGGCAGATCAGTATGGTAGGTGTGGGTATAGCTAGCCGTAGGCATATGGTTACTACCTGTACCACAGTAGGAGGGACAGCCCCACCCTGGGCAGGTGTGTCCTGACATAAAACAGTACAAAGGGCAAATGTCCGAGATGGTAGGACATAAATATGTCCCATATATAATGTAACAGTCGTATTTAATAGTTATGCCTGTATGTAAGAAACTTAAATGTTACATGCAATATGATAAGTAGCCAAAGTCACACAACAATAGGTATGTAGTGAGGATAAAAGTATGTGCTACCTGTGTACTGACCGTGGCTACGTGTTGGCCTGTAAACACCGCTTTGTGTCCCGCAAGTGTCCAACAATGACCATATGAAAAGGTGGCAACCCATGGCAAACAGGCTCTTTTAACACAACCACAATGACTGCAAATATCTGGGACAGGAATACAAGGGATAGCTGTCACTTACACATATCCCCTGATATATTGCTGCAATTACGGAGGTATACAAGTAGCAAGCCCACCTGCAGACGATATAGAAACCAATTAACAATGGCCCAACGTACAATCCCATAACATAAGTCTACTAACTGTTAGCTCTCTAATTAGGGATGGAGCCCGCACACATATATACGGATTATGTAGAAATGCAAGGCCCACAAACCGTATATGTTACGTACAACCATCGACATCCCCCACACTAGAAACTAAAGCAATACAAACTGTAATAGCAGCACAAACATCCAGTCAGTCAATTACATCTGTAGAACCCTCAACATACCTTGTGAGAGACACAATTAAAGGTGACATGCAAAATTGCAGGCATTGTATAATGGAACAAACAGCCATGTTACAGGTTTTGATTGTAATACTCTGTTATCAGACGTCGGGATGACAGGTACACCCACAAGTTGAACCAAATACTCTACCTGTCACACACAATCCACGGGGGACATGAATCCAAACTATACTTGTCTCCATGCATAGCAGTTGCAGTTACACATAACAAAACACAATACAGACCGTCTCCCTGAAGGCAGGGCAAATAGGCAATGCCCAAGTGGAGAATCCAATTATACCCCACTGTCGCCGCGTAATTGGCGAATGGAGTAGCTGCACAGCTGATATGCAAGTAATTAGTCACTCAGGAACACCAATTGGTGGGAAGAATCCACATGTTGCAGGTATCGACGTATATAAGGATGACTTGCCAGACATTCAAACCATATGCTCATACCGAATAACAGTTGAAACACTGTGAGAGAGATAGAAACGAAACGCCGTAACGACAACAAGGTATGTAGAACGCCCGATATGTAAGGTTATGTATAGCATGATCTGTATTAATTATTTTTACTGTATGTATAGCCTGTTTTGCATTAAGTAAACATGTCCGCAATGCATAAAGTGGGGAAAGGTATTTATGTAGTGATGTCTTGCTGAGCATACTAACGCTTGTAGAATCTGTGCGTCCAGCAGTGGGACACAAGGTACACAGCACAGACACCACAAGGGATGCTACATGAGGCCATTAAACAGAACAATGCCTTACAACCCACCGTCAGTGGTAGGGTATATCCAACAAGGACGTGCCATAGCAGGGGATAGTATATGTTGATATACTGTCACAGCACGCATGTGTATGGGCATATAATGTTAATGACATATGTAAGGTGGTCCAGCTGAGCATGTATGCTTTGCATTATGGGATACTATGTGAAATATGTGTAATGTATAGTATTATAGGTAGATATGACAGATATTCTACACAGCATAACAGGCATATCATGCATACCACAGGTATCATCTATTGGTATGTACAATAACAGGATACATATGGCCTGTAGGTATGGGACATAGTAATAGCATGATAGCTAATCTAAATGGAAGGGCTACCAAGTAACCATGCACAAAGGACATGTAATAGCTGCACAGGTGCATAGTGGGGTACTATGCAGTCTGGCAAGTCCATGTGTAAGCACAACTACAGTGTTCACACTAGTGGCACCTCTCCAGGGTAGTGTCCTGTGAAGAGCAGAGCCAGGTGTGACCTGCACCACTGCACAGTACAGCCACTGCAGTGATCCCAGGCCTACATGTGTCTCCCAACCACCAAGGGAGGTATCACATGAGCAGTGCTACTGAGTGTCCCTGCATGATGTACATAGGACTTATGTTCCACAGCATGGTGAGTGTCCGGTTTGGGAATGTAACCCAGAAGCACATCGCACTCATTGTGGCATGTGTGCACATATCCATGAGCATGTTGCTCACAGTGGCCTCTGCTTATGTTGCATATGAGGAGTATATCCATCAATAATGTTGTGGACATGGGCCCTGTCTGATCAGCAGAGGTCACCCCTGAGTATGTAGTATGCAATTGTGTACAGATGTGGTGTCCGTAGTGCAGCCGCATATTTAAACCGTTGGAGCTCAGTAAACGTCATGGCATGTTAATGTTGTGGCATGTAAAGCTGTAGCTGTTGTGTAAGGTACACCCTAAATGGGGTGGTGTACCCATGAATGTGTGTAGATGTCCTGAGTTCAGAGGTACAATGGGTGCCTATGTACCAGTTACACACCCAGTACAGATAGGTGTGGCCATGTAGAAGGATATCCATGCCACAGTGGCACACGGTAACCACAGGAGTGGGTGCGACATATGTGTGTACTGCAAACATGTACAATGTGATATGTATGTAGGGGACTACCATCCATGTGATAGTCAGTGGGTGAATGGTGTAATGCAAAGGTGATGTGCATGCACCTTGTGTCATGCAGCTTGATGCCATGATAGTCAGATTATGTATCTGTCACAGCGACACCCATATGGTTGGAGTCAGTATCAGCTGGTGGAGCAATCATGGTGCTTGGTATGTAGGGGTTTGAAAGCTAGGCAGGAAAGTCCCCTGTGCCAGCCTGTTCTGCAGGGAAGCATATACTGAACATGAGGGGCCCTATGACTGAGGACCGTGGTATGCCAAATGTACCTGACATGTAGTAGGTACTATGGTATGCTGGCCTCACTGTGTGTCCTGTCCATGAGCCACATAGCATAACATACTGAGACACAGGGTACGATGTGCAGGTGGATGTGTATGTTGTCAATACCAGAATGGGGAATGGTGCTGAAAGGCAATGAGAGGACAATGTAGGATGTGTGGACTCCCGTACCATCATCAACTGCCCTGGTAACTGTATGAAAGGAGTCCACCATGTGTAGGGGCCATGCACTGGCCTTAACAAGCCCAACCCGGGTGGCAGCAAAGGACGGGAGCCCAACAATGTCTCTGAGAATGACGTCCTTGATGATGTTCCCCATAGCCATGCAGAACAGTCCAGTCAGGTGTGTAGGACTATAGTCCCACTCGTGCAATGTGGTGCCACCTGTGTGTAGTGTGATAAATGCTGCTGTGTGCCATTCAGGGGCTACAATGTCTGAAACAAGGCTATCACTGAATATGGTGGCCTAGTGGGGAGACATGTAATTCAGAGGTTGGTGGACATCACAGCCTGGGACGTTGGAAGGTGACATGGGGCCAGTGTCCCAGGACATATAGAGTGTAGGTCAGTACTGTGTAGGTGTGACCACAGGGACACCACAATGTTCATGTATGGATTGCGGCCCTGTAGTGAGTGAGAGGGTGTACTGTCAGCATTGAATCCATCCTCCAGCATGTTGCCAACAATACCTGGGTCTGCAATGTTCCTGAGTGACTGTTGTATGTGACAGCAGATGTGGGTGTTGCCATCGAATACTGACATACCACCATAATGCCTGGTGGTACACCCCAGACTGTGTGGCAGTCATGTTTACATAGCTAGTCTTGGAGTTTGTGATGAGGGACCCTGTGGCCCCACCACGGCTGACCAGTGAGCCACCCCACACATGGGAATGTACACCACTGTACAACAGCCTACACCTGTTGTTGTACATCATATGTCCATGGAACATGACCACCAGAGTGGCGTCTGTTATCTGGTGTGTACCATCATGGCTCTGTGTGGAATAGCATGATCCATGCAGTTGTGTACATGCTATTTAAGTGCACTGGGGTATGTGTCAGCATTTGTATGTGCATTGTCCATCTGCACGGGTGTCATGATGTTAACAACCGCTGTCAGCAGACGTCTGTAGTAGGTGTTGTAGTACACATGTACTGTGTATGCTGTGATGGGTGTGTTGCCGGGATGTGGCTAACAAGGTCGATTAGCATATGTTCGGAATCCACCAATGAGGGATAACCCCAGGTGTGTAACACCAGTCACATGGTGGTAGTGTTCATGCCAAGGGTAATGTAGGTCTTGGAGGTGGTGTGTATGGGTTGATCCAGCAGAGCAGAGGGTATGACTCATGGATGTGTTGGTACATGAGTGGCTATCCCAGTGAAGTGTGGGGTAGTGTCAGTCACACATCAGTAGTAGCTGAGGCCCACTGTCCACTATACCAACATAGAAGGTATGTTACCCATGGGGTATGATGTTGACTCTGTCGCTTGTTACAATGTGTATAGCGGTCCCGGACACAGTTAGTTGCACGTGGAGCACCTCTGATGCATTGTGCTAAGCAACTTGCCAGGATGTGTGCAAAACATAGTGGGATATGGGAACCCCTCAGCTGTGGGTGTGCCGGTCCAGGTATGTGCCTGAAAGGTATGGTCTGTCTATTACCTGTCATTGCAGGTGTGCTCTGCAGAGCCTAGAGGCAGGTCACAGTCACTGCAGAGATGTTTGAGTGGTGCATTATAAGGTGTGCCTTGCCTGCGTGCGTCACAGAGGAAGATGCAAGCAATGTGTCACATGACCCCATGTCGCGCCTGCCAGTTACCGCCCTGCCGGTGACAGTTATTGGAAACTGTGCAAGACAGGCAGTATAGAAACAGCAAGAGCCTTACATGTGGGCTGTACTCCCAGGGCTGACAGGTGCAAGTCACCTGTGCCACAGCATTGTGTTTGACCAGGACAGTCATAGCGGACAGATACCACATGCCTGTGGAATGACAATAGGAGCATAGGCAACTGTTGAAGTGACACAGTCGGTCATTGTACAGTGGTATCATGTCCGGACGAATGCAAAATGCACCCCAGGTCTAGGCCCACACCCTCAGGGCTATAAGACTGTTGAGCTATTGCATGTCCCTGCACACGTAGTCTGTGAAGTGGCATCACAGGGCCATCACACTAACATGGCAAATGACAGACATATCGTACCTGGTGAGGTGTGGCATGGGTGCATAGGTTATGTTGCAGAAGCAGTTACCCGACAGCAAGATGTAAGCGACTAATGCCTTGTGTAGCCTGCTGTGTGGAACTGCAGTGTGACACCCTACAGAGTCAGCTATGACTGGTGTGTTGTGAATGTTATACCTCACTATTGGCTGTATGTGGTGGGCACACATGAGTCTGTGGGCTATAAGCTGGTGATGTTGTCTGCCATGATGGGGGCTACCTCTGGTGCCTACAGTGAGTATGGAGACGTACTGCACAGGTTGTCCTTGTAGGTGTGTCCAGTGGTGTAGATCATGTGAGACTATGTGATGGGTGGGGTGTGTTGCGGATGTTACACATCCCCAAATGACTGTCAGGTGCAGTCAGGGTTGGCGACAGCATTACCCCCAGCCATAGCTGTCAGCCCCCTGTCCCCAAACAGACGAACATTAGCCCTCATACCGTGTGACAAATGGGCAAAATGTGGAACACTTACAACTGGCTTACTAACAGCGTCAACTAGGAAGGGCATATGATGGCTAAAATAGGCTGGTCTTACGTATAAAACAGATATTCCAATGAATTAATGTGATTCCCATCTATTTAGCCATGGCTAGCAGGTAAACTATGTACAACAATGAATGTGTGACAGACCCTTCCAATGTGGAACCATGAGGAACATGCACCTTTTAGAACCCCAAATGAGGTACGTTCCCCGTAATGAGGTACACCTGAGAGCTATGGGCCCAGCACGGCTGCAGACGTGCATCCCCCACAGGCTGTAGTGCTGTATGTTGGGAGGTGAGCATTGAATGTGTACATGAGACAATTGCTCTATTGCCACATGTACGACATATCCCTCATATAGACAGGCAGTAGCACTGGTATGTGACAGTTGGACATGCCTGTATATACAACCATGTCCCACAGGATATGTGCGTTACGTGTGTACAACAGCTGTCGTACCTTAAGCAAGCTGGGAAGTGTAGGACAGCCAGTGTACCTGTGGGACATGGTGTGGAATGGGCGCTATAGTAATCAGTAGCTCATGACATGCTCACATATTCTGGACAAGTGCCTAGCATGACCATACAATACAGATAGGGTGTTGGATAATATCAACACACAAGTGGTGATGACAGTCATTTAGGGTGGCACCGCACAATAACCCTGCTGAGTATGGTGTGCATGTCCATGAAAGCACTGTAGATGTTAGCAGTACAGATGTACAACACAGCACGGATATTTGATTACAAATACCTTTGCATGTCACAGGAGTGTTCCACCAGTGGCCTGTTGACAGACTCACAACTACAAAAGGTGCAAGAGTGACATGTGCACAGCACATCAGTGCCAGATACAGTAGAACAGGGTTAATGTGTTGTACCCCACTGTCATTGTAGCCCATACCACACAGACAAATGTTAGGCATCTGTGTATGTAAGGCTGTGAATGGCCATGACCTATCAGTATAGCTGTGTCAGTATTGTGAACAACATACAGAATGGGCTGTGTGGGTGAGGTGTGTGACATATGTGCACAGTCTGATGGATGATACCAGCAGTGTCACCACTAGGTGAACATCCCTGTACCCATAAACTACTACCTAGGCTGTGGCAACATTATGGACACTGTGTAAGGGATGGTGCTGTGCAGTGCACCCCCCGACATGGTGATGTCTCCAGGCCCCTTAGGTAGTCATATGAGGTACCCATGTCATGTCAGGGTGCCATCCATGAGCACGGAGATCACTGGACAGGCATATACAGCACTGTGGTGACCAATATTGGATCACATACCACCTGTAAGGGGTAATGGCTATGCATGGATGTGCGATACCAGCCTTCACAATCCACACCTCCACTATGCAGCATGCTGTCTACCTTGCAGAAGGACATTTGCTACACCATGATGATGGACATGCTACATGTCCATATCCTGATCTATATGACATATGTCATGGACAGCCACCATCCTAATACTAGGATCGCCACAGGCTGGACAGATCCCTGTGCCATATATGTGACATACTCCCACCATATCATGCAACCCTGTCCATCAAAGCTGCACATGTCATCCCAGTCATACATGGTGTGATGGCCGCATGGTAGATGTACTATCAACTGACTGGATCAGTAATGTGGCACCGATGCACCTTGCGGTGGCACAATGGCTGTCTGTTACAGCATGGTAACCGTGCCCGCACATGCTATGGTTGATGACCATCCCTGCGAATGTCGTCTGACTATCCATTGTCCCATGTCTATCACATGTGTAATACAGGCGATCCGTGGCAGGATGTTGAACAGTTGTACAGTGCTGTGTAGATGTATATGGCAAAACACATGCATGTACAGGTGTCCATGCGTATGTGTGCATTGTCACTGCTCAAGTCCATTACAGCTGTGTCTGTGTTGACATGTGACATATACACAGCATCCAGGTCAACAGTAGTACGGTGGACACATCGAGGCATGTGCAGATAGGTAAGAACACAAGAGCAGGCAAATAGACATGCCCACAGCAAGACAGCATTTACATGGAGTATGAACACTGTAATGAGGTGACACACATATATGGTGATGATATCCAATGCATAATGGGTGTGACATGTGTGACACAACCACGTCAGTCATGTCAGTGTCATGATGCTTTGCAAAGATAACTGTGCAGATGCAGTAGATGTCATAGAAATGTATGTGCAGCAGTATCTCTGTACATCTCTGAAACTGTGACCTGTCACCATCATTATGTTTTACAGATAATGCCCCGTCTATGCCTCCCAGCATACACCCACCAGGAGGATGATGTCCTCATCCCACAGCTCCATGACAACTATGACTTGTTGTTCAGCCATGTGCCACAGCATGCCCAGCAGCAGGATGACCTGTGGCAGGATCTACGCAGGAGGGTGAACGATGTGGGTGGCCATAACCGCACCTACCAGCAGGTGCGCAGACACTGCATGGACCTGATACGACATGCAAAACAGCGTGCTACTGCAATCGCCAGGGAACAAGGTGGAACAGGTGGTGGGCCACCAACCCAGCCCCCACTCACACACACCGAGGAGCTACTGGCCAGTCTGGGGACACCCAGGGAACAGCATCCAGAAACACTAGCTGCCATCGTGGAGGTGGGTGTCTCCCAACCAATGAACCTGGAGTTGCCTGGTAAGTCAGTACTGCACATATGGCTATTATATCCCATGTAGTTGCATGTGTCACTGTACATTATGTAAAGTAACAACATATGCCAGGTATGTGGACACACATGCTGCATACTACAGTATGCTATGTTGTGTATGCACACATGTGCATACTATATGCTATTACACAGGTGAATGTGTTCACATGCACAGTGCAACCTGTGGCTGTCATACATTCATGGATAATGGTCATACTGGTGTGTCACCCCTATATAGGTACCTCTGGCGTGCCGCACAGACATGGGTCCGTTGCAGGTGAGACTGTCATCAGTATCAGGCATGTTACAGTGTAGATCTATTTGCCATGTGGCCAGTTAACACTTGCACACCTGATGTTTGTTCCAGTCACGATATGCAGATTGCCCCACCATGCATTCACACACGCCACCCATGTGCGATATATACAAACGTAATGATACACAGACTTGAAACCACAGTACTTGTCATTGCGACATGTGTGGTCAGCTGTGCATACAACGGTGGAGGTGTTCTACAATGGAGGCATATGTAGTATGCATTGGAACAACATGCATGGTATGCACACAGTACCACACAGTGAGCTGTGATATGGGCAGCCCACAAGTGTCACCATTGTGTCATATGCCCCTGCATTGGGTGCACACATTGTGATGTGCCACCTGACATGTCCCAGACATGTAGTGTTCTGTCTGCAATATTGTCACACTATCGCATGACCTATACCCCACATACCAAACATACAACCCGTTGTCTGCATAGCCCTGTGGATTGTGACATATCTGACATGTATGGGTGTATGTCATATGGGACCACACAGACATGTGGAGAAGATGCCCATCACACACATTTGGCCAACACATGTGCACACATGGCCATGGGGGATGGCCAGAGACATGTAGCCACACAGTACTTGGGATGTGTATACACCCTGTTGCACATTGTCCACACATGGTCCAATTATAGCCTTAGTTAACCAATTATACAGTTGATGTGGTACACTGGACAACCTAAAAGCCTGTGCACAACTACTGGAGGTGTCACTGAAGTCTGCCATATACAATCTGTCAAACATCACGACTGTGTTGCAGTTATGGCTATGCAATGTGTACATATTATGCATTCTACAGCAACATACATGCTTCATGTTGCCATGCAATGGCACAGTGTCTGTACTTCACACTGTATAGCAATGTAGATGGCTCACACTACCCTCCCATGCTCATGCACATTTGCTAAACATGCATTCTATCTGTAGGGCATACACACAACACTGCAATGTGAAGCCCATTATGATGCTGTACATGTGTCAGGACACCATTGTGTCAAACATGTATGCATGTTAATGCACATGTCAGCAGATTACATGTCAAGGTCACGTCAGCCATGTGTACTGTTATCCTGTTCTGGGCCACATGGTGTATCACGGAGATGCATGCATACTACCATGATTGTGTGAACTGCATTGCTACTGATATGACACCTGCTTGCTGTAGTGTGCACCCCAGGGAGGTATGCTTACTAACACTATTAATGTCTGAGCTGCATGCCCTCTGCTGTATCGCAAGCATGCTGCATGCCATCTGACAAATCACATGCATGGTGTGTCTGTGTGTGTCTGTGTGTCTGTGTGTGTGTGTGTGTCTGTGTGTGTGTGTGTGTGTGTGTGTGTGTGTGTGTGTGTGTGTGTGTGTGTGTGTGTGTGTGTGTGTGTGTGTGTGTGTGTGTGTGTCTGTGTGTGTGTGTCTGTGTGTGTGTGTGTGTGTGTGTGTGTGTGTGTGTGTCTGTGTCTATTGTACTTTACAGTATTTCTTTGCATTCACAGGTGATGTAGGTGCGTTACCCTCCTGCGGTCCATCTGATGTTAGTGTCCCCACAGATACTAGTGGTGATGAATATATGCATGAGGTACAGGCAGGGTTGTCAGGGGCTGAATCTGTGCCATTGGTTACCATCCCAGCTATGTCCCCCTCTTCCCCGCACACAGTTCTGCTGCCAGCACATACCGCATCACCAGTGGCCATAGAGGAAGGACAGTCAGCATCTGTTGGCGTGGAACAGGAACGTGTGGTGGCTACAGAAGGTGTGTCTACACACCATGGTGTCAGTGTAATGAATGCAGATGTGCCACACAGGCATGTGGCCAGTGCTGCTCGTAGGAGGACCTCTGGCAGACATGCACCTGCAGGACAGAGCGCAGCAGCTGGTATCACCAGACGCATGTTCCAGACTGTAATGGTGGCACAGGCATGTGCTGAACGGCAGAACAGAGAAGGGCAGAGGCTGCAGAGGGCTGCTATCCATACCCTAAATGACAACATCCAGGCATTGGCAAATGCTCAACAGCAGATTGCTAATGTTCTGGATAGGCGACTAGGTGAAATGGTCAGAATCCTTGACCGAGGCATGGCAATCCGCGAACGGGAGCTGTCTGTGCTGGAACACCTGGTAGGAGTGAGGCATATGCCAAGTGGACGTAGGCCAGCAACACCACCTAGTGTAGGTCAACGTGAGCGTGCCACCTCACATGCCCGCTCCCATAGTGCCGGTAGCAGTAGCAGTGCAGCTGGTGCTGTGCTGTCAACACCAGGACACAGCAGGCCACGTGGACGTGGCCCTGGACGGTCTCAGAGGGGACACGGTTCCAGCGGACATGTGTCGTCGGACAGTAGCCACTCTGTACCTCCACCTGTTAGTGCCCATGCAACCCCAGGCAGGCACAGGTCACATGGCTGTGGACGGACATAGTGAGCTGTACAACCTGCACTGTACAATCTGGGGCTGTCAATTATACCCTGTGTAGGCATCACAAATGGCAGAATTGTGTACACACATACACGCACACAGCAAACACAACTGTAGGGCTCCACAACATCCACATGCATTCTGCACAGACATGTCCAGTCAACTCACCGGCCCTTACACACACACACATGATGTTATCCATTGGTGCAGCCTATGCCCCTGGCAAACATATCACCCTGTGCATATGATGAAGCCTGTGCCACATCCCTGTCATCCACACCATCAGTGCAGGGTTATGCACAAATATTCTGATGCACAAGATGAACAGCATAGTGAGAGGTGTATGTAATACCTGTGTATGCATAGTGAGGGATGTGTATGTTGCAGTGGTTGTGTGTGAATGCTGAGTTGTGTATGTGACATAGGTTGTGTACTGTCGACATGCACCAGTCATACCATGTAGTGCAGGTGCAGCATGCATTGTGATGTGTTCATGGTTTGTGTCTCGGTTACATCTGTAGCACCATGTTGGTTGTGATACCCTGGTTCCCTCCTATGGTGTACTTGCATGTGCCTACAGGTAGCAGTGTTTGCAGTCCCCCACATGTAACTGTGGATTACACACAGGCACGTCTGCCAATATCAGCATGCTACATGTACCCTCATCCTGACTGTTGGACACACCAACATGACACAGATGTCCACACATATACTGCACCTGATGCATGTGGTCGGTGCCACAGGCTACACTGGACAGAGACGTGACATACATAGCAGGACACATTACAGGTATGGTGACATGGTGCAGGGGTTGTACACAGCGGCCTGGCCAATGATGATGTGAGGTGTCACTTGGTAGCTGGAGGCCACACTGTGCAGCAGTAGGATCCTGTAACAGTACGTGAACATGGCCGCATTCACGGGGTGTACACCACTATAACGCACACCCCATAGTGTGCAGCTGGGGACCCTTGCCTGTGTGGTCATCACCCTCACAGTACTATGCACCCACATGACGTGTCACAGAGAAGGGACATGCACAGGTAGCCAGTATGGCTGGGACCTATGGCATCAACAGGGTTGTGCAATGCATCACCATTACGGGTTAGTCACCACATGGGGCTAGTGATAATTTCCCACCGTATATTAGCATACACACTCACACCAAGCACCAGACATACATACAGACACACACACACTGTGGTGACCACACATGTATACGGACAGCCGATGTGTGTGATGCACCTCACCGGCGAACGTCATGCTTCCCACACTGACGTATGTACAGATCTCTACAATGGTGTACAGGGATGTGTAGCAACTGGGACATATTTCCCGTGATATGTGGCATCCCTGGTCACACATTCGGACACACATGGCAGTGCTGGGAATGATACACCTGCCATATGATGGCACATTTGATGGACATGCAGCGGTATTGATTGCATTATGTGTACCAACGCTATATCTGGCAAATGTGCTGCTATATGCACATGGGAGGTTGTAGGTGTTACAGGTGCCATATGACATATAGTTGTTAACACCTGACCGCTGTGTATGCATTATGTCAGCACCGTCACGTAACAGCGACATAGCGTACAGTTAGCACATGGCATGATAGGATGGTGTGTGACACAACTGTGAGCCACCCCCTGCACACATACATCTAGACAGGTGGTTCACCATGTTATGTACACACATCCCTCCATACGTGCTGTTTGTATGTCACCGTATACAGATGTCAATGATGGGTCTGCATTGCATCTGCATGTTGTAGGTAGGTGCAACTATGTTACGGACATCGGCCACTGCACATGCATGTTTGCTGCATGCACAGTACAGATGTCACATATGTCTCCTGTTGCCATGTTTGTATGCATTTCTATTGTTGAACATGTGTGTTGACATACATAACACATGGACTGCGGTATGATATCACGGGTGTCACAGGCGACCAGTACAAGGGTATGTGTCCCGGTCAACACTGCTACCCCCTGTAGTGTGAGCATTCAACAGACATGAGCCCACCTTCACTTCGCGTGTGTAGCATTGATTAGATCAGTGTTATGCACGAGGTACATCAAAGGCCATGTATGTATGTGTTGTGTGTGCAGTCCATGCACACATCCACACAATCACATGTATGACATACCCATACGTGTGTTCATTGGTGTACAGCAACAGTCAGGTGTCACATCTGTGTAAGGGTCATGGTATGTCTTGAGCCGACCTGTTCATGTA
This sequence comes from Protopterus annectens, assembly GCF_019279795.1. Taxonomy (NCBI): domain Eukaryota; kingdom Metazoa; phylum Chordata; order Ceratodontiformes; family Protopteridae; genus Protopterus; species Protopterus annectens. Next base: position 216,469,180 of record NC_056748.1, read on the forward strand.
TACTGGTATCATTGCAATGCATAACACCTGTTGGATCCCTGTTGGTACGTGTGTACTCTGCACAGCTGGTGTACACCGCTGTACAGCCCAGTGGTCATGTGTCACATGGTGTTGTGGGACCGTAAGGCTGTGTAGTGCTGCACCAATGACATGGTGCTGACTTGACAGCTACAGTGTACACTGCAGTGTGTACGTGTGACCTGCACCTGTGACAGCTGTGATGGCAGCTGTGTGTGTACAGGTCACTGCATGTGTGACTGCCCTGTGCGTGAGGGCAGTTATACCTTACCGTGCCCTTCTGTGTGTACACTCCATCTGCACGTGTGACCTGCACCTGTGACAGCTGTGATGGCAGCTGTGTGTGTACAGGTCATTGCATGTGTGACCGCCCTGTGCGTGAGGGCAGTTATACCTTACTGTGCCCTTCTGTGTGTACACTCCATCTGCACGTGTGACCTGCACCTGTGACAGCTGTGATGGCAGCTGTGTGTACAGGTCACTGCATATGTGACCGCCCTGTGCGTGAGGGCAGTTATACCTTACTGTGCCCTTCTGTGTGTACACTCCATCTGCATGCAAGATTGCCCTTTGCAACATTGCCCTTTGCAACTGCTAAGTGTGTGAGCATGCCCAGTATGCCGTTGTGTAGATGGACACACAGTACATTCCACATTGTGCCCTTCCGTGATTAGACTCTGTGTGCATGCAAGATGGCCCTTTGCAACTGCTAAGTGTGTGAGCATGCCCAGTACGCCGTTGTGTAGATGGACACACAGTACATCCCACACTGCGCCCTTCCGTGATTATACTCCGTGTGCATGCAAGATGGCCCTTTGCAACTGCTAAGTGTGTCAGCATGCCCAGTACGCCGTTGTGTAGATGGACACACAGTACATCTCACACTGTGCCCTTCCATGATCAGACTCCGTGTGCATGCAAGATGGCCCTTTGCAACTGCTACATGTGTGAGCATGCCCAGTAAGCCATTGTGTAGATGGACACACAGTACATTCCAAACAGACGTGTGATACTAAGCATGTGGGCAGGGCCATTGACATCCCGTATAGCCATGGTGGTCATCCAGGCACCAGATGTCCAATTTCAATGTCACGATGGATGCCTACATTGAACACACTTGTTGCTCTCTCGAAGGGTGTACTGTCTGTGGCACATCCCATATCTATTTAGTGTTGTTGTGCTCCGTAGATATTTAGTTGGCCCGATGACAGCACTGCCGTGTTTGTGTACATCTACCTTGGGATGGTAATATGCTTTCAGACCACTCACTCTCTAAACATTCCCTATCGGCATCTTTGCCTTTGCGGATGATGTCACCCACCTAGAAGTATGCCTCTGGGAGTGCTGTGTTCAGTAATCTCGGTAGCGCGTTCTGTAAATGTGTAATGCTGTAGTGTGTTAGAGTAGGTAGGTGTATGTTCAACTCCCGGCCCTTCCAAGTGTGTGTGTGTGTGTGTGTGTGTGTGTTTCCAGCTGCCTGGGGACACAGTAATGCTTTAAGATGCATCACAACACATACATTCCCTATCGGCATCTTTGCCTTTGCGGATGATGTCACCCACCTAGAAGTATGCCTCTGGGAGTGCTGTGTTCAGTAATCTTGGTAGCGTTCTGTAAATGCATAATGCTGTAGTGTGTTAGAGTAGGTAGGTGTATGTTCAACTCCTGGCCCTTCCAAGTGTGTGTGTGTGTGTGTGTGTGTGTGTGTGTGTGTGTGTGTGTGTGTGTGTGTGTGTGTGTGTGTGTGTGTGTTTCCAGCTGCCTGGGGACACAGTAATGCTTTTAGATGCCTCACAACACATACATTCCCTATCGGCGTCTTTGCCTTTGTGGATGATGTCACCCACCTAGAAGTATGCCTCTGGGAGTGCTGTGTTCAGTAATCTCGGTAGCATGTTCTGTAAATGTGTAATGCTGTAGTGTGTTAGAGTAGGTAGGTGTATGTTCAACTCCTGGCCCTTCCAAGTGTGTGTGTGTGTGTGTGTGTGTGTGTGTGTGTGTGTGTGTGTGTATGTGTGTGTGTGTAGGTGTGTGTTTCCAGCTGCCTGGGGACACAGTAATGCTTTTAGATGCCTCACAACACATACATTCCCTATCGGTGTCTTTGCCTTTATGGATGATGTCACCCACCTAGAAGTATGCCTCTGGGAGTGCTGTGTTCAGTAATCTTGGTAGCGCATTCTGTAAATGCGTAATGCTGTAGTGTGTTAGAGTAGATAGGTGTATGTTCAACTCCCGGCCCTTCCAAGTGTGTGTGTGTGTGTGTGTGTGTGTGTGTGTGTGTGTGTGTGTGTGTGTGTGTGTGTGTGTGTGTGTGTGTGTAGGTGTGTGTTTCCAGCTGCCTGGGGACACAGTAATGCTTTTAGATGCCTCACAACACATACATTCCCTATCGGTGTCTTTGCCTTTGCGGATGATGTCACCCACCTAGAAGTATACCTCTGGGAGTGCTGTGTTCAGTAATCTTGGTAGCGCATTCTGTAAATGCGTCATGCTGTAGTGTGATAGGGTAGTTAGGTGTAAGTTCGATTCCCAGGCCTGCCAGGTGTGTGTGTGTGTGTGTGTGTGTGTGTGTGTGTGTGTGTGTGTGTGTGCATGCTCCCGTCCGCCTGGGGACTCAGGTTATGCTTTTAGACACTTCGCAACACAGATGTATCCTGCTGACGTCTTTGTCTTTGCGGATGTTGACACACACCTAGTAGAATGCCTGTGTGTCTGCTGTGTTTAGTAATCTCGGTAGCGTGTTCTGTAAATGTGTCATGCTGTAGTGTGATAGGGTAGTCATGTGTAGGTTCGATTACCAGCCCTGCAACATGTGTGTGTGTGTGTGTGTGTGTGTGTCTCTCTCTCTCTCTATATATATATATATATATATATATATATATATATATAAGATCTATTTTCTGCCCATAACTCTGCTCTTGCATGGACAGCTGACTGTTTCATGTATCGCATATTTGCATAGCTTTCACATACCAATGGGGTATGTTGCAAATCCCAACATTGTCCATGCAACGTCCGTGTTACGGGCGGTGTTACACGCCCTTACAGGCGTTTGCTGTATATCTTGGCAGACATCTATCCTTACTGTACTCTCACTGTACTCGTACACGCCGGAGGCTTCATGTATCATGGCCTAGTTTTGATGTGCGTATGTCTATTTGTGTTGTATGCATGGCTGTGGGTATGTCCCACTATCATCATTTGTAAAGGTGACAGCCCTATAGGTTCTTCATGTAGACTGCTGTGTCATTTGACATGTCAGCACATACCTGCGGACAGTACTGCATGTCCTACTGCAGCGCATTTCATACCTTCTGCGTTATCTTGCAGTCAATATTGCTGTTTCCTCTGTTTCTGTTCATACCACTCCACCTCCTAGAGCAAGTTGCTGGACAAGGCCTTATCTGATAATGGGACACATAGGGGCAGTATTGACATGTTGCTCTTACAAACGTAGATAGTTGACACAATAATAGGTTTTGCATTAGTATGGCTTTTCTGTCAGATTTGGTGTCTTAATCACGTTTGTCATTATTTCATATCTTCAGTTATCTTGAAAGTGCCAGACTGTTACTGTTGTTACATGGAACACACCAAACATATGAGGCATAACTCTGCACATTCTGCGTAAATCTGTACAGTTGCGGAGTATGTGTCTGATACAAAATATCAACTTTCTGACACCAATACACACACTGTATGGCGGCATCACAGGCCACATGCCATTACATTTATATTGCAGGACACACCCACCCAGACAGTTGTATTCCTCACACAGGCCAACAGCTGCTTATCCACACTAATTGGTCTATCATGTACCGTATGTGTGCGCCGGTATTTGAGTTTCCGTCAGTGGCAGAGCTCACGTACGTGTCTGGGGGACTGGACATTGTTACAGTGACACTGCATGACACCCTGAGGGACACATTACTTTTGTGTCTATTAACCTTCCACATTGACATTCACAGGGCATACGTTGTCATTCACATTTGTCGGAGTACATGCGTATGACTTGTACATGTTTTCTCATTTGTCCTGATGTCTTTCTTCTCACCTGTCCACCTAGTATCACTAGTTCTGTACATGTATTTTGGACAGGTTACATTCATACCCCTAACCTGTACACATTATGGGTAAACGCCCTGACGTTTGACCTTTGCCCTTGTTACATTTGTCATAGTGATGTGCCTTTCTGGTAAATTGCTGGCAAGGCATTACAAACTGTGCGGTAGATAATAGTGACTGACATTTCCATTACATGATTAGTAACACTCATAACATCTGTATTCATGGGTACGCCAGTATTATCACAATGTTCTGACTTTGTCTGGGGTATATCTAATATAGTCCCTATTTGTATTTCATGTACTATGCTTTAGTGCAGCTGTGTTATTCTGACAGTTTGCCAGTTATGGGTACCATCTTGGTCGTACGCATGTCCATCCATGATAATCACCTACATGACACTGATATAGGGCCCTACATATTGCCATAATGGTTTCCGCAATATCCAGTGGATGGTTTGCCCCATTATTGAGAATATAGGCATGTGCTATACCCACATCACTCCCACGGGGCGGGCCTACGAAATCTCTGCCAAACAACACCTAGGCCCATTTCTGCATACCCATGATTCCCATAACTGACAACCCTCTACAATACCCATTACACATGTTTAATGTGTGCGGTACTGAAGTGTGGAGACACTTATATGCACTCCCCACTCTCCGGATATCAGTTCATACATCATACATTCTATCGACACATGTGTCATTACCCTTGCACCTGATACTGTTGCATGTACAGCTATTTTGTATTTGCTGCGGTCACTTATTTTGCGTCAATGTCGGTTGACACTACGTAAGAATCAATTTTTGGAGTCCTGCAATGGACACCTATCTGCATGTTTAAAGTGTAGAACTTGCTGGACTGTCACTTTCTGGCCAATGGTTTGGAATGCAGTGGTTTATTCACCTTTCGTGCATGTCTGTTTGTCTACCCATATTAGCTATAACGTGGCCTATTTATGTACATATGTCATATCTACAGGACATAAGTCTGTTGTGTATACATATATACATGTACAATCCTCATTTCATAACTTGCTTTGGTTTACGTCTGTGGATTATGTGTATACACATATATCTATATCCATACCATACCTTTCCACTATACAGATCGTCACGGAGTGTACAGCTGGTTGCCCCTTTATCTTCGCTGTGTTTTACATAAACCTGTGTCTATCTAGCAATGTAGTGGCATTTCATTTGAGACTTACGGTGGGGAATTCTGGCAAGCAGTTCAGGTTACGACTGCATACCCTTTAGAGAATCCATGCTACTGACACACCAGTTATTCTATCCACTTACTATGTTTGTTCTGGCACATATCTGGGGTTTGTCCCTATTTGTACTGGTAGTTTGCATGGCTTTGTCCGGTTTCAAACTGTACGAGGTTAACAGGTTTGAGCCATGTATAACTAACGTGGGGGAAACAGCATTCATTTACTATGCTGTGAGCGGATCACACACGCACAGGCGCATTTGCATTTCCTTATTGTGGGTTACGCGCAGGCGCGCATGCATATCCTTGTTGTGGGTTACATATGTTTACTAAGTCTTTGTGCTTACGTGGGCTTTATTACTTGTGACAGTATCAGTAATTATCTGTAATCCGGTTAACGGACATATGCGAAACACACGTTCACCTTTACATATTTAACTGTCTGTACAGCACAGACGCATTCATTACACTTTCACATTATATGTGCTGTAGTCGTAGTTCAACCGGGACTGCATTCACATTGGCCGGATGCTGTAACCACTATACGTTTGGTGTTCTGACTCATTTATATGCATACCCATAGTACATAGCTACATTAACATATGCCTCACCACTTCACTTACGTCACAGGCATCCATTCTCCTGCTGGGAAAAATGTGGTACTACATGTTACACATTCCCTATTCCCTACTGCTCTGGACCCAAGCTGCATATTTAATCACTGCAGGGATATTCAGAACCCAAAGGCTTATAGTCCTGACACATACAGGTCTTTAATTGTCAGGGTGTTCATGTGGTGATCTGGGTTTAGGCTTGTCCACCTGGTGAATGGAACTGCCCTGACCATGTTCAAATGTCAGACAAAGCACATGGACAGGGTTTGTCCATTTTAAACATTTAATCTGTGTTTACAGACACAGGTGTTTGGGCACCTGTCAGCAGCTTATGATGTTGGCAATACATAATATGGGTGGGGATGGTTACAATACATAATCCACGGTGAGTGGTGTTCCCATTCACATTTGACTATTTCCTGTATTCATTCTTACGAGGGTTATTATTTTGCACATGACTTAACTATGAATTAACTACGGGTATGCAGTAGTACAGTCAACATATGTGACGGTTTGTTACAGTATATATGTACGGACCTCTGTAATACTGGGGACTACCCCACATCCTTCACAACATTTCCTGCTTATGTACATACTATTATTCAGTGAACTTTTGAAGCTTGTGAGAGCAGTAATTACATCTGTCCCTATTTGTCCACCCATCCTTTTAGGCTTTGTCCAGGTTTTGTTGCTGTAATAGGTTGAGAGGTGGTGTTGGTATGTGATTGAGTTGAATATATACTGTCGATAATTCAGTGGGGATTAGGGTTACCACTTGTTCCTCTTTGAGAGGGGAGGTCCCACTTTGGACAGTTGTGTTCTGCGATGACACCTAAGACATGGCAAATGTCCTGTGATTTTAAGACAATAATATATTTCTTATTTTCTTTACTAGTTGCATGATACAGGTATTTTGTATCTGGTACACATAACTATTATTTGGGATAGCATAAGCTATTCAAATGCTATGGAATAAGCTTTTATCTTGGCATACACGTGTAATTCTGTCCTTTGCACTGGCCGGGGGTATGTTTTATCCTGCAAATTCTCACATTTCTACAAGGGATGTCCCACCTTGGCCATCTGAACAGGTGGCAACCCTAGTGGGGTGACCTGCATGGTGGACAGCTGTTCCATCCTGCGTAGTATGATTTGCATGTCTGTGTAGAAACTGAACAGTACCGTGACTACACATACATGTTTTGTCCAGATGTGTACAGTAATGGACACCGTGGCGTGTAAACAACTCTGAGGTTTCAACAGGTTACTTATCCCATGCAGGATGTACACACATTTTGCCTTAACATTAACGCACGGGCATTTGGATTTACGTACCTGTGATGGGATGTTTACAAACGTGGGATACATATTTGCAATCCTGACACTGCCTAGGACGATACTTCCTACTACATATGGGGAATACTCGCTATGTGTAGGTGTACGGATGCGCAAGGCTGGTAGCTGGATTTGGTGAACATTCGGACATGGGTGAGGGTTATGTGCTATACAGGGGTTGTTGCGTATTGCATTTGCATGCATGGGTTCTGCTTTTGGATATCCTGGTTCCGCATATAGCATCCTATGTATATGTGACGGTTACATTCCTGTTCATGTGTATAGCACATTTTAATATACATATGTTTGTGTGTGTTTGGTATACAATTTGGACTGTCAGGTTTCTTTACGGTTGTTATATAGCCACAACTGCCCAGCTGTGTACTATCACTACCACTGTGGGACTGCTGGTGACCATACCCATGGGGCTAGACGTGTGTATTGGCGGCGCTCTGACATGATGCGCTTCACTTCCACTGGGTATAACGTCTGACAGTGCAGTACATTATGGACACACGATTTTAAATATCATTTGTTCCATGGATGGAAACTCATATTATGTTGCGTGCATTTCTGTTTGGTTCTCCTTTTTGTGTGGCCGGGAACTGTCTTGCATGCTTTGCATACATTTCATTATCCACGGACACTGATAGGTGCGATTACTATTGCAGGCAGGCTATAATATTCAGCAGTTTAGGTTGCTCATCGCCAGCCGACATTGACACGCCTCCGGGCGCAGCTTAGTAACGCCCCATGCACTCGCGCACATGTCCTATGCACGTGGATGTGGTAGCGGCGCACCTTCATTAATATGCATATGGTGCTACTACACCATTTATACGCCGCACGGCCGGCGCAGGCCTTACACCAGCCTTGCGCCGAGCTTCATGAATCCTGGGGTCTGTTGAAGTAAACATTATAAAACAACATTAAACCTTTGTCAACTTCTGTAAGTAAATGCAAATAAAAAAGAACTGTAAAAATTCCCTAATTAAAAAACTCAGTGGACAATAAATAACACCACATTAACATGAAGTGTAATGCAAGTTAATATGCCCCCCCTGATTTTTATTGTAGACATCATAAAACATTTAAATAGCCAAAGAGGCTTTAAGTTTTAGAACACTGCTCACAGAAATCATTTCACTCAAACCTGGGGGGGCCGAGGCATTACGTCTGATCTACCATCTTAGTTCCTTATACTCTAGGTACAATTTCGTGGGACCGTCCCCTCAGTCCTAGGTTAACATGATCAGTGGCCATGAATCTAAAAAAATGTGTTCCATTTAATTTAATGTGTTTGTATAAAGCACTCCTTTCGTCCGCCTTCTGTATATCTAATTGATCCTGGTAAATCCTATTTTTAAGGCTGTAATGGTCTTACCAATATAAGAAGAAAAACGCTGCTCCAAAGCCACAAAACGGTATTTTAATAAAAAAAATGTAAGCACTTTTGTTTCCAATGCAACAGAAACATCAGACAAACAGATACAGGATGTGAGGTAGTGTATCTGTTTGTCTGATTATGTTTCTGTAGCATTGGATATGAAAGTGCTTACATTTGTTTATTAAAATACTGTTTTGTGGCTTTGGAGCAGCATTTTTTCTTCTTGCAGTGTCACTTTTCGCTGTTGGGCTTGGTTACTTGGTCTTAACAATATATAAACCTGGATATTTTTGACACTTGTCAATATATACAACCCCTTTGCTGTCACAATAATATCTTAAATATGGTCTTATAATCCCATAGTTATCGAGATGTAGACCATGTCCCTCAAAAACAAACCTACATTGCGAACAATATCTGCATTTTACCTTGAAAGTTACTTTTAATGGAAACCTCCATTAGACTTTTTAGGCATGTGTCCTTTTCGTATATAACTGAAGGTCTATCTTTTAATCTGTCCAAGTAATCCTGCTCTTCTCCAAACCAATACCAATTCTTGCAATAATGCCACAGATCTCATAAAAATTCAAATTGTATGGCATAATACAAGACCTCCAGACATGGAATTCCCTGTCCAAACTAAGACAGTTTCTAAGAGGGAAGGAACTATTGGCTCCCACATTCACACCAAGCAATGGGACAAAATGATCCTGCTGTCTCTTGTCCTTAACTTCCAGAAAGACACTGTTATAATGATCTGGGGTAACCCCTTCTCATTAACATACCCGTTAACTTGTGACATTCCTCAAAAACATATGGTCATCACTCACCATTTGTGCCAACCTCACATACTGGCCCTTTACCAGAGACTGCTTCTGATAGAGGGGCTGCCAGCTCTCAAAATGTAACAACGAGTTTGAGTATGTAGGTTTTCAATATAATGTAGACTCAGACCTTCTTTGTGCTTTGTTCTTAAAAATACATATATCTAAATAACGTGCCTTGTCCTCCTGGGCTACCATGGTAAACCTTAAAAAACTGGTGCTGTTGTTGAAAAACTGAAAAAATTCATCTTGACCCTGGTGTCTTTCCAGAAAATTATGATATCATCCAGGAAATGCCCATACAGTGGCCAACACCCTCTGTACTTGGATTGGAACACCAAGGAGTTTTCCCAATGGGAACTAAGATGGCAGATCAGATGAAATGCCTTGCCCCCCCCCCCCCCCCCCAGGTTTGAATGAAATGATTTCTGTGAGCAGTGTTCTAAAACGTAAAGCCTCTGTGTTTATTTAAATGTTTTATGACATCTACAATAGAAAAGAGTGGGGAAGGTATTAACTTGCATTACACTTCATGTTAATGTGGTGTTATTTATTGTCCACTGAGTTTTTTAATTAGGACATTTTTATAGTACTTTTTTATTTGCATTTACTTACAGAAGGTGACAAAGGTTTAATGTTGTTTTATAATATTTCCTTCAACAGAGTTTTGAATGTTGTATCTTTAGATTGAGGGGAAATACGTTGTTTTATAATTGTGGTAAGGTGATTATTTAATTGACGTGTCACATGATGTAATTAGTGTTATAAAATGTGTGGGGCTGGGTTTGTTGGTCATTCTGATGAAGTCTAGATTACCATGGATGAAAGTGTTTAATGTTTAAATAAATAATAGAGCCGGACTCTGCCAGCATCTCTTCCTTTTGTTCTTTTACAATATCTGGAATTTTGTTTTTGCATCTTGCTATTATTACATTTCTTTCCGGGTCTCATGTATTTATGAATGTTCTGTGCTTTGAAATTAAGTGGTTTTGTATGGTCATGTTTCCCCAGTGGAGCTGCCTAGAGAGCTTTATCCTTATTACTATCATCTTCAAATGACAGTTGGTCAGACTTGCTGCTTATTGAAACTATTGCTTTTAAAGGTTGATAGGTGATATTTTTCTGTTGATAGATTCTGAAGTTTGTTTATTTCTGCTGATATGCTGTTAGTACTTGGAGTTTTGCTTAAGTGCTGGGATTCTTCTATGGTTTCTGTTGTGAACTTCCCTCACTAGGTTCCCACCTTTGATCTCTAAAATGGAAAAAAAATGACTCTCATCATATTTGCGGATTGATCACCAGCTGAGGTAACCAAAGAATGAGATAACAATATTTCCTGAAGGAAGAGTAGAAAATATCCAGGAGTAGAAACTGAATGTCTTTCATTTTGACATTTAGTTACAAGTAAAACCAAGTATTTTAACATTTATGAGCACACTGTCACCAGAGCATTGCTGTCTGAATCCTCTGAGAATAAATAATTTAATGGGTGTCAGCAGAACAGCCAGTTTGGCTGTCTTCCTCCCTTTGGTTTGGGAAAACTATTGGTCGCTTGCACCTATTACGTACTAAAAGGAATATATTGGTATGCAACTTATGATTCCCACGATCACTTGTCCAGTAATGTTCCTGTGTCCTTAAATTGAAAGTCTAGATTAAATTTTGAAATATGGTATTGTTCCTATGTTCTTAACCTTAAAGTCTAGATTACACAGGGAAAAAAACAAAGTTTCTTCAGTCTCCAGTTTAAGATGTTGTAGTAATTTCCAAAAGAAAATATTTGAAAAGGGAAGTGCCCATAGAAGGGATGAGTTAAATTCTAATCCATATAGGAAGTGTGGCGAATGTTTTGCTCTACATCTAATATATTTGTAACTTTATGATTCATTCAGTTAGATCTGGCATTTATCCATCTTAGAAACACCCATCGTGGGTATTCCCAAAGCACAGAATACTTTTTCCTTTACCTCATCACAGTGACCCCTGTCTCTCTCAGAAAAAAATGAAATCACACATTCTTGTTTAAAACCCATATAGAAAACATCTTGAGGAGATTGCTGCATACAGTTGTTTTATTAAAATACGTAATCCTACTTACCGAGATCTAAATTCTATAAATTTTGGCAAAAGAAAATGTTAAGGCTATACAGACTATAATATCTCTGTAACCTAGGTTTCCTTACTTTGTTTACTGAATGAACATTTCCTGGCTTCGATGAGTCTTCACCTCAGTCTTTTAGCCATCTTGAAGAACAATCTATTCCATTTACCATGTACCATGTCAAATGCACAAAGCCATTTTTCTATTGTCAAATTCAAGCCAGCCAAGCTGCCAGGTTAGATCATATTCATTCTGACAAAGTCTTTATGAAATCTTGTTACTCCCCTTCCCAGAGAGGAACCAAATGTAAGGCTAGGAAGGATAAACATTAACATGCTATGATCCTGGTGATATTTCTTCCACAATCCATTCACTCTGTTTTGCTCATTGACATGCGATGCATCGCCAAGCTGATATTCTGTCTTAAACTTCTGCATCAGTCTATTTCCCTGTGAACTATCCTAGTACTTATTTCTTCACTATCCCCTTCTGTAGTTAGTACATTTTCTAGTGAGGACACTAGTGCAGTGCACTTAGAGAATGCCCTCATCTGCCATTTCAGAGGAATGACCAATCAAACTCATTCTGTCCCTCTTTCATGCTGGGTAAGGTGCTGGGATCTCATTTGCTACTCAAACCAAGGCAACCAGCATTGCAAGTAGCTACTTTAGTCTTTGAAACAGATTGAAAAAACACAAAGTCACTGCTGCTTTAAACTAATTCTGCTGTACTGACCGCAGCAGAATCCAATGCATGTGGATTGGCACAGTAATATTCCGGTTGGCCTATTTTTTTATCTGATTTGTTTTAATACTTTATGATTGAGATATAATTTTACTAGTATATGAGCACTGAATATTCATTGTTAAATATGCAGTCAGGAAGCAAGATTAGAGATTAATTTTCTTATTTTTATCGACAATGCCTCATTTTTATGTGCACATCGTCAAAGAAAGCATAGTGACTCCAAATGTAGATTAACTAGGAAAACTTCATGAAAAGATTCTTTATTTTCATACTTTTTCTCTGAAGTGACTGGTTTCATTTGTCTCTTTTTGTCTGGAGTCCTGAGTACAGGTTTCTTTTTCTTTCTTTTTCAATTTCAGATGTGCTTCAGGACACAGACACCTCCTGCTGACTGCATATGTCAATATTTCATTACAATTATAAGCACATTGTAAACACGGACTATAATGAAGAGAAGAACATCAGACTATAAGCTTGTTGGATGCTGTTATGGTATAGGAAGACTATAAATCTTTCTGCTTGGACTATATAATGTGAAATTCTTATTATAATCACACATCTGCTGCAGGGAACGAAACATGGTTGCATTTATTATCTGTGGATATATTTACACTGAGAGAATGAATTGACTATTCTTTTATGATGTAGAATCAGGGAAAAACTGTTTTCTTACTTTTTTGTTGTACTCATAAATTCATGCAACAAACATAATAAATAGTTGGGTAAAATGAATCCATCATATTGCTGCCTGACTTGTAAGAAAGCAATTTAACATTTGAAAGGCATAATATAGTGACTGAGATGAAACCTTTATTCATCTCATTTGACTACTAAAGCCCCAGGAAACTACTTTTACAAAAATGACATCATTACAGATTCATGAAGTAAAGATGAAAAGATTCCAGCAATTCAGATATAGTGCAGCTATAGAGAAATGTGAATCAGAGTATAACATGTTGGTTTAATGAACATAAAAAAACTCATTTACTTATATCATGCAATGTATTATTGATTAAAAAATGCATAGTTTATTATATAGGATGAAATTATGAAGAAAAGCTGCATTATTTGCTGTTGAATAACCCTGATAATGATTGGCAGACTTGTTAAACATATATCCCAAAGTACATCATGCTTTAAAATGGTGATGCTGCCTCACAGCTCCACAGATCAAAGTTTGCTTATTCTATTCACATCTTTGGGGGGGTTAGTTTTTCAACTTTTCTCCACCTCCCAAAACCATGTTATTTGACTCTGTACTCTTCTGTCTGTATATATTCAATGTGCCCTTGCCCTTTTGATCTAGGGTATCTATGATTAATGGTCAGGAGTTAACCAGTTAACTTACCGGGTTAAGAAAAGAATAAATTAAAATAAGTTACAATTAAGATTAGATGGTTATGAAGTATAAGGCAGTATTTCAGAACATAATAATCTTATACATGGACAGGACTTTCCAACATTATACAAAAAAGTTTAATTCTTTAAGGAGCCATTATGTGTTTTTTTATCTTTTCTCTTAACCATTGTCCCTTTACCCCTCCATTTTCTCAGAAACTATAAAACAAGCAGCAATCACAGCAGTTTTCCTGCGTTATTCATTAATTCCCCACTCCCTTGTGGCAGTCTGATGCATTGATTCCCACAATTCTGGCTCAGAGGTACATGCTTATTCCAGCATGTGTTCTTAACTCTGGCTATACACTACTTTGTGTGTATGCAAGTACCAACCCTTTTGCCACCTTACAATGCCAATTGGTCACTACTTGGTGTCAGTCTTGCAGCTGATAGGCTGCCTCTCCCTTCCCTGGGTAAGTAAAATCAACATACCCTGCTTGTTCCCAAAATCCCCAATTGATTCCTACATACCCAGTCTCAGACCATCTGAGTTGCAGTCAGGGGTTAGCCACTTGCACCACAGAAATATCCAGTGATTAAGTATCTTGAATGAATATGTATAAAATGGTGCTGAGAACACCACCATTTGTAATATAATATTTAGTCAAAATGTGAAGTACCATGAGCCTCTGAAAGTTTTCATGTGTTCCTAAATAATTGCATTGGTCGCTGCTTTGTTGTAGCTGGAGTTCATTCTGACTCTTATGTCAGATAAAATCAGTGTTACAATTATTAGGGGGATACTACCTAGAAGACACCAATTTCATATACAATAAGAAAATAACATCACACATTATCTGGATGCATACAGGATGTGTACAGCTCTAACCACTGATAGACTGCGTGTGGAAATCAGGAAGGAGCATTGCCCACTACAGGGAAGGGGTTATACAAAGAGTGCCTATTTTCAGATTAGATGGGTTAGGATCCCAGTCCCAGTAAAAGACAAGCTGATATCGGATACTTTGGGGTACAGATCATTGTTCATGTCAGAAAGTCAACACATACCTCTTTGAGGACTGATGGTCCTGACAGTTTGTTTTTGGCATGAAACAGTGATAGCAACATGCACATTCCCCTGAACATGGATGCAGTTATGAATGACAGATTCTACTTTGAGAAATAACTGAGGCTGTTTTGGCATGCTACTTAAAGCAGCAGTGCTAGTATGCTGGGGAGTTGTAGTTAAGATGGCTTCTTGAATCAGAGGTGTGTGCCACAGGTTCTAGTCCTCTCATGTCTTAAGCAAGTGGTTTTGCTTCAGATACAACAGGTCTGTCAAACTGTTCTATAGTCAGCTATAACAGCTTGATTGTTGCTGAACTGGGATTATGTGTCTCTGCTCATGTCTACTACTGCTACTATATACAGCAGTAGGAAAACCATTACATTTTGTAGCTGTGGTACTAAGAGAATCAGTCTTCACCCCAGAATTAAATGCAAAGTATAAGCTTTTTGCTTAGCCCATTTTACATAAATAAGTTTAGAATTAATGATCTGATTGTGAATATATCAAATTATCTTGTTTCATTTTAGTATTTTAATTCAGGAATATGCATACTGATCTATATTCTGGACTCTAAAAAGCTAGCTGCCCCATTGATCCATTAATTGAATATGATCTTGTAATTAAATTAAGAAAAAAAAACACATTAACATGCAAGTATAAAAAAAACAAAGAAGCAACAATCCTTTCATTAAAAAAGAGTGAAGTAATGCATTTACATTTGGATTTAACAAATTGAAAATGGCTGGTGTGAGACTGACTTCAATTTGAGCAACATACTGCCATGTTTTCCATGTTCCATTGCATTCATGCAATATGCTCAATATATAATCTTTTTCAGAAAGTTGCAATGAAATGTTTAAACTTCATAGCAGATTTTTTTATAAGCATACATTATGAGAAAAAGTTGCTATAATTTTGATATCCATTGCAAAAAGGACATTTCACAGAACATGATGAAGCAGTTTCACAGTTGCCCAGGTGCAAAGCAATTTTTGCACATTACGAAAATGTGTCAAAACTTCAATTCTGAATGTCTATACATATTCTCCTGTACATAATACAAGCATGCTTAAAATGGAAGTAGGACTTATACAGAAGATTAGAAGGTTGTCAAACTGGAAAAACTTGTAAATTTAAGATTTGGCAAAACCAATCATAATGCTGGATGATAACAAACCAGGTATTAAATAAGGGACAAAGATATATAACAATTACTTTCAGTAGTCTGGAGAATGTTGTTCAGTAGGTGATATGATAAGTTCATAGGTTCATAGCAAGGTACTAGGCTATTGGCCCTAGGACCTATACAAGCCCAGCCAAAAAGGTACCCTGGCTTTTGCCACCCAAGAAAATTATTTTCCTGTGCCACTGTCGAGCAGAGCCACAGAAGTGATCCCTGTGGTTAATTTCATATTTCCTATCCAATCATCAAGATTTTTCTTGAAGAGTGCTAATGAGGAGCTTTGTTTGATATAGATAGGTAGTTTATTCCAGAGTATGGGAAGTCTCAGGGACAGGAATCTGTCCCTCTGGCATGTTCTGTTTATTGTGGTGACAAGGTTTAGGTCCCTAGAGCATGTCGCTCGGAAGGATTGGGATTTCTTTAAGTGGAGCATGTCCAACAGCTCTGGATTTGACATAGCTTTATATGTTAGGCAGAGATCACCTCTGAGTAGACGATATGTGACGGAGTAAAGCTGGAGTTTTTTGAGACGGTCTGTATAGGGCATCTGTTTGAGGCCAGTAATCCTCTTTGTGAGGTATTTCTGTGGCCTTTCCAGTTGTTGTAGATGTCTTGTGAGGTACATACCAAAAGGGGCATTGTACTCTATAATGGGTCTAATGAGTAATGAGTAGAGGGGAACAATGACCTCTTTTTTTCTGGATGAGAAACCTTTTGTGATGAGGTGTGCCACACAGAAGGATTTCCTGACTACTGTGGCGATGTGATTATCAAAGGAGTGAATACTGTCCACCTGTGTCCCAAGGTCTCTTATCACACTTTTAGTGTTAAGTATACTACCGCCTATGTTGTAGTTCATGGGTACAGAGTTTTTACCAAAGGGGATGACAATGCACTTTTTGGCATTGAGCTTGAGGCCATGGCTTTGACACCAGGCATCTGTCTCAGTGAGGCCCTTTTGTAGGATGTCCATATCGTTAGGAGTTTCGATTATGGCTCCTAGTTTGCAGTGATCTGTGAACTTCATTAGCCAAAGACCTTCTGTGTTAGCCTGTACTTCAGAGAAGTAGATACCAAGCAGGAGTGGACCCAGGACTGAACCCTGTGGTACTCCACTTGTCACTGGTCTGAAGTCGGATTTGGAGTCTGCTACTTTCACATTGTGGGTTCTGTCAGTGAGCCAGTTGGCAACTCATCTTGGCAAGATCTAGATAGGCTGTGTGAACCACCTTACCCTCGTCTACGGCTTTAGTGACTGCTTCAACGAAGTCTATCAGATTTAGGAGACATGATCTGCCTTTTACAAACCCGAACTGGGTGGGGTCCAGAGTTTGGAGTTTACCAATGTCTTTGTTTATAAGTTCCATGATGATACGTTCCATGGCCTTGCAGACCAAGCTCATCAGGCTAATGGGGCAGTAGTTCCCGAGGCCCGTGGTGGATCCCCCCTTGTGGAGTGGGATAACCATCGCTGTGCGCCATTCAGCAGGCACAAAGCCTGAGGTGAGGCTATGACTGAACATGGTACTTAAGTGGAGTGCCAGTTCGTTCTGTAGTTCGTGTAGAACGCAGCCTGGGATGTTGACTGGTCCCATGGATGCTGTGTTCTTGCCTTTGGAGAGTGTGTTTTTTAACTGTGCAGCCATGAGTACAGGAGTTTTGCATTCTTCCTGTATAGAGATGGGCCCTTTTGGGGGTGAGAGGGGGGTAAAGTTAGCACTGAACCTATCTACCATGATGTTGGCAGTATCAGTTGGGTCTGTATATTTAGTGCCATTGTGCTGTAACTCAGAGCAGATCTGATATTAATCAATAGGCTTTGTTCAAATATTCCATATTACTTGGAAATCAAAGATGTACCTTTTGCCAGTGTTCAGCCAGTCAGAACTGCACGTTATCATGGTCCAATGTGTCCACACATCAAGTGTCATACATCTTTAGGCAACATGTTGCAAAGATTTCATTTCAGTACAATAACTAAGCAAATGTTATCTACTGCCTT
>NC_056748.1:216492083-216557083 GCF_019279795.1 Protopterus annectens
AACACTGCCAATACACAAGACAGACTTAGACACACAGAGCTATTCACAAACACACACAAATAGCACTACATCTATCCCCTAACCTAACTCTTATCCTTACCCTAAAATACACAAACTTGCAGACAAGCATACAACACCCATCCTTCTAACTCATATATGAACACACACATATGCTCTCACCCTCCCAACCTCACTTTGCATACCATTGAAATAGCCACTATTTGGCCATCTGTACCACTGACATTAAATCACACCCCTGCATTTGTTGAACAAACATACATTCAGTCAAATGCAGGGGACCCATATACATCTAGATAAACAGATAGATAGATAGATAGATAGATAGATAGATAGATAGATAGATAGATAGATATTTAGATATATATTTTGATATAAACAGACATATATTTAAAGTTTGTGTCAACTTACAAAAAAGCAGTATACTGAAAGTTATAACACTGACTCTGCAATGTTGAAATGTCAGAATGCTGAAAAGTTCAAATGTTGAAATCAAAATACCTTTTCCACTGAATATGTTAAGCCGTGGTTGTACGGCGGTAGCGTTGTTACCTCACAGCAAGAGGTTCTTCAGTTCGATTCTCGGCTTGGCTTGGGAGTGCCTTCTGTGTGGAGTCTGCATGTCCTCCCCGTGGTTGTGTAGCGTTCGAAAAACATGCGTGCGTAAATGGGCGTGCCTTCGTTGAAGGTTGGGCGTCGAGCTGGCACCTCGGCATTTCGTAAAAATCTACTGCCAATCATTAGCGGAACGGAGTTCCGCTGTGGTGTCCCCTTACCGGGAAAAAGACAAACAAACAACAAACATGTTAAGAGCTAGAATTACACTCCACTCCAGGACTCATATTAGCACTTATAGGTTCATAGGTAAGTACTAGGCTAGCTACCCTTGCAGGCCATTTTAAGCCTAACCAACTTCCTCTCTGGGCTTAAATTAACCATCTTGTTTAGTGTTAGATTGGCTTTACCCATCCCATGGTTGATAATTATATATTGCCTCTAGGGAGAGAAACTGTGATCATACCATAGATAACTTAAGGGGTCCCATGTATGGGATAAAGCATTTGGAAGCTGGTGCTATCCATTAGTAGTATACGAGGTTGCCCTAGGGTCAATCTTCTATTACCCTTCCATAGATCCAAGTTGCACTTTAATATACACAGGGATGGGGAGTTTATTTCAGAGCAGTGATATCCTTCCCCTCTAAACTGTCAATGTCGCAGAAGACATTTAGATCCTTGGACAGGGTATTTCTGATGCAAGTTGACTTGCCAATGTACGGTAGGTCCATTAGTATTAGTATTAGTTCAGAAGATGCTTTGCATGCCAGACACAGGTCATTTCTTAGCGGTGTGTAGGATACAGAGTATAATGACAGGGCTTTGAGGTGGTCCATATAAGACAAATTGTTTAGGCCTTGCATATTTTATAGTAAGGTATTTCTGTTTGCATTCCAGTTGTTGCATGTGTCTGGACAGGTACATGCTGGGGGGTATTATATTCAATGACTGGCCTAATGAAAGCTGAGTAAAGTGGGGCAATGATGTCTCTATATCTATTTGTGATCCCTGTGTTTAAATGTTGTTCAGTATATGACTTTCTTATGACAGTGAGCCCATGTTGATCAAAAGTGAAGTCACTATTCACATGAGTTTCCATTTCCTGAAGAAATGAGTCATCTCTCAGAGGCATATTGTCAGTGTAGTAGCTCTCTGGGGGTGGGGGTGATTTCACAAAGATTATAATAATACATTTTTAGGCATTTAACTTCTGTGATTCTGCCACCACTTATTTGTTTAGGATAAACCTTCCTGGGGATTTAGTAACTGCTCCTAGATTACAGTCATCTGCAATCTTAGTCAGCCTGAGCCCTTTATTATTACCTTTTACTTCAAAGACGTAGGTGCCAATCAGGAGATGTCCCAGTACTAAACCCGGTGGGACTCCATTAGTGATTGGTCTGTTGTAGAAGTAGCTTCTCCTGTTTTGATCACCTGTGTCCTATCTGTAAGATAGCTGATATAGAGGTTTACTTCAAGTTTATTTAACTTTTATGCTATGCCCAGGTGGGGGATTGTGTCAAAAGCCTTGGTCAGGCCATGGTATACACTGTGTACCATTTTACCTTCATGCATTGCTTTAATTCCACCAGGTGTAGTAAGCATAATCTGCCCTTAACAAATATGAACTGAGGCAGGTCTAGTGTTTAAGGCTCCCAATGTCCTTATTAATTAGTTCCATGAGAAGACTTTCCATGGCTTTGCCTATGGAATCGGTCAGATTTATGGGTCTATACTTGCCCGGGTGAATGGAAGGTCCTCCCTTATGCATATGAATGACTATAGCTGTTCTCCATTCACTTGGTACAAAGCCTTTGTGGAGTGTGAGGTTCAACAGTGTTGTTAGGAGGTAGATAAATTATGCTTCATATTATTATTTAAGATGCTAAGATTCATCAAGGGATATTATCAGAATCAATCAATGTAATATTTTAACTTTTATTTTATTTATTTTATTTTACATTTGTTGACCGGGCTAGTCCAAATGGATACATGCCCATTTTCAGTGGAGGCCCGGGGAGATAAGCTCCAAACTATGCTAAGTAGCAATATTACAAAGAATAAATGAAAAAATGAAATAGACAATAAAGACAGAAGACAAAAAAACACATCAATTAAAACATTCATATACATTTTCTTCACTGATTGAATTTCAGAAAGTGTTTTTTTTTCCCCAATGTAAGCAGATGATTAGGTAAAGGAATAGACATTTGTCTTAGAGAAAAGTAGGAAAGGTAAGATGGATTTAGGTGGTTATTGGGTATGTTAAGGATTATACCCAATAGAAAAACAGAAATAAGTACATATAAGGTTGAAATGCATATGCTTGGAATAGGGGGAATATTCTTATTTTATGTAATATAGGGTAGTTTACAGGCACTAGAAGACAGGAGAAGGTTAAAGCCAAAAAGCAGCATTAGTAATTAGGTTTGGTTATTGAATGAGGGTGAAACCAGTAATACCACATTTAGTTTTAATCTGGGTTAGTGCATGGGAAAAGCCACTGGGTTTTAAGGAGTAGTTTTATTCGATTCCTGAAGAGCGGTAATGATGAAAGTAATTGTAGATTGCTGGGAAGCCTGTTCCAGATTCTCCCTACTAAGTTAGAGAAGAGGGAGTCTCCTGCTTTGTTAATGGAACTTTCTGATAGGGCTTTTGGGGCAATCAGTCAGAGTACCCACTAGGGAGAATAACATCTTAGCTCTTGTCCTTACAAATGTTGGAACATCGTGCACCATCACTTGTGTATCCTCTTCACTTGATAGGTCTAACTATAAAGGAGTCTCTTCCTAAATAAAACTGAAACCAGAGATCCCTTCCACCCAAGGTAGCTTTAGAAATTTCTTATAAATGAGTTACCTACTCCTAAGTGATACATTGCCAAGCTTCAAATCCCCATCAAACCCAAATAACTTCACTGCATATGCAGAAACATACACTACCACCATCACACTATACTAGCATGTAAGCAGTTGTTTCGGTGCAGCTGTACCCCATAGGAACAAGTGCAGGCAAAACCCAGCAACTGACCCACATGGAGGAGGAGATCCAGCTCATAGTCAAATGAGGCCATAGGCAGGGTAAGGGATGATGACCCCCCCCCCACAGCAGCCAGTTGTTAGAGTTTGTTTTAAATTTAAAGTTTTGAACATTTTTCCAGTACATAATGAAAGAAAATGTATGAACCAATAATGACAAAACTACCCATTTCAAAACATTATAACCACAAAAGGCTACTCAGACTTCTAGCATTACAATCCACCAATGTCAGCCAACATACACAATCTCTGCAGAAGTAAAAGTCATCTGAATAATTCCACATTAAAGAGATCTATAACTAATGATGTAAAATTCAGTGTCTGCTGCCCTTGAATAATAAAATGACATTGTTACAATTAAAAAAATGGTAAGCTGGTAATATCACATTAGGAAATGGCTGTCAAATGATTCCTAATCATCTCATCCAAAGAAGCACATACTTAGGAGTGTAGTACCACCCACCAAGGACCCTGCAATATCCACACTCCAACTACATGGCGTGGGAGTAGACCCCACACCCTTCTGCAACAAATATAGGCATGCGACCTACTGTGCTACTAACACTGTTTTCAAATTTTGTAGCACAAATGCTTATGATGGCCATTTGCTAAACAAAACAGTTACACATAGAAAGCAGAGTTAGCATGAGCAATAGTAAACATCTCTACCCCTGAAATTCAAGATTCCTTGATAATTCACTGAAATTCTGCATTCCTTAAAAATGCACTGAAATGCAACATTATTTGAAAATGCACTGGAACTCCATGTTCCTTGAAAATGCACTGAAACACAACAGTCCTTGAAAGTGCACTCCTGATGATAGTTTAGTAGCTGGTATGGAGGATTCCATTCTCCTTGTAATGAAAGTATAGGGGCTGAGTCTAAATGAGTTAACCTGCCCCTCCTAATGAGGACATTTTACGCGCACACACACACGCACACACGCACACACACACACACACACACACACACACACACACACACACACACACACACACACACTTTTCCATGATTGTCAGCAATTCTCCATACTTAAAAATTCCATGTTTGATGCACAAAATTACAGCCTTTAGTACTATGTAAGCAGAGTGCATTCAAAGCTATGAAAGAAAAGTGCAAAGCATGTTGCTAAAGAAGAAATGTAACTGTTTCTTCTTTTATTATTTTTGTTTAAATTAAATGTTTTGTCAGCTCCCTACTGCCAACGGGCCCTAGGCTGCTGCCTAGGTTGTCTATTCCTACATCAATCTCTGTGGAGTAGCCATAATATCAACAAGCTTTATAATAAAAGGAAAAGAATTTTGAGCAAATGTAAGAAGACTAATTCCTAGAATGTTAGAACCCTTATCATAAAAATAAGCAAACAATTCAGGAGCTTAATAAAATCCACCAAAGCCAAATTTGAGGCTAAAATAGCTACTCAAGCCAAAGACAATCACAAGGTATTTTTAGTTATCTTGATAATCTCAAAAGTACAACACAGCAATGTGCTGAGCTGATTGCTAATGATGTTACCTACACTGAGGCTGAAGATATAGTGAACCTACCCCTCTCTCCTCTCTGTTTATCCCTCAAGATATACCTGCATTTGGCTTACCTCCAGCTAACACACAAGATCACATCCTAAAAGTGCTATCAAAAGCTAAAAATACTGCATTAATCAGTCGTGACAATATCCCAGATGCATCTTAAATATCATGAAGCATGATTTAGCCACACCCCAGTAACAATCTCAGCCTGCATACAGGTTTTGTACCAAGAGACTGGAGAACAGCTACAGTCATTCCCCTGCACAAAGGAGGACCTTCTACAGGGCCAGGAAATTACAGACATATAAGTCTGACAAGCCTCTTATGCAAAGCCATGGAAAGACTTATCATAGAACTAATCAATCAGGACATAGGAACGCTCCAAACACTGGACCCATCTCAGTTTGGATTCATTTCATCAAGGGCAGGTCATGCTTACTCAACATGATGGATATTTTTTTAAACGATCACTAAAGCAATGGGTGAGGTGGAAATGGTACACACTGCATACCTCAACCTGACCAAAGCCTTTGACACAATTCCCCACTCAGGCATAGAAGAAAAGATAAATAAACTGGAAATACTCCCCTGTGTCACCCACTGGATGGTCAACTGGCTCACAGATAGGACACATAATCAAAAAAGGGGCACTTTCCTCCACAAAGAGACTATTCATAAGAGGAGTTTCCTAGGGTGCTGTGCTGGGTTCTCTCCTGTTTGCATCTATATTTTTGAAGTGAAAGCCAATACCAAAGGTCTCTGGTTGACTGTGTTTGCAGATGACTGCACGCTAGGAGCAGTCATTGAATCCCCAAATGGCTCATCTTGCAGGAATATTTGTCCTAATTAAATAACTCCTGCCAAACTCATAGATTGAAACTAAATGTAAAAATGCATTATTGTATCCAATGGGAAGTCATCAACCCAAGGGAACTACCACATTGACAATACACCCCTAAGAGCTGACCCAGTTGTTCATTATTTGGGAACGTATGTGGATAGTGACCTAACTTTTAACTAACATGCCCATTTTGTAAGAAAGCCCTTCTATATTGCATATATTGCACTGAAACAAAGTTTTTTTTTCTAGATGTAGGGATGTCATTGCCCCCCTTTACTCAGCCCTCGTTAGGCCAGTCATTGAAAATATAATTCTCCTTTTGTCCTGTATCTGTTCAGACACCTGCAGCACCTGGACCACCAACAGACATACCTTGCTAAAAGGATGCAGTGTCTTATCAACATGTGCTATATTAAGTGACTCAAAGCCCTGTCACTATGGTATCCTACAGACTGTAGGAGGTGACCTGTGTCTGCCATACAAGGCATCCCTGACAATTTACTGGTAGATTTGCTGCACATCAGTAAGTCAAATGGCACTAGAAGTACTGAGTCTATGGCTCTAAACCTCTTCTGCAACATCAACAAAAGGGACTGGAGGGACAGGCATATGTCGCAGAGGATTGTGCTACTCTGAAACAGACTCCCCATCTATGTAAAACAAAGTTTATTCCTGTCCATATTCAAGCAAAGTTAGCTCTGTGGATGGAAACAGAAAATTTACTGGTAAACTTCAAAGTTCCAGTAACACAGGGCACTTCAGTGCTTTCTGCCTTAGTTTGTATCACTTGGAGTCCCACCTGTTTATTTGCATCCCTATACATCTTCATTGCTAATGTATCTCCCTACTCTAATCTGTGCACAAACTGGTTACTAATCAGCAAGTCAATATGAAGACACACTCCCAACCTTAATAAACTTTGCTGTCTCTTCTCTCCTTCACTTTACAGGTAGTTTAAATTATTACTTACCCCCTCTGAGGCCTTCACTGATAGATTTCCACTGACTGCCTCTCTGGTTTCTTTGCATTCCACCTGGTTTATACCCCTTGTGCTATCTCCCTCCCCCAATACTAAGTCTATATTAGAATCCTGCTGAGCATGGAGCCATCTTTAAATTTCTAGTCTCCCACCAGGACACAAGTGCTCTTCAGCAATTTGCATTCTGCTTGCTGGTAAGCCATTAGACCTCAGGAATTTGTTTAAAGTGTTCAGATTTGTAAAGTAATACTTATGTTTTACTCTTGTCTTGGTGGGCTCTGCCCTGCTCCGGTCACCCTCGCTAATGCTCCAGCTTTCTCCGCTCACCTACCCTGCCCCCTATTCATTCCCACCCCCCAGTGCCTCTACATTTATAGTAATCACAGCCACACCCACAGCTCACCCTCACATCACCTCCACCTATCATAACTCCTCAACTCAGATCACATTATACCACACCAACTTGTTCCACGCAAAATACTCCCAATAACTCTAATTCCCACTAGGCATTTTTTACATCACCCACACTACTTTCCCATCCACATATAGTGCATCCCTATAATTCCTATTCAGGACCCCACCTAGCATCAACTTAAACTTTATAACCTTGACTATCACACAACTAAGTTTAGTCTGTCTTCTCATAATTCTTTATAACACCACAAGTTATCACTCTAGCAATATCCCTAAACTTAGTAGCACAACACTACATTATGCACTCTCATATACAGACACCACACATTATAATAATATCTTCCCACAATTGTTCAAGAACTACATAATGGACCAATTCAGAACTAAACACATATGCTCTCATTTCTACTCCAAAAAACACAATATTTTCTCACGCTCCTCACCAAACTCCAACATCTGTATCACCATTTTAGCACCAGGCTCACCATAAGTGGGGAAATCCACCCCAACCCAGGCCCAAATCCATCCTATCCAACACAAACTGCTCCAACACAAATGTCAGAACAAAACATCCCAACTATCTTTATCCCTGGGCAAATCAACAACAGCAGCAAAACCAACTATCTTTCAATGCTAAATATTATTAGAAGTATCAAAAATAAACTACCTGAACTCCAGGCCACAATAGCACACGACTCCCCAGACACAGTTGCTTTAACAGAAACCTAGCTAAATAAAAACATAGCTAACTCAGAAGTTCTCCCTACCAGCTACAATATTATTAGACAAGACAGACCACTTTGTAAAGGGGGTGGAACTGCCTTACTGTATAAGTCCAACTTAACTGTACATCAATTACCAAACTCCTATCCCTCCCCCAATAATTGGGACATACTTATCTCACAACTTCAACTTCACCCTAAAAGGGTCATCACCATAACTGTGATCTATATTCCACCTGGTAATACATCTGCTAGCCTTGAAGACTTCTTATCCTGGTGTTCTTCCACGTACTCACAAGAAACCCTTATGCTGAGGGATTTCAACCTAGATTGGTTCACCTGCATATCAGAACCACCAAGTAATCTAATAAATTTCCATGGTTACCAGCAGATAGTCCAAATTCCAACTAGACATGATAAAAAATCTAAAAGGGAATCCATCCTTGACTGGGTCCTAACTAACAACCCCACAGTGTACCCCCATGCAGGCAGCCTCCCAGACACCTTAAGTGACCACAACATAATATACTTTATATGTAGTAGAACATGCATATGCAAAACCACTAACGATATATCCACTACAAACACAAAAATAATTCTCTCCTGAGGTCCTCAATACTTTACTCTAACTGTGACTGGACCCCCCCTAAAAACCCTCCCACTTGACCAGGCTGTAGCATATTTCAACAAAACATTTCTACAACACCTGGACACTGTCGCTCCATTGTGCAAAATCAAGGTTAGAACCGCTACAAACCCCTGGCTCTGTAAAGAAACCAAACAAATCCTCAAGTCCAAAGACACTGCCTGGCTTTACTATCAAAAAAACAAAGAAACACAAAGCCTAACTAAGTACCAAGAACTGTGCAACCGTGCAAAAAACAAATGCATTAGGCTGGACAGAAAAGTCCTACTACACAACATTACAAACTAAATAGCAATACAACCCCCAAAAATGTTGGAAAAATGTAAACCAGCTACTAAAACCCACCCAAAAAGCTACCCCCAAACCAACCACCCCGACACTAAAGTTCCCATCGAAACACAATTCAACTTCCACTTTGTGAACTCAATTCTATCCTTAGTATCACAGGACAGTTCCTTCCTCACCCCCCCAACACAAATAATACTAATACAAGCTTTACCCTCAAAACAGTTTCCACCACCTCAATCAAAAGCATGCTCTCCAAACAAAAAACCTCATCGACAGCAGCTGACCTACTCCCCAGCTATTTCTTGAAACTCACAGCAGATGCTATTGCTATCCCAATCTCCACTCTCATAAACAGATCAATTGTTAACTATGTGCGCAAACTCTGGAAACTATCCTATATTACACCCATACATAAAGGCGGGACCTCCACTGAACTCAATAACCACAGACCCATTGCTTTATTTTTCCCCCTGGCCAAACGCCTAGAAAAATGCATCCATACCAGATGCTAAATTATCTCCTAGACAGCAACATCCTGTCACCTACTCAGCATCAACTCTTTTTTTGGATATGTCCAAAGCATTTGACACAGTCTCGCACCAAATCCTGCTAAACAAACTAAACCAATATCACATATCAAATTCCACTCTCACCTAGTTCCAAAGCTACTTAACTGACAGGTACCAAGCTGTGAAATGGGAAAATTCTCTCTCTTCAGCTGCCCATAACTATAGGAGTCCCACAGGGTTCTATTTTAGGACTATACTATTCACAATCTTCACAAATGACCTCAATACATCCATACAGCATGCATCTATCATTCAGTATGCAGATGACACTACCTTAATCTGTGCTGCACAAAACATTCCCACCCTCCTGAAAACAACTCAACTAGAATTCTCTGAAGTTGAAAA
Source organism: Protopterus annectens (assembly GCF_019279795.1). Lineage (NCBI taxonomy): Eukaryota > Metazoa > Chordata > Ceratodontiformes > Protopteridae > Protopterus > Protopterus annectens. The sequence goes on from NC_056748.1 coordinate 216,502,031, forward strand.
CTACCTTACCAAAGCCCAACTTACCCTCAATCCAAAGAAAACTCAGCTTATGATTATAACCAGATTTAACAAAAACACTTTTAACAGTCAATTCACTATCTACTCCACAAATGCTACTTCAAACACTCCAGTGGCACAGGTAAGCTATTGGGAATAATCACAGACCCCCACCTAAAATTTGACAGCCATCTCAACTCAATTTAACTATTAAAAAAGTACACGCCAAACTGGGATCACTCTACCATATCAAACCATTTCTTACCAACAACACAAGATCAGCCACTTGCTCCCAACTTCTATCCACCCTACTCTGTGCATCTCCCATTCTGACTAATCTCAACAAAACTGAACTAAGCAAAATATTCAGGGTGTGACAAAATAGGAAACCGAAAGGTGATTTACACACAGGACAACTTTCATATTTACAACTACACAGACAAGAGTATAGATAGTAGTAATTTCAGTTTAAGAATGGATTCACCTTTGTTTCTGCCAGGAAGGGTGATTTAGCCAACTTGATTCTAGAAATAAAAATGTTCACCCAGAAGTGAAATTTAGAGTTAACATTTAATGAATTACCCCCCCCCCATTAAATATTGATAGGAACTTGAACAGGAAGAGTATTTATAGCCCACCTTTACATCATGAATTAAACAATTTTGAGACATTAGTGGTCAATGACATGAGAAATACATTCAACACCAGCAAAGGTATGTTCCAAATTTCAGCTGTACACCACAAATCTATTAATTACCATTATTTTTAAATTAATATTTTCTTGTTTGTTCTCTTCACTGTAACGGTTGATGTGCTGCATACCACTGTAAAAACATGTCTATTGTAATTTGTGTGTATACTGATCATGTCTAAATATCAAAATGTTTCTGTAATTTTTCTGTGTGGAGCTTTTCTCCCCAGGCCTTTGCTGAAAAAGGGCCTTTTCAGCTCAGACACCCCTGGTTAACAAATGCAAAACAAAATAAAAAAATAAATAAAAATAAATTTGACAATGGAGGACAGAACGGTGTTGGGGAAACTTATGTACAACAATAAGGTGAGAGTTATGAAACCTGGCAAGGGGGTTGGGCTAGTGTTAATGGAAAATTGGACTTGCCATTCTAAAATGATGGAAATCTTGAACGCAGATACTAGATACTCATTAGTTTAACAAAATAAATTAAATATTGCATACAAGAAAATAGATTCGATCCTGGGAGATAATTTAAGTATCTAAACCTTTCATTCCAGGGATTTTTGGGATTCTGAAAATCCACAAAGATTATAGGGAACCACCATTGAGGCCAACAGTAACATAAGAAGGCTCAAAAACACAACCCCTTGCCATAAACATGGACAGAAAATTAAAACCCTTTTCCAAAATGCACCCACATTTCTTGAACTGACTCATGGGACTTTTTAACAAAATTGGGTCAAATAGAATTCAACCCCGAATTTTCCTTCATTACACTTGATGTGAATGATTTGTTCTTGGTTATTCCGCACAATCAGGGACTGAAATGGTTTGACGAGATGTTGGTGAATTTAAAATTCCTAATAGATAGTGAATTTAGACTGGTTCTGGAAAACATGAAACTAGTTTTAAAGAACAATTACATATATTTTCAGGGGGAATACTATCAACAGTTAGATGGAGTGGCAATGGGTGTCATGTTATATTGGAAAAAACATTTTGTTTTTGAACCTGTTTACAATGGTTATATAAGAAAATATTTTCATTTTCTGGATGAATTTTTTTATTCTCTGGCAGGGACCTCGGGACATGGTTTCCCCTTTCTGGATTTTTTAAATAATACAACTAAATTTTTGAATTTTACTCATGAGATTAGGATGGACGAAGTACATTACCTAGACGTAAGCATCAGGAAGGATTTTGCCAATAACAGATTTGTGTCTCCAGTTTATAGAAAGAACTGTTTTTCTAATTCCTACTTACACTTTGATAGGGATCTATATCAGATCATCAAAATGGCTCATTATCGAATGCCGTATTGTCGAACTGCAAAACCCTAACCCTAACAATATTGAAACTTCAAAACAGCGAATTTTTTTCCCAAGGAAAAAATTTGCTGTTCTGAAAAACACATGCACACCACAAGCACACTAAAAAGCAGCAATCCACGCACATACATTTAAAAGTTACATCTAACCCTACACTACACTGCACATACACTACTATCTATCCACTTACCTTAACCCAGACCCTAACCCTAAGGTACATCATAGGTTCATAGGTTCATAGGTAGGTACTAGGCTATTGGCCCTAAGTCCTATATCAGCCTAGCCAAAAAATGTACCCTGGCTTTCGCCACCCAAGAAAATTATTTTCCTGTGCCCCTGTCGAGCAGAGCCACAGAAGTAATCCCTGGGGTGAATTTCCCATTTCCCATCCAATCATCAAGATTTTTCTTGAAGAGTGCTAATGAGGAGCTCTGTTTGACATAGACAGGTAGTCTGTTCCAGAGTATGGGAAGTCTCTGGGACAGGAATCTATTCCTCCAGCATGTTCTGTTTATTGTGGTGACAAGGTTTAGGTCCCTAGAGCATGTAGCTCGGAGGGATTGGGATTTCTTTAAATGGAGCATGTCCAACAGCTCTGGGTTTGACATATCTTTGTATGTTAGGCAGCGATCACCCCTGAGTAGGCGATATGCGATGGAGTAAAGCTGTAGTTTTTTGAGACGGTCTGCGTAGGGCATCTGTTTGAGGCCAGTAATCCTCTTTGTGAGGTATTTCTGTGGTCTTTCCAGTTGTTGTAGATGTCTTGTGAGGTACATACCAAAAGGGGCATTGTACTCTATAATGGGTCTAATGAGTGATGAGTAGAGGGAAACAATGACCTCTTTTTTTCTGGATGAGAATCCTTTTGTGATGAGATGAGCCATGTAGAAGGATTTCCTGAACACTGTGGCGATGTGATTATCAAAGGAGAGACTATTGTCCACCTGTGTCCCAAGGTCTCTTATCACATTTTTGGCATTAAGTAGACTGCCAGCTATGTGGTAGTTCATGGGTACAGAGTTTTTACCAAAGGGGATGACAAAACACTTTTTGGCATTGTGCTTCAGGCCATGGCTTTGACACCAGGTATCTGTCTCAGTGAGGCCCTTTTGTAGTTTGTGTACATCGTTAGGAGTTTTGATTATGGCTCCTAATTTGCAGTCATCTGCAAGATTTGTTAGCCAAAGACCTTCTGTGTTAGCCTGCACTTCAGACAAGTAGATACCAAACAGGAGAGGACCCAGGACTGAACCCTGTGGTACTCCACTTGTCACTGGTCTGAAGTCAGATTTGGAATCCGCTACTTTCACAGTGTGGGTTCTGTCCGTGAGCCAGTTGGCAACCCATCTTGTGACATAGGGATTTATACCTAGTTTGGTGAGCTTATCTATAATTCCAGAGTGGGGGATGGTGTTGAAAGCCTTGGCAAGATCTAGATAAGCTGTGTGAACCATTTTACCCTCATCTATGGCTTTGGTGACTGCTTCAAAGAAGTCAATCAGGTTTAGGAGACATGATCTGCCTTTTACAAATCCAAACTGGGTAGGGTCCAGAGTCTGGAGATTACCAATGTCTTTGTTTATGAGGTCCATGATGATACATTCCATTTCCTTGCAGACCAAGCTCGTCAGGCTAATGGGGTGGTAGTTCCCAGGGTCCGTTGTGGCTCCACCTTTGTGGAGTGGGATAACAGTCATGGTGCGGAATTCAGTGGGTACAAAGCCTGAGGTGAGTCTATGATTAAACATGGTACTTAGGTAGGGTGCCAGTTCATTCTGTAGTTCATGTAGAATGCAGCCTGGGATATTGTCAGGTCCCATGGATGCTGTGTTCTTGGCTTTGGAGAGTGTCTTTTTAACCTGTGCAGCCATGATTATAGGAACTTTGCATTCTTCCGGTATAGAGATGGGCCTTCTAGGGGGTGAAAGGGGGGTAAAGTTAGCACTGAACCTATCTGCTAGGATGTTGGCAATATCAGTTGGTTCTGAATATTTAGCGCCATTGTGCTGTAACTCAGAGCAGATCTGAGTGTCCCCATTGAGATTCTTGACATAGCTATAGAATGCATTGTGGTTGTCTTTAGAGTCAGTGGCAATTTTGTTTTTGTAACTAGCTTTGGAGGATTTTATGAGGGATCTCAGCTTCTTACTGAGGTTGACCAGGGAGTTCCTCCAGTCATGAGATTTTACTCTTTTTTTGCAACAGTTTCTTTCTTCTGTTGTAGAGTTTGGTTTTGGCGGAGGACCACCAGATTGGCTTCCTTTTTTGGAGAATAACATCTTGATTCTATTAGGGATAGCATGATCCATGCACTCGTGTAAGTGCTTATAAAGTGCATTTGTGTAGGATTTAGCAGTCATACCTCTATTGTCCATCTGCATGGGTGTCGTGAAGTTTGTCACTTCTGTCTTAAGAAGTGTGAAGTTGGCTTTGGAGAAGTTTTTTATGATGGTTTATCTAATTGGGGGTGGGGGTGGGATGTGGATGTTTAGGCTGATTAGCTTGTGGTCGGATCTGACCAACGAGGAATTGACCTCTGGTGTGGAACACCGGTTTCCCATGATGGTAATGACCAGGTCTAAGATATTGCTGCCCCTGGTGGGGGTGTGAATAAGTTGATCCAAGGCATTGGAATTTATGAATTCTAGAAAACGTTGAGCAAAAGAGTTGGTACATGAGTAGTTTTCCCAGTTAATGGTGGGGTAGTTGAAATCGCCCATTGTTAGGGTGTTGGGTTGTACCCTAATACTTTCCAGTGTATCAAGAAATGAGGAGTGGGAATCTTGGGGCATGGTGGGGAGTCTGTAGCAAGCTACAATTTGGATTGCAGTTTTGCCCAGAGTTAGTTGCACTTGGATAATCTCAGATGCATTATGCTGTGCAACTAGCCTGGAGGTGTGGATATCCTCAATGAATATGGACACGCCTCCGCCTTTAGTGCTTCGTTCTGGGATAGGTGGCCGAAAGGTGTGGTATGAATTGTAGCCTGGTAATGCAGGGGTGCTCTCTGGAGCTTTGAACCAGGTCTCTGTCACTGCACAGATGTCATTGTTCTCCATTTTAAGGAGTGCCTCGAGTGAGTGCATTCTGAGGTTTAGACTTCTAGCATTGAGTAGCATTACCCTCAGATTATGCTTGCTTGTACCTGTTATGGTGGTAACTTTGTCATTTGAACTTTGCCTAAAAAAGGCACTATAGGGGTGGCAAGAGCCTTAGCCAGTATCCGGAATGCTAAGGGTGTCAGGTGAAGGCCATCTCTGGCAAAGCATCGTGATCTGTCGATCATGTCATCCCAGGCAGACAAATACTGGAGCCCCTTAGAATGACACCAGAAGCATAGCTAATTGTTGAAGTCAATCATTTTGTCCTTGTACTGTGGTATCATTCTGGGTGATGGCAGGATGCTACTCAGGGTTAGGGTCATACCTGCCTGGGATACAAGATTGAAGACCTCCTCCATGTCTCTTTTCATGTAGTCCAGGGAGGTACGTCAGGTCATTCACACCAACATGGACAATGACAATGTCATATTTGCACTTATTGTGGCATGACCTGAGTGCATGTGTTATGTGGCAGATCCTGGCACCTGACAGGCAGCTGAAAGTAACTTTCTCCTTGTTTAGTCTAGTGAGTGGAACATCAGTGTGCCTGACTATAGAGTCACCTATGACTAGAGTGTTGGGTACATTGTTATGCATTATGGGCTGTGGTTGAGTGGCACACTGAGTTTGTGGGCTTTGTGTTATTTGGGTTGTGTTGTGGGGTGGAGTTTGCTTGTGTTTATGCTTTGGATGTCCCTGATGCTTGGGCAGGTTTTTATTGAGAGCCACCGTGAATGTAGGTGTGTGTTTTGTGTTTTTATGTGTGTGTTTTGGTGGTGTAGGTTTTGAGGGACTATGTGATGAGTGTGGTGGGGTGCAAGTGTTTATCTTCTCCTCTTGACTGTCTAGTCCAGTCTTGGGTGAAGAGAGCTTTGCTTCCAGTTTGGCTATATAAGTGCATCTCTCACAGGTTGTAGTGTTGGGTGGTAGGAGGAGAGGGTTGTCTGTGTACATGAGGCAATTGCTGCATTGTCCCAAGATTCCCAGATTCATCAGGTAGACAAGAGAAATCACTGGGAGCTGACCCTTAGACATGCCTGGATAGGTGCTTATTTATTAAGTACTAAAAACTACTTTCCTCTAGACAAGTGAGGAAAGTTGAGTGCTGTAGTAATTTGCAGCTTATGTAATACTTACAATGAGTTCTGAACAAGTGCTGAGTTCAAAGAAACTGATTTGAGTGCTGAAACTAGAAAACTGGCTAGTTATAAGAAACAAAACTAAGCTAGAAGGCTTCCCTCCAACACAAAAGGGCTTGGGGGCTCAGAAGCCTATAAACAGTCTAGACCACTTAACAGGAAAGGCAGGAAACAAGCTTACATTTTTTTTTGTGTTCTCTTTCCCAGATGTTCTCTTTGTACACAGTAGTAGTGCCTGAAATTAGAATATGATGTCACTGCACTCAGTTGAGTGAGCAAATGAGATGGGCCCAGAAGGAGTATCCAAACACAAATTTACAAGAGGGGAGGGCAGTTTCAAAGCCACTAAGATTAAGACCAAAACAGAAACAGGGAGGGTGGGTGGAAAAACTAACTGAAGAACAGAGTCAAAACTTCCAATTCAGTTAATATTCATGCAACACAATTAAATCAATTTAAATATTGTATTATTTGAAAAAAGTGCAGATAAAAAGGTAGTTAAATTCACTTATACATCTAGTTGAATACAGCTAGATCTTAGCCGGCCAAAGTTGATGTTTTTAAGCAGAAAATATTTCAAACTGTACCACTTAAATAGGTATTGACAGGAAATCAAAGAATGTGGCTACCCCCTCACCTGCAATTACTAACAGACAATAAAATTCAAGCAAGCACTCACTGAAGAACAAAGTCAAAACTTCCAATTCAGTTAATATTCATGCAACACAATGAAATCAATTTAAATACTGTATTATTTGAAAAAAGTGCAGATAAAAGGTACTTAAATTCTCTTATACGTCAAGTTGAATACAGCTAGATCTTAGCCAGCCAAAGCTGAGGTTTTTAAGCAGAAAATATTTCAAACTGTACCACTTAAATAGGCATTGTCACTATCGCATACTCACCTCACCCATGCCCTAACCCTAACTCACTTAACATGCCACTAACCCCAAATTCTCACTATCGCACACTCACCTCACCTGCATCCTAACCCTAACTCAATTAACCCACACCAACCCCAAATTCTCACTATCACACACTCACCTCACCGGCGCCCTAACCCTAAATCACTTAACCTGCCCCTAACCCCAAATTCTGTCACAACTGCACACTTACCTGACCCGCGCCCTAACCCTAACTCACCCAACCTGCGCCCTAAACCGAACATCCACACAATCACACACTTACCTTAACCCAACCCATAACTTTCCACCGCATCGCTGAAAACAGCCCTAAGAAAGAATTCGGTTTTGTGCAGCTTCGCTGTTTTCAGCATTCGCGATATTGGGTTCAATATTAGATCATTTGAAATTCTGCCGTTTCAATGATCTAATATAGACCACTTTGATAGCAATCACCCATTTTTTCAGAAAATAAATATAGTTAAGGGTCAGATGGTGACGGTTACATGGATGACATCAGAAAAGGAAGATCTAACCAAGGAACTACATTATGTGCAATCACTTTTTCTGGAGAAGGGTTACCCCGATAAACTTATAAAATCCTTAAAGGAAGAAATTTTAACAGGATGGGGGACAAATTACTTACCATTACTAAATGGGCCAGTAACATTTAGCAATGATGAAGATGACAGGGAGACAACAACCAACGTGACATCAGGGACACCCTGCTTAGTGATAAAATACAACCAGGACACAATATTCGTAAAAAAGATTATTAACAACTATTGGGAAATGTTTGGAAAAATGCCCAACAGATTGGAATTATTCAGTAAACCTTTAACATAAAGTTATAGGAATAACTTTAGCTTAAAGGATATCTTGGAAAAAAGGAAAATTGATGAAGAAAATAGGATAGTCACTAAAAGGAAAACTTACAAGTGTGGCAGATGTTCCTGATGTGCCTTCATAGCAAACCTTGAACTATTACAGTTCCCTATCCTGCCACAGGTCATTATAGTTGTTCAACTAAAAGGGTTGTGTATATTGCCTACTGTACCACCTGTTGGGCATTTTACGTAGGCAAAACAGAGGGTAACCTGAGGCAAAGGATATATGAGCACATGTATGAAATTGGTTGGAAGAGGGAAACGAATGCTCTATATAGGCACATTTTAAAATGTAACACAGCAGATTTCAAATTTTTGGTATTGGAACTAGTGAAACCAAATGACAGGGGTGGGGACTGGGAAGCCAGGCTAGAATATAGAGAATTAATCTGGCAGTTACGCCTGGATGCCTATCTTTTCCCAGGGTTAAATGATCATATTTCCCTATCCTCAGCCGTGAAGTTAAGGAATAAGAAATTGAAATAACATAAACATACATAAAATTAAAACATATATTACTTCTTAAAAATTAAATTTTTAAGTGTTACTTATATATACTCATACAAGTACATATACACACATTTATATATTTTTATATGTATTGTAAATGTGTTTACACGTGTGTGTGTGTGTGTGTGTGTGTGTGTGTGTGTGTGTGTATATATATATATATATATATATATATATCTATATATATTATATATATATATATATATATATATATATATATATATATATATATATAAACTTGTATTTTATGTTTCCTTCATATGGTAAAATTGTATACTGTAACATCACAGAGGCTTTTTTTTTAAATCTGGATTTATTTTTAAATAGAATCATACGTACCAACAAACACTTTAACCCTACATTATTCCAAAATGAACTAAACACGTGTGACTGGAGCCCTCTAAAATCTCTACCACTTGAAGAAGCTGTCAACTATCTAAACTCCAAATTCCTTTCTATTCTTGACAAACATGCACCCAAAAGAACCATCAGAATGAAAGCCAAACCAGCACCCTGGCTTACCAAAGAAACCAAACAAAAAAATCTTACTTAGAAATAAAGCCTGGGCAAAGTGGAGAGCTACCAAAACCATAGCTAATCAACAACTATTTAAACAACTGAGAAATAGTACAAAAAAAGCAATACTTTTAGACAAAAAAAACTACTACTGTAAACTTCAGGACAACCACCAAAATAACCCCCAAAAGTTTTGGTCTACTGTAAATAAACTCCTTTCCCCTGGGCACTCCCATACACCTACCCCACTTCAGGCAGACCCAAACACCCCCCATCAAACTGCCAATGCCTTTAATTGCTTCTTCACAGATACTATACAAACATTAGCTAGCCAACTTACCCCAGATACCTCAAACCTTGCCACTTCCGTACCCAGTACTCTACCAGCTTTCTCTATGCAACCAATCTCTACCACTCTCATCTATAAATACATCCAAAAACTCAAGCCATGTACCCCTTCTGCTGACCATTTACCTTCTGAATATCTCCAAAAAGTAGCCACAGTAATATCATATCCTATATCCATCCTCATAAACAGAACCATTATGGAAGGTTATGTTCCAAACATCTGGAAAATCTCCCATAGCATTCCCCTTCACAAAGGTGTTAACTCAAATGACTACTCCAACTACCGGCCAATAGCACTCCTATCCCCATTAGCAAAAATCATGGAAAAATGCATTCATCATCAACTTCTAAATCATCTAACACAAAATAACATAATAGCTAAATGCCAGCACGGCTTTAGGCCTTCTCATAGTACCACAACAGCCCTGTTATCCTTTACAGATGTCATAAAGACAAATCGAAATAACAACATCCTCTCATCAGCACTCTTTATTGACCTTTCCAAAGCATTTGACATGGTTAACCATACCCTTCTTATCAACGTTCTGGAATCGTTCTCCCTTGACTCTTTAGCCATTCAATGGTTCAGGTCCTACCTATCCAATAGACAGCAAGCAGTCCTATGGGAACATAATCTGTCATCCCTTCTATCAGTCACCCTGGATGTCCCTCAGGGCTCCATTCTAGGCCCACTTCTTTTTTCTCTTTTTATTAACGACCTGCATGTAACAATCCTACATGCCACCTGCATTCAATATGCATATGATTCAACATTAATATGCTCAGCTAGCTCACCATCTGCACTACACTCCCTCCCTCACTCAGAATGTATTCAACACAGTTGAAGCATGGTTCACTAAATGCTGTCTCCTTCTCAATGCTAAAAAAACAAAGCTCCTTGTCTTTACACCCACCAGTAAGTCCACCCCAATATATTTCCCTATCATTTCCAACAATCAGACTATCATTCACCCTGACTCTACAACCAAACTATTAGGAATTACTATTGACAACAATCTTACATTTGACAGTCACATAAATAATACTATTAAAACTGTCAACAGAAAAATAGGCTCCTTATATCGAATCAAAACTTTCTTAACTCCAACAGCCAAAACCAAAATTGCACACTCACATTTAATTTCTACTCTTCTATACGCTTCTTCCATATACACTAACCTCAAAAAGAATAATCTTGTCAAACTGGAACATGCTTATAACAGCATAGCCAGATTTGCCACTGATAATCCCTTTCGAACTCACCACTGTCAAAATCTAAAGCAGCTACGCTGGCTTGAACTTCAAAACGTTCTGAAACTCTCCCAACTTACCATGGCCCATAAGATGTTTTACCAAACTAACAGTACTCCTATACTTTCTAATCTCATAATTCCCTATAAAAACCTAAATTCACTACGCTCTTCTAACAAGCTTCTAGCTACCATAACCAAAATTAACAACAAGGCTGGCAATTCCCTCTTTTCTAACACAGTGGGAAAAGACTGGAACCTACTTCCCACTGAACTAACATCACTCTCTTCCCTACCTCTCTTTAAACAAAAACTCAAAATACACCTTAAAACTCACTGGTTATGTCCATTCTGTAAACCTGACTAACCTTTGCTTACATTAACTTATTTCTTCACCTTACTAATTCTCTCATATTTTTCCTAAAAATCTCAAGGAAAACTGAACTGGTAATAACAATTTAATATATTGGCAGACCCTTTCCTGCTAATTGTCTGTAATATCTACTCCATAACTTATACTAAAGTTATGTCATTTTTTTACAGTAATTTAATTCATCACATGACCATTATGATTTTCTATTCTAGTGTAAATACCAACTTTTCCTCTATTTTTATTATTGTTTCGTATATATTTTTATTGTACTACCTTCATTTACTATGTTAGAACACTGATTTTTATGTTTATCTCATAGTTCTAGTGATTATCTAATTTTTGCTAGTGGAGCTTTTCTCCCCGGGCCTCTACTGGAAATAGAAATGTATCCAGCTAGACTAGCCCAGTCAACAAATGTAAAATAAAATAAATAAAATAAATAAATAAATTTTAATTGATTGTGTCAATGGGACGGTTAGTATTTTGAAATTCAACCAATGAGAGTGTTTCTGTAAGTATTTAAGAGCTTAAGGAAGTTATTTATCTTGTTTCTGATGAAGTTTCCTGTAGGGAGACGAAAGCACTACAATCAATGCTTATTTGCTGTAATTCTTGCTTATTTGCTGTTGTGCTTGTCGTTTTTTGGAATAAAAGCATTTAATCTGAGAACTTTGCTGGGATTCCATCTTTGAAGAATTTTGGACTGCCTTTATTGGTGCCATGTGTTTTACTGGAGCTTGGGAGTTACCAGTCATTTTATCCTCCAGGAATCTACTGTTTTTTGGTTATTGGTTTAAACAGAAAATTTACCCCAGGACTGTCCCTGTACTACTAATGGACAGAGGCAGCTCATAAATGCTTTATCCCATGCATGTGTCCCCTCAAATTATTTATGGTATGATCCCTTAATCTAGTTAGAGGTAATATATAATTATAGGCCATGGGGTAGGTAAGACCAAGCTATAACCAAATGGGATAGGTTATTTCAAGCACAAAAAGGGAACTTGGCTAGGCTTAAACTTGTACACAAGGGCAGCTAACCTTATACCTACCTATGAACCTATATTATGGCTCCACCAAGGGGGTTCTTTTCTGAGGTTTGCTCTTGTGCTTATTCCTACAGAATACAGCTGCATCTTTTCAGCAGTTCACTTGCTGGTGTATGTTTCCTTGTATTCAGTGTAGTTAATTAGGTTTGATGAGGACCTGAAGCTTGTCAATGCATCACTTAGGAGTAGGTAGCTTGCCTTATAAAAATTTCTAAAGGTACCTTGGATGGAAGGGGTCTCTGATTTCAACTTTATTTCAAAGGAGACAGCTTTATGGTTAGGCCTAACAAATGCAACAACAGTTCGGTGTAGCCTGGACAACTGAACCAAAAATTAGAAGGAGCTATACCAAAACGCTATCTGGTCTTGAGACACCTAGAGTCCTCACGACTGGTACCAACCAAATGAAGAACTTGAATGTCCCAAGAATTTCCATGTACAAATTCTTTTAATAAAATAATAAAAGCACGTTAAAAGCACAATTTAAATTCGATTGTAAAGTAACAAAACACAAAATCAGCACAAATGCATTTCAGTTAAATGCTTTCACCCATTATAATACGGGATTCCTCAGAACTGAATATAATCGTAACAAAAGTAACAATTTAAAAACTTTTTGGCGCCAATACCTAAGGTGGAATTTAAAGTTACAGGCACATACCCAATAATATAACCATGACCAATGTTCTAATGTATCGTACTCAACCTATATGATTGAATTAAAACCATAATTCATTTGTAATGATCATCTAAGAATATTAAGCAGTGGTTTAACAGAAATGAAATCATTTAATCCCGGAAACGTTGAAGCATCAGTTAGCAACTGCCACCACATTTCTTTATACAACAAAATTGTTCTAAGATCTCCCCCCCTGGGATTTGCTTTAACGCTATCAATTATGGCAAATTTGAATGTATGATGAGCATCAAATTTTTGAATGTGCCTATACAAGGCATTTTTTTCATCCTTTTTGTTTATACAATATAAATGATCATAAATAGGCTTATTAAAATGCCTTTCAGTTTTTCCTATATAAAAGGCCATACATGTACAGCAATTAGCGATGTATATTATACCTTTAGATTTACAGTTCCCTTGCTTAAATTTTATATCAGTCTTATTAATGTTGTTTAATTTTATACCTTCACCTTCATTGATTGTGTGGCATAAATTACACAACATTAACAGGACTGAAATCCTGAATCCTTCAGAAAAAGTGAGGGCATAGCTTTATGAAAATACAACTAAAATGTTACTAATGAATTGTAATTCTACTAAAAAGACAGTTTTTTTAAATACATTTTAGAAGATTAAAGAATTACTTACTTAGGGATAATCTTAACAGACAATATTAAAAATATAATAACTCTTAATTATAATAATAATTTAACTTCCATAAAACATATCCTTAATAAATGGAATAAGTTCTTTTTCACCATGGAAGAGAGAGTTTCTTTGATTAAGATGATTATTCTATCTAAAATGTTATATATGATACAGTCTTTATCTCTTCCTCCCCCAAAAAAATAATATAAAAGAATATAATTCCCTGTTTCTGAAATTTCTATGGTTTCCTAATAAACATAGATTGGCTTTAAATCATCACATTACAGACTGGGCATTGGGTGGTATTGGAGTTCCAGATATAGAAATATATTCTTTGTCATCAATTACTAAGACAATAATCTATTGGTTAAAGAATTATAATGCTAACTGGAAAAACGTTCAAGAAAACATTTGTTGTAAATCTAATCATTTGACAAAATCACATCATTCTAAAATACTATTTAATAATTTTCACTAGCTACTAAAAGACTATTTTTCAGAAAGTAAAAATAAATCAATTAATTCATATTATATAAACACAGTGTTAGTTACCTTTAAGAATTTTATTTACAAGAATCCAGAATGTAAAATGTGGATCTTTTTATTCCCCCTAGCTTACACACAAAATAATATTAATAAATTCAATTTGTCAACAATGGTCACATTTAAGGATAAAAAATGGGGAGGAATTCAATAAATTTTACATAGTCATTTTTTCTGTGTGTGATTTGCAGTGCAATGCGAACATGGGTACAGTGAGTTTTAGATTCAGTAAACTCTGTGTGGTGGTGTGCAATCATGTACATTCACATGCAATAATTTCAGCAAAACTAGCTGAAATTTATGATAATGAAGTGAAACAACATGGTGGATCGATACAACACCCTTCAACACAACCATGTAGACTCTATGTCTGTGTTGGTAGTGTACTCATAAATTTTCCACATATAGGAGTCTACATGGAAGCAAGGGCAAGTAAAAGTCCAGAAATATGGAAAGAATGCCCAAGAAAAGGTAAGAACAGGCATGTAATGGGAAATTTATACTCTGTGGATGCCAAAAGCATCAGGAGGTTGTGTCAGATTTGTATACATTTAAAATATTTTTCCATATATTTGTGCAGTGCATCACTTGCAGCAAAAGGTTTTAAATATGAATAACAGAAATATCATTGAAAAGAGGAGTATAATGTAATGTAAGAACAGGTACAGTAATACCCTGCCTTGTGTTTTTAAATTTGTTCTCCCATGCTGTTGCTCAGCCTACACAGCTACTAACCACATAGATTCCAGGCTGTTAGCATGGTTATTATGCAAATGACTGCAAAAAGCAATGATTTGTTGAATCACAAAAAAGCAGGAACTGTGTAGGGCTGCTCACTTAGTATAAGCTCCTACACAGTGTCTATGTTTTCCATGGATATCGATGACATCAAGGAGGGGGGGATCAGGTAACTTTTTGGGGTTAAACCCAGAGCTGTTGGACATGTTACACCTAAAATAATCCCAATCCCTCCAAGCTACACACTCTAGGGACCTAAACCTTATCACCACAATAAACAGGATATGTCAGAGAGATAGATTCATGTCCCAGAGACTACCTATACTTTGGAACAAGCTACCCATTTATGTCAAGCAAAGTACTTCATTAGCACTCTTCAAGAAAAATCTTGATGAGTGGATGGGAAATAGGAAATACACCCTGGGGATCACTTCTGTGGCTCTGCTCAACAGGGGCTCAGGAAATTAACTTTCTTGGGTGGCGTAAGACAGAGAACCTTGTTGGCTAGGCTTATTTAGGAGCTTGGGTCAATAGCCTAGTACCTACCTATGAGCCTGTGTTGTGTGTGTGTTTGCACAGTAAGCTGCTTCACACAAATGGTTATGGTGATGCATTCCTTATTTGCATGAGGAGACCACCCACATATCAGACATGAGCTAGACATCCAAAAATAGAAACCAGGTGCATTCAATGAATATTGTTAAGTACTGCTGCATTGCACAAACTCTGTATGCAGGGCTGTGCTCTGCTCATTTCCTCCAGTTATAGGGCTTTGCATAACTACTCCTGTGGAGACAGGAATTTGGTATTAGACTGGAGTGCAGGTGGTCCTGGGTTCAAGTACAGGGTATGGCAACTTTTGTGTATGTTTCATGACAACAGGTTATGAAAATATGACATTTTTACATGGTTTACCATAATTATGCACAGCTGTGCCCTGCTGCACACCTGTCTGCACAGAGCACTACTGCGCACTGAAGCAGGACCTTTAAATCATGTTAATTATATGCTAAACAGGTAAATTCCATCTTAATTAGCCAATCCCACATGGTGGACCTACTCAATAAATATATAATGTATGCATACAGCCTACATTCTGATTTCCCCTAAATACTTTAACATCATTCGAGTACAGACTTGGAAATTTTAATTGAGATAATGCTAGGGGCTGATGCATCTATTCTACATCTGCATGTGCTAAAGATTGAAGTCAATGCTGCTGGTGCTGCTGACAATAGGCCTAGGCCAAGAAGGAGAAGAATGTTCAGGCCCAGGGTAACCTTCCAGATGCTACATGAGCTGGTGATTGTAGAGTGCTATAGGATGGACAGGGACATATTACAAGAACTCAGTGAGCTCTGCTGCCCTCTACTCAGAGCCAGAGCCAACCAAGGGGGAACCCATCTCTGTGGAACCTAGGGTATGTGTAGCCCTTAGAATATTAGCTACAGGTACTTTTCAAAGACCAACTGGGGACAAGATGAGGGTGTCACATGCATCAGCATCCAGGATACTCCACCAGTTCCTGGATGCTATGCTCCTACATGCCAGTGAGCACATATAATTTCCCTTTAACCCTGAAGAGAGAGCCAGCAATATGCAATGATTTTACCATGTAGCACACTACCCTGCAGTGTTGGGTGCCATAGACTGCACTAATGTAAACATCAAGGCATTACCTGATGAGCAGGGTAGAATCTACATTAACCACAAGGTACCACTCCATCAACTGCCAAGTCATGTGCAGTGCCCAGGGAATTATCTTGAATATGTGTGTGCTGGCATCCCTGGCAGTTATCACAACTCCCATATCTGACATACATTCTCAGTTGTACTATATGTTTGCTAGGGAGGATATCCCAAAGGGCCATTTACTTGATGGTGCTGGTTATGCCCTGGAACCGTGGATGATGACACCCATAAGAAATGCACACACACCCACCCACCCACAGAAAAATGCCATAATGAGGTAGACACACAAACTAGAAACATCATAGAGCATGTGTTTGGGTTTCTGAAGTCACAATTCCTTGCCTAGATATATCTGATGGAGCCTTGCAGTATATTCCAGGCACATGTGCACAAATATTTACAGTATATACTATGTTCCACAATCTGATCTGGTGGACACAGCTGCAGCTGGATCAGCAAGGGAAAGGGAAACACATCCCCTCACCAATGCCTAGGTCATCATAGTCACATTCACATGAGGACTCAGAGGAGGAACCACAGTTGCTGTCCCTGCAGGCAGACATAGGCATACTCAGTATGCCCTTCCTTTGACTAACAGACAACACATAGCACATTCACTGACCACTTAGGGACCTAAAACTAATACCTTTCTCCTACTCACAATACGTAAATTAAAAATGAAGCCAGGCAACTCACACAACCTGTAACTATCCATGTATTGGCTGTGTACTGCTTGCATCAGACAGAGTCAACCCTGAACTACAGTTGTGTCAACAACTGCATTTGCAAGGTAGGTCCGTAACCTACACTGTAGTCTTGTGGAGTACTATGACATATCCTTTGTATCTATGAATTTGGTATAGTATGCAAGTAAACAGTGATTAATCTGTACAGAAAATTAAGTAACATGTGACTACTGACACTATTTTACTAGTATGTGTCCATCAGTTGACCTCATGCATGAAACCTTCATACAGTCCTACTGCAGCAGAGTACTGGTACATCATTCAAGACAAAAGTCATAAAGTGAGTCTACACCTTGCGGTTTCTGAATTCAGACTTGTCTGCATCCTAACAGTAGATGTGTTTTCCCTCCAACCCCCAAAACAGGAGTGTCCCTTTGTAACTGCCATAACAGTAACTCATCTATGATCCACCCAAATACAAAGTAAATGGGTGTCACAATTATTATCCCCGCATTTCCAGGAGAATAGTGCAGATTTGATCAGACATTGTGTGTTAGGCAACTCATGTCTAGAAGTGTACATTATTATGCAGGTGGTTGTGTGGTGAATAACCCTGTTCTGGCACACTGCTTCTCTGGCCAAAAGAACTAAGGTAGCCATCCTGTCTGATCAATCTGTAATGCTGTCGAGGGTTTGAATCCTGATATAAGTGGAGGTTTGGATGTGTAGTAGCAATAAGTTGTGTTTTACAGACTGTGACTCTATGTCGCATACTGTTATCAGCTTTGTCTTGTCTTACTTAAACATATGCATGATGTGCCTCATGGTTAAAACCTTTTCAATAAGGCTTACCCAGTTTGACATGAAGCATGGCAGTGTAGACACAGTGAAAGAGGAAATAGGATTTACATCTAACCACCATCCACAGACACCAGATACTTCCAATTGATGCCGTAAAGTAATTGTGAAGTCACGGCCTGTATTAAGGATAGGAGTGGACTGTTGTAGCAGGTATATATTACGTAATAGTAAAACTCAGATGTAAGCAATGTGCCTCATGTTTGCTCCTTGCTTATTAACGTGCAAACAGTATAAAAAAAGGTAAAGGAGCATGTGTGTATACAAATCAGATGCTTCTTACAATATACCACTCTTTCTCTCTATATATATATATAAATATATGTATATATATATATATATATATATATATATATATATATATATATATATATATATATATATATATATATATATATATGGGTCAAGGACTATTCACTGAAAGCACATTTCGCTGAAACAAATTTAACTGTGCACAATTCACTGAAAGCTCAATTCACTGAAAACACAATTCACTGAAACACATTTCACAGAAAGTTATATATGGCCTTTTCCCCACTGTTGTGTGACCCTGGAGTTAGCATATATAATAAGGAGGTTGTGGGGGCACCACCCACCACATTGGTGGGGTGTGGGGGGCATAGCCCCCCAACTATTTTAAATATTTTGAACTATATAAATGGATACTTGCAATTCCAATGAATTACTCTTTTCTGAAATTAATATATATCCAAAATATGTGGGGGCTAGGCCCCCCACACCCACCCTTAATATATATATACTAACTCCAGGGTCACACAACAGTGGGGAAAAGGCCATATATAACTTTCAGTGAACTGAGTTTTCAGTGAATTGATCTTTCAGTGATTTGTGCACAGTCATTTGACTTTCAGTGAAATGTGTTTTAAGTGAATAGTCCTAGATCTATAATATATATATATATATATATATATATATATATATATATATATATATATATATATATATATTTATACATACATATATATATATATATATATATATATATATGTAATATGTATATATGTATGTGTGTGTATGTATATATATATATATATATATATATATATATATATATATATATATGTGTGTGTGTGTGTGTGTGTGTGTGTGTGTATGTGTGTGTGTGTGTGTGTGTGTGTCCATAGTGCCTTCCATACCTATTAAGCTCTTAGAAATCAGGGCAAAGCATGAATTAATGGGAGGACAAAGGCCCAAAATAGGGACACTTTTTAAATATTGCAATTACAAATTTAGAAACGTGATAGATTAACAGGCGTTGCATTTTCATGAATGTACCAAAGAATATGACATGTGAAATTCAGGTGTCTGCTGTTATTTACTGACCTCATTTCTCAATGATTTGCCATTGATTTTCCAGAAAACAACAATTTTGTGTTAAACAGACTACAAATATGACTTAAACATCTGGACATTAAATGAAAGTCTGGACGGTTGAGAGGTATGGTGGCCTATCATTCTCAGACACGTGTCTTTACTAAGATTACATTTGGAAACATTGCAAATTGAGGGCAAAATATAAGTATATGTACATATATTGGCACGCCATTTGTTTGTTTCCCCACCAGACATAACAGCAACAGGCACAACAACCCTGGGTGACCTTGAGTTTTCCACACATATTTCACCCCCTGTACAAGTTGTAAGATATGATGTTGTATTCTCCCTCATGGACAGGGCCAATAGATGGCGCTCACAGGCTTGCTCATCCAGTCCCAAACAGACAAATAGGCTCAATGACGCTGTTATTGTTACAAAACTAGGCTGCTAAACAGTATTTGTCTGCTAGGCTACTAGCTTCAGATGGTGCTACGAGGCAATGTGACTATGCAGGCCTCCCAAGCTGCTGTCAAACACATGGCTTGGTTATGTCATCTACCATAATATCACCTGCAGTTCTGTTAAAATCAGACTTGTGCTGTCACACATGTGTTAAGTTGTGATGTGTGTGTCAAGTACTCTGATATGTAGTCCATATACATAGATAGGTTGGAGTTCTAATCTCATTGAAGTTAACTTTGTGTGTGTAAGTGTGTGTGAGTATACACAAATGTGGAAGTGTGTATTTCAATCCAACAGCATAAATGGCATGGTTTCCATTGTTTTGGTGCTTGCACAAGCATCCAGTTGAGGCAGGCCTCCAAATTCTTCTCTACAATGTGGCCTGCTGATGTCATCAACCATAAGATCATCTGCAGTCTTGCTAAAGCCAGTCTTGTGCTGTGGCACATTAGTTAAGTACTCTGATCTGTAGTATGTTAATCTAGGTAGGTAGGGGTTCCATCCTCACTGCAGTCAGCTGTGTCTGTGGATATGTGAAAGTGTGTATCTCAAACTGAGTTCTCAAATGGCATGGTTTTGTACTGTTTTGGTGCTTGCCCAAACATCCAGTCGATGAAGGCCTCCAACCTCTTGTCCCCCAAGTGTCCTGCTGATGTCATCTACCACAAATTCACTTGCAGTCCCGTTAAACTCAGACTTGTGCTGTGGCACATGTGTTAAGTACTTTGATCTGTACTTTATAAAATACTTAGGTAGGTGTTCTATTCTCACTGCAGTCAACTGTGTTGGATGTGTGTTAGCTGTAATGGATGTCATAGATAGCATTTTACAGCAGTCTAAGGGGCACTGTCCTTTTTTGTTCAACAGACACTGCTGGTGTCATCAGCTATATCAGATTACTGGATATGTATATATATATATATATATATATATATATATATATATATATATATATACATATCAAAACAGGCCATGGTCACACACTGGCCTGAAAGATGGGTAGATGTCACCTCATCCTATACAAGACAGACAACAGTGACATTACTGTTATTGTATGTACAAACATCATGCTATCTATTTGCAATGGTGATGTACAGGTTGATACATTAGCTCACATAGGAGTCCATGTGGACTTTGTTTTTTGTGGATGCTGTTGTGGTCTGTATTGAGATTAGAGTACATTTGTAGAGAATCTGTGGAGATGGAGATATGATTTACAGAGGAGTAGAATGAAGGTCAGCAGGAATAAGAAAGAATATATGCATGTGAATGAGAGGGAGAATAGAGGAATGGTTAGAATGCAGGGAGTACAGTTGGCGAAGGCATATAATGTTAAATATTCTGGACCAACAGTTCAGAGTAATGGTGATTCTGGAAGATAAGTGTAGAAGAGAGAGCATGCATGGTAGAGTGCATGGAGAAGAGTGCCAGGAGTGATCTTTGACAGATGGGTGCCAATAACACTGACATGGAGGATCTAAAAGATGGTAGTGAGACCACCTGTGTCATATGAGTCGCAAATGGTGCAACATACAAAAAGGCAGGAGTCATAACTGGTGTTGGCACAGTACCAGATATTAGGGTTTGCAAAGTGTGTGCCAAGGATGGACAGGAGTAGTAGCCATATATTACAGTGTCAGCTCAAGTTGTACAGTTTAGAGATGATGACAGAATGGTGGGATTGTGTTGGTTTGGACATGTGCTGAGGAGTGATGCTGGGTATATTGGCGGAAGGATGTTAAGGATGGAACTGCCAGGCAGGAAGAAAATAGGAAGGTCTAAGATAAGGTATAGATGTGGTGATAGAGGACATGCAGGTTTTGGTGTGACAGAGCAAGATGCAGAGGACAGAAATAGAAGCAAAACATCTGCTGTGGTGAGCCCTAATGGTATTGGCCAAAAGAACACATAGAGGAAGATGACACCTCTATTTGGAGAAACCCCACCTGTACACTTTTGGCAGGAGTGTACAGTAGAAGTATCTAATTGATGGTTACTGTACCTGGACTCAGTTTGGGCTTTAACAGTGTGCCTTGCCATTACCTGCTCTGCATTGAGTGCAGAGGCTGTAACACTTTGTCCTCATACCTGCAGAAATGTCAATACACTTGCTTTCAAATACTATTGGCTGCTGCTGTTTCCACAAAGGTCATTGACAGCTATAGTACATTACTCCCTGATGCCCTATCTAATCATCTACACAATTGTATGCACACAGGCATGCCTGATAGGCTGAAATAAAGATATTTTGGAAAATACAAGCCATACTGGTGCATGTCTGTCATAACTACATTATACAGTAAGTATATGGCTTGGTTATGTCATCTACCATAATATCATCTGCAGTTCTGTTAAAATCAGACTTGTGCTGTCGCATATGTGTTAAGTTATGAGGTGTGTGTCAAGTACTCTGATATGTAGTCCATAAACATAGATAGGTTGGAGTTCTAATCTCACTGAAGTTAACTTTGTGTGTGTAAGTGTGTGAGTATACACAAATGTGGAAGCGTATGTTTCAATCCAACAGCATAAATGGCATGGTTTCCATTGTTTTGGTGCTTGCACAAGCATCCAGTTGAGGCAGGCCTCCAAATTCTTCTCCACAATGTAGCCTGCTGATGTCATCAACCATAAGATCATCTGCAGTCTTGCTAAAGCCAGTCTTTTGCTGAGGCACATTAGTTAAGTACTCTGATCTGTAGTATGTAAATCTAGGTAGGTAGGGGTTCTATCCTCACTGCAGTCAACTGTGTGTGTGGATACATGAAAGTGTGTATCTCACACTGAGTTCTCAAATGGCATGGTTTTGTACTGTTTTGGTGCTTGCCCAAACACCCAGTCGATGAAAGCCTCCAACCTCTTGTCCCCCAAGTGGCCTGCTGATGTCATCTACCACAAAATAACTTGCAGTCCCATTAAACTCAGACTTGTGCTGTGGCACATGTGTTAAGTACTTTGATCTGTAATTTATAAAATACTTAGGTAGGTGTTCTATTCTCACTGCAGTCAACGGTGTTGGATGTGTGTTAGCTGTAATGGATGTTATAGATAGCATTTTACAGTAGCCTAAGGGGCACTGTCCTTTTTTGTTCAACAGATACTGCTGGTGTCATCAGCTATATCAGATTACTGGATATGTATATATATCAAAACAGGCCATGGTCACACACTGGCCTGAAAGATGGGTAGATGTCACCTCATCCTATACAAGACAGACAACAGTGACATTACTATTACTGTATGTACAAACATCATGCTATCTATTTGCAATGGTGATGTACAGGTTGACATATTAGCTCACATAGGAGTCCATGTGGACTTTGTTTTTTGTGGATGCTATTGTGGTCTGTATTGAGATTAGGGTACAGGTGTAGAGAATATATGGAGATGGAGATATGATTTACAGAGAAGCAGAATGAAGGTCAGCAGGAATAAGAAAGAATATATGCATGTGAATGAGAGGGAGAATAGAGGAATGGTTAGAATGCAGGGAGTACAGTTGGTAAAGGCATTTAATGTTAAATATTCTGGACCAACAGTTCAGAGTAATGGTGATTCTGGAAGATAGGTGTAGAAGAGAGAGCACGCATGGTAGAGTGCATGGAGAAGAGTGCCAGGAGTGATCTTTGACAGATGAGTGCCAATAACACTGAAATGGAGGATCTAAAAGATGGTAGTGAGACCACCTATGTCATATGGGTCGCAAATGGTGCAACATACAAAAAGGCAGGAGTCATAACTGTTGTTGGCACAGTACCAGATATTAGGGTTTGCAATGTGTGTGCCAAGGATGGACAGGAGTAGTAGCCATATATTACAGTGTCAGCTCAAGTTGTACAGTCTAGAGATGATGACAGAATGGTGGGATTGTGTTGGTTTGGACATGTGCTGAGGAGTGATGCTGGGTATATTGGGGGAAGGATGCTAATGATGGAGCTGCCAGGTAGAAAGAAAATAGGAATGTCTAAGATAAGGTATAGATGTGGTGACAGAGGACATGCAGGTGTTGGTGTGACAGAGCAAGATGCAGAGGACAGGAATAGAAGCAAAACATCTGCTGTGGTGAGCCCTAATGGTATTGCCCAAAAGAACACATAGAGGAAGATGACATCTTTATTCGGAGAAACCCCACCTGTACACTTTTGGCAGGAGTGGACAGTAAAAGTATCTAATTGATGGTTACTGTACCTGGACTCAGTTTGGGCTTTAACAGTATGTCTTGCCATTACCTGCTCTGGATTGTGTACAGAGGCTGTAACACTGTGTCCTCATACCTGCAGAAATGTCAATACACTTGCTTTCAAATACTATTGGCTGCTGCTGTTTCCACAAAGGTCATTGACAGCTATAGTACATTACTCCCTGATGCCCTATCTATACATCTACACAATTGTATGCACACAGGAATGCCTGATAGACTGAAATAAAGATCCTTCAGAAAATGCACACCCTACTGATGCATGTCTGTCATAACTACATTATACAGTAAGTAAAAGAAGCTGCTGTTTAAAAATACAACACTGGGAATCCAGGTTGTAAGGCCACAGTCCTCAGCATAAACATGCAAATAAAACACCTTCAAGAACCCACACAGAGCAACCATGCTAAGCCTTTACACAAGAACATATCCAGAGTTAACCAGGGGGCTTCATGTACCTCTGCAAATTGATATAACTCAATTGTAGTTTAACCAAATTGTGTATGGGTAGCACACACACTGAGCCCATGTAACTTCCAAACATGGTAGTAGACATATTTGAGTGAAAAGAGTGCACCCTACCACCACCACACCTAGTAACAAACATGTGTGATACATCACCTCTGAGCTGTTGTATCTACAATGAGAAAGTTATCACAACCTATCCAAGACTAAGAACACAGTGTACATGAGACCAGATGGAATTCTAGCTTGTGTTTTTCATGTGCTTCAACAGTAATCTACTCACCTAGGCACTATATTCAACCACAGTCTGACTACTGCTGTTGTCCTCATTGAATGGAATACAGTCACTATTTTCCATCAACACAAGATATGACTGAAAAAATACAAGTGCAATTAAAAACCATAAATTTATGCAACCTCTGCCATAAGTCAATGGATACTGTTTGCATGCATCTCAGACATAAGGAAATAGGTGACTTCCAAACACCAGATGTGTTCCAGTTAGATGTTCTTAAGGGTATTGTGTGACTGCAAAACCTGGTGGGAGTCAAGACTGTGACCAGACACATACACAATGTCAAAGATTTGCACAAATCCTATTGTAACTTGGCGAAAGCCTTCAACACTATCCATCATTTGTTGTCAGTGAGAAACTAACCAAGGTGAATATCAAAGCCTATGCTATCAGTTGTTTTTCAAATGGGATCACACACTTACTACATTCAATCACAATACGAGACTTCACCTCAAGCAGCAGAGTTGTCAGCTGCATGGTAACAGAAGTGTCAGTGCTGTGGCCCCTCATGTTTGACATATATGTCTCAGACGTCCTCAGAAAAACACAGAGTCTGTGGCACTAATGACTGCTGACAAAGCCATAAGTGTTACATGAACTGCAGAGAAAGGCAGCAGCATAACCTGCAGTAATAATAAATGTTCCTGCTTATGATAAAATAATCATCAGTACACTATTTCCCCACTTCTGTATAGCTAGACTCTGGAATACATGTCAACTGCAACCTGGTTCTACTGTGGGGAGGTATGCATTTTACATTGTACATCTGATTAGCAATGCCATTACATCAATAGCAATATATGTTAGCAATCCCCTATATTCATCCCTTATCGGCTGTAGAAAAGAATATAAACCACCCTTTGAAATATATGTTGTCAGACACCTATACCCAGTTGATAGACCTCAGACATGTCTGGTAATAAAACATCAAAGGGTCTCTAACACATGTCTTCTGTTGGCAGAATGATGTATCTGTCACTGTGTGCGGTATCATAGAGATAGCTTTGGGGCAGATTATGTATCCCATATAGGGCTATCTGTGGCCAAAATGGGATGAAAATGCTGCACATGCATAATTAATGTGGGATTCGAGTTACCTATTCCAGAGACCTCAATGTACACTATGACATACATAAGATATGCAGGAGAGACAAATACATTTCTTAAAGATTGCTTCTCCTCTTCAGTAGGCTTTAAATCCCAGTCAAGCAGAGCATCTCCATTACACTGTTGAAGGACATGCTGGATGACTTGATGTGAAAATGTTATCTGCCATGGATCACTGCTGTTTCACTCCTGGACATGGGCGGCCCTTGCTAGTCAAAACATGGCCATGCATTATATCTGACTGCTAATATTATATTGTGATACAATGGCAATTCTTCTAAACACCATCAGGTCCATACCCTAGTCACATCCTATGAACCTTCATAACCTATGGTGATGTATGTGCAAACAGGAACATTATACTGTATTACAGTTCTGATGAGATTTGACATACAGTCCTGAGCTCTGAATCTGATGGGTTAACTTTGGATGTGCACTCATCATATCTCTCAACCTGGAAACATCAAAAATCTGGACAAGGCCCATGAAAAATAGGTACAAATCTGTACGCTGATTAATGTAAAATTTGGATACATAATTACACAACCACACCCACTCCAATGGAATAGTGGGATACCACATTTCAAACACAAACTGAAGAAAATAACCAAAATATAGCACCAGGGTCCCCCTGCAGCCATTTCAATGTCCCATTACCTGGCTATTTCACCCCATTTACCATAAACACTAATGTGTGCATAGTGCTTTATTTCTACAGTCATTATTTGTATTTTATTTTGTTACATTTTATAGCACAATGTGGAAACCCTAATACATATCTGCTAAACAAAGCAATACTGTCTCACAATGAAAATAGACTTGGCATTAAAACTTCTCTGCCCTTCAAACTCACATTTATTGAAACTCACACCACATCCAAAGAAAATGCATCTGGCCAGTGGTGAATAAAGATTATCTTTGAGCTGTTTTCAAATCAGAGGCCCCTTGCACACAAAACAACATTTGTTCGTTCTTTGATGCACCTTCCTGACTTTATTAAATTATATTCCTTGTATAATACAGCACACGTGTTAGACTTTAAATTTATTGTTTAAACATTTTCCAATAGGCAATAAAACAAAAATGCATTAAACAATAATGACAAAACTGCCCTATTCAGAACATTTCCATCATAAAGGTCTACTTCCACACACAACTGCATTTTAAATTTGTTTATTGTTTGAACATTTTTCCAGTAGGCAATGAAGCAAAATGCATGTACCAATAATGACAAAACTGCCCTATACAGAATCACAGTAGTGTAAGCAGTAGGCATGTTGCACAGCTTCTTGAACTTTTTTTTAATTAGGGGTGGGCAAAAGGCCAAAAACCAGGGACACATTTCACTGCCAAGTCTTGGGCCCAGAACCCTGTGCACTACAGTCAGAGCAACATACCACTAAGGTAAACCAGCAGTTTCTTGAACGACAGGAAGACAAACTTAAATGGCTATCATATCATTTAGTGAATTCAATTCTCACTTCTCACTATAGCTCTCAACCTCTTAGCACAAAAATATAGAACAAAGCCAATAATGGGGGAATACAGCCCCACAATAAGGACACATTTCAAATACTGATTTTATAACCTTAGAAAATTGCTAGAATAAAAGGTTTTGTTTTACCACTCCTGAAAACCAGAAGAACAGAACAAAAATGCGAGGCATAAATTCACAGGTGATGGTGGCTAGGGACTTTAGGCTCTCTTTACCTGTCCCCAAGGTACAGGGTTTGAGCCTGAGTATCTCTAGCCACCAGATGTATCCCATTGGGGGCAATTACACGCACACACACACACACACACACACACACACACACACACACACACACACACACACACACACACACACACACACACACACACACACTTCCTCAAACAATATATGTCTACGTTCACCCAGCTGCCAAGTAAATAAGCAGCTCACTCACTCTGAAAATACATCTGTGTTCACCCAGGCAGCCCAGTAAATCCCAACAGCCAGTCCAGACTCCATCCTCAGTCCCCCGAGTAAATAAACAGCTTCCGAAAATAACTCCTTCTCTCAGGTAGTTCTGCTTCAGACAATAGGGCTGTAGTTCCCTCTGGGAACAGAGGAGGTGAACACCTCGGTTGGGGTGGAGGTGGGGGGTTCGAGGTCTCATGGATGTCAGTATGGTGACAGTGTGATTTAAATCCTCACTGATTGGACTGTCAGCACTGTCCCATCAGTGTGCCACTGAATGCATTGGCTGATGCATGCACTTACTTCCAGTCTGTCATACCAGGAAGGAAAGCAGGCTGTCCATCTAGCATAGGCATATGCCTATGGTTTGTGCACAATCCTGCATACCACAGCTGGCAACTCTGCATGGGCGATGTATGCACCCCCTCTGCTTCTGCTGTTAGAGGGTACCACAGGCCTGGCTCTTGGGGCAGAACTACCTGAGGGTCCAGCTAGGGCAAGGACAGCAGGGGGTTGCAACCAGGCTACAGCCCAGATGTGCTGGTCCTCAGTGCTTCAGCCAGTGGAGCAAGTGTAGGCTGATCACAGAGAACTGGCCTACCCTGTTGTACTGTAGTAATAACACAAATAAAATTCAAAACAAAAAGTAAATAAAATATAAAACAAATTAAATTAAATTTATAAAAAAAAAATAAAAAAATAAAGCAGTATAAAAAGTTTCAAATAACATAATTATTTACAAAATGAAAAATCAAAAAAATGAAAATCTATTTCACAGCAAAGAATTATGAAATTATACACAAACTAAAAATAAGAGGTAAAATAAATATTATAATAATAAGTTGATTATATACATAATACAATAATAACAAAGAAATAAAATATATAAGAAATTGATTAACAAATAAAAGAAGAGAAGGGCTGAGGTTAGAGAAAAAAGAGGAACATTAGTAAGCTCACAGATAATATACAATGCTTAATACAATTAAGGTATTCTATTCTGTTACATTCTACTGTTAATAATATCAACTGCTAAGAACTTTCTTTATTACTTGTAATACATGCACAGTGATTACACTTGACAGCAGGCCATTCAAGACAGCTCTAGAGGTATGCGCTTCAAATTCTATAATGATGATTACTTAACAGTATTGTTTATTTTTTACTGATGCCAGGCTAAAACAGCACTGCAATCAGCTGAGCTTTACATTTGGGGAGTGTGGTATTAGAACCCACAAACAGTGACTACTGTAATACTGTACTTTTCCTTTGGAATACTACATAATGCAAGCACTGTTTCCTTTTACACTTTATAGACTCATGTTTACTGTTATCTGAGAATGTGCAACTGTTGCTTTATGTTACAGACCTTTTAGAGCAAGATATCTTCACATATCATAAATTAATGGGTGCACAGTGACCCATAACTAGGAAGATATTTCAATTATTGCTGTTACACACATGGATAGTTGTACAGGATTTGTGTTAACATACATTCTTACATCATTTCTTTATTGACTTCAGTATAAATTACTTGCCAGACAACCATGAATTCTACAATGAATAGACCAAAACTGTGAATCTTAAATGTTGGTATTCAGTAGAAATATGTACAGTTGAAAACTATGCTACAGAGTAGTGCATGCATACTTGCTTTTACAGTTCAGACATGCATTCCCAAGTTCATACAACTATATGATATAGCAACTAATCCATCTATCACTGCTAATGGTGCAATAACAATACTTTATAAAAATATGTTTACTTACCAAGTGCTTGTCGCATCCTGGCCAATCACTTCGCATGGGGCCTAACATTTGTGGTCCTCTCTTCTGCAGCTGTGGAGAAAGGGAAAAAGGAAAAGCATTATGAATACCAGTGTCTACCATATTCAGCTTGAATATTTACAAATATTTACAAATACTACATCTCTGGGGTGTGCCCTGCCTGACATTTCCTGATCCGGTGATCAAGAGTATCCCTTTTTCTGTGGTGCAGGTCATCATAGTGGTGATGACATTGTTCCCCAGTGCAGGTGATATCAGTCTGATTGGTAAGGGCCCTGGCCAGACTACCCCAGGTTTCTGATTTATACTGGCTGCCGGTGTAGTTCTCTTGCAGCAGCCATGGTCCATGGTCCTTAACCAGGAGCTCAATAAAGACCATGGACTGATCAACAACCCAGCCCTGTGCTCTGAAATGCAATACCTCACCAACACCTGCCATTGATACACAAGGTCAAGCTCAAAATGTCTGTAGAACAATACCCACTTATTCACCTTTAAATAGCATGTTTTCCCACCAATAGAACTTACTGAGAGTATATATTGTCTACATTTTGATACATTTGAAAATGTTGTGCATCGCTTACCATCATGCAACACTGGTTTGTGTGATGCTAAGCGGCATGCACCTTTTTCAAATGTATCCAAAAATAACTTACAACTAATGCTATTCCACAGTTATTTCATTACACTAACACTTGATGTCTATAAGCTGCAATGTCACAACAGTATAAATAAAGTTTGTATGCCTTGGATTAGGGCCGAGGACCATCTGCATTGCAGTCCAATGCTCTACACATGTCACCATAGGATTTATTGTCTGTAGTTCGTATTTTACAATGTATTGTTAATTTGATATTATGGGCATACAGCTACTCCAATTACTGGGTTTGAGAGCTGCCCAGCAATGTTTTTCAATAACAATTGAAAGCGCTGGTTTCTATTTTGGATGTCTGGGTCAAGTCTGATACACGGGTGGTTCCATTGCTCAAACAAAGTAAACACTGCCAAACACCACAGCACACCGCACAAAATGGGATACATAAAAAAATTAGGAGGAAAATCAAACTATATAGCTAAGAGTTTTGGTTGGTATTTTTGCAGTATTCCTCATAAAATTTGTGGTTTTGTAAGAATCATTTGGGATGAATGGCATTACTTTGTGACGTGTTGTCATTTAGGACTAAGAGGTTAGGAGGCGTGGGGAGGGTCATTGGTGCTCTCTTGTACAAGGATTCATTATCCATGTTGTTCTATGAGGTTTCACAGCCAACACTACTGGAGCAAGCCACAAAACCTCACTTAGGCATGCTGTGCAACATTAATATGTATTGCACATTACCAAGAGCACAGGGTCTATATCAGTTCACCGATATGGCTGCTGTTCGAACACCATATGTTCGAACTTCTAATCATGAAGTACAAAAACATTGAAGTCTTAGAACAGCAATTTTTTTCTCCAGGGAAAAAAATCTCTGTTCCAAGAAACACACACACAACACAAGCACACCAAAAAAACAGCAATCCACACACAAACTCTTAAAATCCTACCTCTAACCCTACACTAAACTGTACATACACTACTATCTAACCACTTACCTTAACCCAAACCCTAACCCTAAGGTCCATCACTATTGCACACTCACCTGACCCGCACCGTAACCCTAACTCATCTATCCCACCCTAACCCTAAAGTCTGTCACTATCGCACACCCACCTCACCTGCGCCCTAACCCTAACTCACCTAACCCATGCCTTAACACTAACATCCACACAATCGCACACTTACCTGTACCCGACCTGTAACTTCCCACCACAGTCCTGCTAATCGCGAAGCCACAGAAATGGCCCACCAAATTCTTTATCTGGGAAAGAATACGGTGTTCCATGGCTTCGCGATAATCAGTGTTCGAACTTCACAGCTTGCACATCTGCTGTTTGATCGTCAGCCGTTTCAATGGACTGATATAGACCATGGTGGCCGTGTACACAGACGCACTCTATGTAGGGTCTACATGGAGCCTACCCAGAGTTTAATGAATCCTGCTGTTGATATATTGGTATCAGTTGATTGATAGTGGGAAATTACAAAATGTTGATCATATTATAGAACAGTTTGATTTAAAGAAAGATATGTGGTTAGAAATCCAAAACTGTAGACAAATAGTTGGAAAAAAGATTCATTTAATGCAACCAACAGTGAACAATTCATACCCTAAGTTTATTGATTTTTTTTAACTATAGTGATACACCAGAATACAATAGGGACAGAATTTCTAATATATATAAAGTGATTAAAGACTGAACAAAATACTATAGAGAATATTATTGGGATTACTTTAGACTCATTAACAATTCCCCACGTGAAGCTGACAAAAAGTAATACTTCTGTCATCGAAACATACTACTTTCTCACTAAACTGGGGAATATTCTCTTGGAAGTTCATACACAGAACTTTCATTATGTCACACAAAACTGAATTGCTGTATAAAAAAGATATAGTTTGTTGGAGATGTGTAATGAATATTAAAGCTGACTGGCAACTATGTTTTTTGATTGTATAAGACTTAAGCCATATTGAGACAAAATAAATTATTTTTTACAGGTTGTTTTCAATGATAAATTTATGTTAACTAAATCTTTAATTTTATTAAATGCCCCGATTCCTACATGTGTCAGGAGAACAAAATACTCTCTTTTATGGAGCATTCTAGAAGTAGCAAGGAAGGTTAATACCATGA
Source organism: Protopterus annectens (assembly GCF_019279795.1). Lineage (NCBI taxonomy): Eukaryota > Metazoa > Chordata > Ceratodontiformes > Protopteridae > Protopterus > Protopterus annectens. Next base: position 216,534,302 of record NC_056748.1, read on the forward strand.
ATTGGAAAATTGAGCATACCCCATCCATGGAAGAATTCATAAACATTGCAACTGAACTATGGCAATTTGAACTGATCACAATCAAGGCAAAAACGTCCAGAGTTACATCTTCATGTAATGTCTGGTTGAAATTTAAAGAACTGCTAGAAAAATATAAGCTTTAATAATTAAATAATTACAGTTCTTATTTAATTTTTGGGGGGGGGTTGTTGTATAAGTAGACATACTTGTAAATTGTTTTTCTTGTTTTTTTATATAGTTGTTTTATTGTTGTTCTTTTAGTTATGTAATTATATTTCTAATGATATATGTTATTGGTTTGATGTTAAAATCTTTAATAAAACATTTAAGAAAAAAGTCTAAAGTTAGATAGTTTAGATCAACTAGGAAAATGATGTTTAGTTTACTATTGAATAGTTCCAGTTCCTACAGATAGGCATTGTGGCTTTCTTTGTGTCATAGAAGGTCATCTAATGCTAAGTAATATATGATACAAGACCTTTCTGATGGTTATTAAAACTTAAAGAAGCTCTGGTGCACAATGTTGCTTTACCAGCCATGATTCAGAGTGGAGAGTCTCTTCTGGATGATGACTGAAACACCTCTACCTTTTTCCACTCCTGCATAGTAGCTAGTCCAAACATGTGGAAGGCGTTATAACTGATTAACTTTTTTTGTGTCATTCAAAGGCGAGTTAATCTTTAAAACCTCAGCATAAGGCAGATTATGTGCATGTTGATGACTCTGTTGAGATGCATTGTGTAGTATACTGCTGACAATTTTGATGCCATCTGATATTTCATACCATGTCTAAATCACCACACAGACATCTGTATCCTCCAGGGTGATGATGTATTTTAGGGAGTGGAGTTTCTTATTTAGAATCCTAGCAATGATCAGTAAAACCTTTTGTATATTCATTTGCTTGCTTTAGTATGTTGGTAGGTTTATCAAGTTGACATTCCCTAAAAATGCACTATAGGGTGAACAATGTCTTTGCATGTAATCAAAACCATAGAAGGGAAAGATGCATCCCACCCCTAGTGGATACTGAGCCTGTAAGGCAACACTCCCACCCTTATCTGGGTCCCAAGAAGAAAAAAAAGATTTTATAACTTAACTCCTGATAAAAGAGACCTCTTGTTCAAGTTATCTAATGATATATGCACTATTCACACTTTTGATAACTTCAGTATTTACAACTACACGGACATTAGCATTACTGAAGACTTTTTTGAATTATTCACAAAAGGGTTGCAATTTGTACCTAACAGGCCTAGTTTTCTCCCCAAGCTGTTAATTGAATTAAAGATGTTTGTAAGGAATTTAAATTTAAGCACAATTTTTAAAGATCAACCAATGCAGGAGGTGTCACTTACTAGAAGCAGCACTTTCAACCCCCCTGTCCATCCTAAATTAAAAGTGTTTGAGGAAGTAATTGAAAAGATTTTAAGGGACAATCTAACTAAAAATGAAAATAAGTTCCCAAGTAATTTTCCCAAGCACTTGCATGAAGTAGTGGATATATTAAAGAAAAACAAAACTAGAGTGATGAAACCGGACAAGGGAGGGGGAATAGTTCTGATGAGGCAACTTGAATATGAAAGTTACATATATGGTTTACTGCAGAACACTCACATCTATGAACCTAGCTCGCTGAATGAACTCAACATAGCAGTTAGTAAAGTTAAGTATTACATACACGACTTACTTTTACAAGGTTTTTTGGACAAGAAAACACACAAATATCTACTTGTTCCTAAGCCTAAAACAGCTGTGTTATTCGGCATTCCCAAAGTGCACAAAGGGCTTACTCCATTAAAATTTCGCCCTATTGTAGCAGGAGCAGGTAGTGTTACAGAACCTCTCAGTAAATTCATTGATTTTCATTTGAAAACATATGTAACACAATTAGATTTTGTGTGTAAGGACTCTTGGGAGTTCTTAGCTAACATTGACCAAGAAATTGACAATTCCAATCTATTGATGGTCACAATAGACATTGTGGAATTGTTTCCAAGCATTCCGCACGAAACAGGCTTGGACTGGTTTGGGCAAACTATTGCTAAGGAATCAGGGTTAAACCATGATTTGGTTAACACAATATTGGAATTTATGAGAATTGTGCTTTATAACAACTTTATATATTTCAATGAGGAATTCTACAAGCAGAAGCGGGTGGCAATGGGTGCACCCTGCGCTACTTATGCAAACATAGTTCTACACAAGTGGGAGAAGGAACACATCCACTCCACTAGTTGGAGAGAGCACATTGTATTTTACAGGAGGTTTTTGGACGACATTTGTATTTTGTGGTCAGGTACAGAACATCAACTTTTGAACTTCATGGATTATTTGGAAAACACCACCAAATTTCTAAAATTTACGTATAATGTCAGTTGTGAGAGTTTAAACTACCTGGACATTAAATTAACAAAAAGAGTAAATCAAAAAGGCTTTACCTCACAAATATTTAGAAAAGAAACACATTGTAACACATATCTGCATTTTGACAGTGGTCATCCTTGGCACATTAAAAAGGGTATTATCAAAGGACAACTTGTGAGAGCGTCCAGAATGTGCAGTAGTAACAAGTTGTTTTTAGAGGAAATTGAATTTTTGAGAGAAGCATTTATAAGTAGGGGGTACCCTTTAACATTATTTCAAACTATAGTGGATGAAATCTCGTATAAAAGAGAACATGAATTTAAACCTATATTGGGAGCAGGTTTGGCATCATTCCAAAAGCAGGAGGGTGCAAACACCAGTAGAAATGCCAACTTTGTATATACATATTCGCAAGATGCAATATTTATAGAAAACACATTTAAGAACTTATGGCCCATGATTACTTCACAAGACGAATTCAACAAAATTTTTCCAGAATATATTTCCTTTATTAGAAAAGAAACATAAACCTGAAAGGAATATTTGAGCAGAATATGAATGTAATAGAGAAACAGCAAGGGGCAGTACACAAACGAAAAGGCACTTTTCCATGTGGCAGATGTAAGCAGTGTTCATACCTTATTAACAAGGATCAGGTTAGTATTGTTGCTCGCAAAACTATTCTCCATGCTAAATCCAACTATAATTGTAATTCATCGGGTGTTATATACTTAGGTTTGTGTCAGAATTGCCCATCATTTTATGTGGGCAAAACTGAAAGGCAACTCAAACGGAGAATCTATGAGCACATAAATGACATTAAAACTAAAAAAGAAACTAATGCTTTTTATAAGCATTCCTTGATTTGTAAAAATATGTCACTAAAATTTTTTGTACTTGACAAAGTAATACATGATCCAAGGGGAGGTGACTGGGAAACGGCTCTTGGCATTAATGAACTCATTTGGCAGTTGAATTTAAATGCGACAAAGCACCCAGGTTTAAATGAGGGGACAAGCATTGGTCACATCCTCAGAGCTAAAAGAAATATGTTGAAATGAAGTATGAGTAGGTAGGAATAACAGCTTTCAACAACACCCAGTCACAACACACTTATATTTTGTGTGACAGTAGATGACCAAGGGGTAGGGAATAACATTAACACAATATAAAGGGTATGGGACTTGGTAACACTGAATCTAGTATAGGAAGTTTAAGCAAGGTCTTTTGAACTGTTACCTTTTAGTAATGATGAATTACTTTGGCAATTCATTTAATGAAATGTACTTTAAAGAAGTTAGCATTGTATTTAATGTCATAACTGTCTAAACAAAAAACTTTTACAACATCAGGTGATTTTTTAATTATGTTTTATTCTTACTGGTCATTTGATGAACATTTATATGTTTAATGGAAGCATTGTTTAGGACTTTAAGTGAAGGAAGTTCATTTTAAACAATGTCCTTTTAAAAATTTTATAATAATTAATTGATAGTGATGATTCAATTAAAGCAAGCACATGACAGGGTTGCTTTATTTTAAAAATGAAGTTTTACAAACAACCTGTACACTTGAAAAAGCCCAATACGAACGGGCGAAAGCGCTTGTGTTTATCGTATTGTTTTACTTGTGGTGGTGTTGTGGAATAAAAGAACTTCTCATTTCAACCTGCCTAAATATAATTTTTTGGTTATCTTGAGCCATTTAAGTACTTATTACAAAACGGAAGTTGAAATTTAACATCCAAATTCATTTGGGCATTCTTCGGAGAGTGTGGTGCCTTTCAACTCGTGTTTTCTAAGGTTCAGTACTGTTACAGTCTTTTGCTTCCTGGTTTGGTGCTATGGCGGATGACGCCACATCTCCGGTGTTTGTCGACACGCCTTTTGTTGGGGAAGAACGGATGACACGCCGGTCACTAGAAAGGAGCTGAACCAGGTTTTGGCTCTTTTATCGCAGCTCAACAACACAATTATGAATTCCAAACATGCTGAGGGTTCCAATAGTTCCGGAATTCCATGTAACCAGCAACAGGCGAGGGAGAAGGAACGGAACGCAGAATATAGAAGAGGTCCGAAACCAGGGACTTCAACTAGAGATACGGTTATCGTGGATCATCTACCGGCTTCCCTAATGGTAATAAGCGAACTGAAAGAAGCGGAGCTATGCACACAGACAACGGCTTCAATTTCAAGGATTGGACAGAGCAATTGCCGTGTTTCAAAACAGGTACTTTCGATTTACATATGGAGCACTTGGACATTGAGTTTGAAAGTTTTAAGGACAAACTGTATGCTTTCAAAAACTCACAACTTGAGATAAATTATTTAAAAGAATGTATTAAAGTGGGCGTGTCCCTAAGGGGTTGCGCTGTTTTAGATATCCCAACAGCGCTCATGCAGGTTCTAATCTGCATTCTAAACTTACTGACTTGTTCAACAAAACAGGAATTGAAGTTTTAAAACTAATGGTAGAAGATTATGTGTTAAAGGAAGATGTTCTTTTGAATGAATTAAATGTACTACATGATAACATTGTGAATGATGACAGATTTTGAGTTACAAAAGAAAGTACAATGAGACTTTTAGAGAAGTGGATGAACATTGTTTCAAGGTTTTAGATAGACAGGCAAGAAAGCTTGAGAGGGACCTTATAGAATATAGGGAGGGGAGAGCATACCCAGTAGGAGGTACACGTAAGCAGAACAACCTGGGGAATACAGATAGTGCAGTTATTCAGAGTGTTTCTAACAGTTACAATGAAGGTGAGATGCCCAGAAGAAGTGAGAGGCTAGCACAAAAAAGTACTAACAACATGCAACAGGGTTTTTCACTTCCCCAGGGCAGACCATGGGTGAAATCAAATCAATACCAACAAAATGCATGGGGCAAGAGGCGTTGAGCGCCAATAAATATTGCAGTAGGAATGGCATTGTGGTTTCATCAGTTGTAAGTGAGCAAGGTTTATGCACTATTCACACTTTTGATAACTTCAGTATTTACAACTACACGGACATTAGCATTACTGAAGACTTTTTTGAATTATTCACAAAAGGGTTGCAATTTGTACCTAACAGGCCTAGTTTTCTCCCCAAGCTGTTAATTGAATTAAAGATGTTTGTAAGGAATTTAAATGTAAGCACAATTTTTAAAGATCAACCAATGCAGGAGGTGTCACTTACTAGAAGCAGCACTTTCAACCCCCCTGTCCATCCTAAATTAAAAGTGTTTGAGGAAGTAATTGAAAAGATTTTAAGGGACAATCTAACTAAAAATGAAAATAAGTTCCCAAGTAATTTTCCCAAGCACTTGCATGAAGTAGTGGATATGTTAAAGAAAAACAAAACTAGAGTGATGAAACCGGACAAGGGAGGGGGAATAGTTCTGATGAGGCAACTTGAATATGAAAGTTACATATATGGTTTACTGCAGAACACTCACATCTATGAACCTAGCTCGCTGAATGAACTCAACATAGCAGTTAGTAAAGTTAAGTATTACATACACGACTTACTTTTACAAGGTTTTTTGGACGAGAAAACACACAATTATCTACTTGTTCCTAAGCCTAAAACAGCTGTGTTATTCGGCATTCCCAAAGTGCACAAAGGGCTTACTCCATTAAAATTTCGCCCTATTGTAGCAGGAGCAGGTAGTGTTACAGAACCTCTCAGTAAATTCATTGATTTTCATTTGAAAACATATGTAACACAATTAGATTTTGTGTGTAAGGACTCTTGGGAGTTCTTAGCTAACATTGACCAAGAAATTGACAATTCCAATCTATTGATGGTCACAATAGACATTGTGGAATTGTTTCCAAGCATTCCGCACGAAACAGGCTTGGACTGGTTTGGGCAAACTATTGCTAAGGAATCAGGGTTAAACCATGATTTGGTTAACACAATATTGGAATTTATGAGAATTGTGCTTTATAACAACTTTATATATTTCAATGAGGAATTCTACAAGCAGAAGAGCGGGGTGGCAATGGGTGCACCCTGCGCTACTTCTTATGCAAACATAGTTCTACACAAGTGGGAGAAGGAACACATCCACTCCACTAGTTGGAGAGAGCACATTGTATTTTACAGGAGGTTTTTGGACGACATTTGTATTTTGTGGTCAGGTACAGAACATCAACTTTTGAACTTCATGGATTATTTGGAAAACACCACCAAATTTCTAAAATTTACGTATAATGTCAGTTGTGAGAGTTTAAACTACCTGGACATTAAATTAACAAAAAGAGTAAATCAAAAAGGCTTTACCTCACAAATATTTAGAAAAGAAACACATTGTAACACATATCTGCATTTTGACAGTGGTCATCCTTGGCACATTAAAAAGGGTATTATCAAAGGACAACTTGTGAGAGCGTCCAGAATGTGCAGTAGTAACAAGTTGTTTTTAGAGGAAATTGAATTTTGAGAGAAGCATTTATAAGTAGGGGGTACCCTTTAACATTATTTCAAACTATAGTGGATGAAATCTCGTATAAAAGAGAACATGAATTTAAACCTATATTGGGAGCAGGTTTGGCATCATTCCAAAAGCAGGAGGGTGCAAACACCAGTAGAAATGCCAACTTTGTATATACATATTCGCAAGATGCAATATTTATAGAAAACACATTTAAGAACTTATGGCCCATGATTACTTCACAAGACGAATTCAACAACATTTTTCCAGAATATATTTCCTTTATTAGAAAAAGAAACATAAACCTGAAAGGAATATTTGAGCAGAATATGAATGTAATAGAGAAACAGCAAGGGGCAGTACACAAACGAAAAGGCACTTTTCCATGTGGCAGATGTAAGCAGTGTTCATACCTTATTAACAAGGATCAGGTTAGTATTGTTGCTCGCAAAACTATTCTCCATGCTAAATCCAACTATAATTGTAATTCATCGGGTGTTATATACTTAGGTTTGTGTCAGAATTGCCCATCATTTTATGTGGGCAAAACTGAAAGGCAACTCAAACGGAGAATCTATGAGCACATAAATGACATTAAAACTAAAAAAGAAACTAATGCTTTTTATAAGCATTCCTTGATTTGTAAAAATATGTCACTAAAATTTTTGTACTTGACAAAGTAATACATGATCCAAGGAGGTGACTGGGAAACGGCTCTTGGCATTAATGAACTCATTTGGCAGTTGAATTTAAATGCGACAAAGCACCCAGGTTTAAATGAGGGACAAGCATTGGTCACATCCTCAGAGCTAAAAGAAATATGTTGAAATGAAGTATGAGTAGGTAGGAATAACAGCTTTCAACAACACCCAGTCACAACACACTTATATTTTGTGTGACAGTAGATGACCAAGGGGTAGGAATAACATTAACACAATATAAAGGGTATGGGACTTGGTAACACTGAATCTAGTATAGGAAGTTTAAGCAAGGTCTTTTGAACTGTTACCTTTTAGTAATGATGAATTACTTTGGCAATTCATTTAATGAAATGTACTTTAAAGAAGTTAGCATTGTATTTAATGTCATAACTGTCTAAACAAAAACTTTTACAACATCAGGTGATTTTTAATTATGTTTTATTCTTACTGGTCATTTGATGAACATTTATATGTTTAATGGAAGCATTGTTTAGGACTTTAAGTGAAGGAAGTTCATTTTAAACAATGTCCTTTTAAAAATTTTATAATAATTAATTGATAGTGATGATTCAATTAAAGCAAGCACATGACAGGGTTGCTTTATTTTAAAAATGAAGTTTACAAACAACCTGTACACTTGAAAAGCCCGATCTGAAAAGCGCTTGTTTATCGTATTGTTTTACTTGTGGTGGTGTTGTGGAATAAAGAACTTCTCATTTCAACCTGCCTAAATATATTTTTTTGGTTATCTTGAGCCATTTAAGTACTTATTACAAAACGGAAGTTGAAATTTAACATCCAAATTCATTTGGGCATTCTTCGGAGAGTGTGGTGCCTTTCAACTTGTGTTTTCTAAGGTTCAGTACTGTTACAGTCTTTTGCTTCCTGGTTTGGTGCTATGGCGGATGACGCCACATCTCCGGTGTTTGTCGACACGCCTTTTTTGTTGGGGGAAGAACCGGATGACACGCCGGTCACTAGAAAGGAGCTGAACCAGGTTTTGGCTCTTTTATCGCAGCTCAACAACACAATTATGAATTCCAAGCATGCTGACGGTTCCAATAGTTCCGGAATTCCATGTAACCAGCAACAGGCGAGGGAGAAGGAACGGAACGCAGAATATAGAAGAGGTCCGAAACCAGGGACTTCAACTAGAGATGCGGTTATCGTGGATCACTTACCGGCTTCCCCTAACGGTAATAAACGAACTGAAAGAAACAGAGCTATGCACACAGACAACGGCTTCAATTTCAAGGATTGGACAGAGCAATTGCCGTGTTTCAAAACAGGTACTTTCGATTTACATATGGAGCACTTGGACATTGAGTTTGAAAGTTTTAAGGACAAACTGTATGCTTTCAAAAACTCACAACTTGAGATAAATTATTTAAAAGAATGTATTAAAGTGGAGCGTGTCCCTAAGGGGTTGCGCTGTTTTAGATATCCCAACAGCGCTCATGCAGGTTCTAATCTGCATTCTAAACTTACTGACTTGTTCAACAAAACAGGAATTGAAGTTTTAAAACTAATGGTAGAAGATTATGTGTTAAAGGAAGATGTTCTTTTGAATGAATTAAATGTACTACATGATAACATTGTGAATGATGACAGATTTTTGAGTTACAAAAGAAAGTACAATGAGACTTTTAGAGAAGTGGATGAACATTGTTTCAAGGTTTTAGATAGACAGGCAAGAAAGCTTGAGAGGGACCTTATAGAATATAGGGAGGGGAGAGCATACCCAGTAGGAGGTACACGTAAGCAGAACAACCTGGGAATACAGATAGTGCAGTTATTCAGAGTGTTTCTAACAGTTACAATGAAGGTGAGATGCCCAGAAGAAGTGAGAGGCTAGCACAAAAGTACTAACAACATGCAACAGGGTTTTCACTTCCCAGGGCAGACCATGGGTGAAATCGAATCAATACCAACAAAATGCATGGGGCAAGAGGCGTTGAGCGCCAATAAATATTGCAGTAGGAATGGCATTGTGGTTTCATCAGTTGTAAGTGAGCAAGGTTTATGCACTATTCACACTTTTGATAACTTCAGTATTTACAACTACACGGACATTAGCATTACTGAAGACTTTTTTGAATTATTCACAAAGGGTTGCAATTTGTACCTAACAGGCCTAGTTTTCTCCCAAGCTGTTAATTGAATTAAAGATGTTTGTAAGGAATTTAAATTTAAGCACAATTTTTAAAGATCAACCAATGCAGGAGGTGTCACTTACTAGAAGCAGCACTTTCAACCCCCCTGTCCATCCTAAATTAAAAGTGTTTGAGGAAGTAATTGAAAAGATTTTAAGGGACAATCTAACTAAAAATGAAAATAAGTTCCCAAGTAATTTTCCCAAGCACTTGCATGAAGTAGTGGATATGTTAAAGAAAAACAAAACTAGAGTGATGAAACCGGACAAGGGAGGGGGAATAGTTCTGATGAGGCAACTTGAATATGAAAGTTACATATATGGTTTACTGCAGAACACTCACATCTATGAACCTAGCTCGCTGAATGAACTCAACATAGCAGTTAGTAAAGTTAAGTATTACATACACGACTTACTTTTACAAGGTTTTTTGGACGAGAAAACACACAATTATCTACTTGTTCCTAAGCCTAAAACAGCTGTGTTATTCGGCATTCCCAAAGTGCACAAAGGGCTTACTCCATTAAAATTTCGCCCTATTGTAGCAGGAGCAGGTAGTGTTACAGAACCTCTCAGTAAATTCATTGATTTTCATTTGAAAACATATGTAACACAATTAGATTTTGTGTAAGGACTCTTGGGAGTTCTTAGCTAACATTGACCAAGAAATTGACAATTCCAATCTATTGATGGTCACAATAGACATTGTGGAATTGTTTCCAAGCATTCATATGAAACAGGCTTGGACTGGTTTGGGCAAACTATTGCTAAGGAATCAGGGTTAAACCATGATTTGGTTAACACAATATTGGAATTTATGAGAATTGTGCTTTATAACAACTTTATATATTTCAATGAGGAATTCTACAAGCAGAAGAGCGGGGTGGCAATGGGTGCACCCTGCGCTACTTCTTATGCAAACATAGTTCTACACAAGTGGGAGAAGGAACACATCCACTCCACTAGTTGGAGAGCACATTATATTTTACAGGAGGTTTTTGGACGACATTTGTATTTTGTGGTCAGGTACAGAACATCAACTTTTGAACTTCATGGATTATTTGGAAAACACCACCAAATTTCTAAAATTTACGTATAATGTCAGTTGTGAGAGTTTAAACTACCTGGACATTAAATTAACAAAAAGAGTAAATCAAAAAGGCTTTACCTCACAAATATTTAGAAAAGAAACACATTGTAACACATATCTGCATTTTGACAGTGGTCATCCTTGGCACATTAAAAAGGGTATTATCAAAGGACAACTTGTGAGAGCGTCCAGAATGTGCAGTAGTAACAAGTTGTTTTTAGAGGAAATTGAATTTTTGAGAGAAGCATTTATAAGTAGGGGGTACCCTTTAACATTATTTCAAACTATAGTGGATGAAATCTCGTATAAAAGAGAACATGAATTTAAACCTATATTGGGAGCAGGTTTGGCATCATTCCAAAAGCAGGAGGGTGCAAACACCAGTAGAAATGCCAACTTTGTATATACATATTCGCAAGATGCAATATTTATAGAAAACACATTTAAGAACTTATGGCCCATGATTACTTCACAAGACGAATTCAACAAAATTTTTCCAGAATATATTTCCTTTATTAGAAAAAGAAACATAAACCTGAAAGGAATATTTGAGCAGAATATGAATGTAATAGAGAAACAGCAAGGGGCAGTACACAAATGAAAAGGCACTTTTCCATGTGGCAGATGTAAGCAGTGTTCATACCTTATTAACAAGGATCAGGTTAGTATTGTTGCTCGCAAAACTATTCTCCATGCTAAATCCAACTATAATTGTAATTCATCGGGTGTTATATACTTAGGTTTGTGTCAGAATTGCCCATCATTTTATGTGGGCAAAACTGAAAGGCAACTCAAACGGAGAATCTATGAGCACATAAATGACATTAAAACTAAAAAAGAAACTAATGCTTTTTATAAGCATTCCTTGATTTGTAAAAATATGTCACTAAAATTTTTTGTACTTGACAAAGTAATACATGATCCAAGGAGGTGACTGGGAAACGGCTCTTGGCATTAATGAACTCATTTGGCAGTTGAATTTAAATGCGACAAAGCACCCAGGTTTAAATGAGGGACAAGCATTGGTCACATCCTCAGAGCTAAAAAGAAATATGTTGAAATGAAGTATGAGTAGGTAGGAATAACAGCTTTCAACAACACCCAGTCACAACACACTTATATTTTGTGTGACAGTAGATGACCAAGGGGTAGGGAATAACATTAACACAATATAAAGGGTATGGGACTTGGTAACACTGAATCTAGTATAGGAAGTTTAAGCAAGGTCTTTTGAACTGTTACCTTTTAGTAATGATGAATTACTTTGGCAATTCATTTAATGAAATGTACTTTAAAGAAGTTAGCATTGTATTTAATGTCATAACTGTCTAAACAAAAACTTTTACAACATCAGGTGATTTTTAATTATGTTTTATTCTTACTGGTCATTTGATGAACATTTATATGTTTAATGGAAGCATTGTTTAGGACTTTAAGTGAAGGAAGTTCATTTTAAACAATGTCCTTTTAAAATTTTATAATAATTAATTGATAGTGATGATTCAATTAAAGCAAGCACATGACAGGGTTGCTTTATTTTAAAAATGAAGTTTTACAAACAACCTGTACACTTGAAAAAGCCCGATACGAACGGGCGAAAGCGCTTGTGTTTATCGTATTGTTTTACTTGTGGTGGTGTTGTGGAATAAAAGAACTTCTCATTTCAACCTGCCTAAATATATTTTTTTGGTTATCTTGAGCCATTTAAGTACTTATTACAAAACGGAAGTTGAAATTTAACATCCAAATTCATTTGGGCATTCTTCGGAGAGTGTGGTGCCTTTCAACTCGTGTTTTCTAAGGTTCAGTACTGTTACAGTCTTTTGCTTCCTGGTTTGGTGCTATGGCGGATGACGCCACATCTCCGGTGTTTGTCGACACGCCTTTTTTGTTGGGGGAAGAACCGGATGACACGCCGGTCACTAGAAAGGAGCTGAACCAGGTTTTGGCTCTTTTATCGCAGCTCAACAACACAATTATGAATTCCAAACATGCTGAGGGTTCCAATAGTTCCGGAATTCCATGTAACCAGCAACAGGCGAGGGAGAAGGAACGGAACGCAGAATATAGAAGAGGTCCGAAACCAGGGACTTCAACTAGAGATACGGTTATCGTGGATCATCTACCGGCTTCCCCTAATGGTAATAAACGAACTGAAAGAAACGGAGCTATGCACACAGACAACGGCTTCAATTTCAAGGATTGGACAGAGCAATTGCCGTGTTTCAAAACAGGTACTTTCGATTTACATATGGAGCACTTGGACATTGAGTTTGAAAGTTTTAAGGACAAACTGTATGCTTTCAAAAACTCACAACTTGAGATAAATTATTTAAAAGAATGTATTAAAGTGGAGCGTGTCCCTAAGGGGTTGCGCTGTTTTAGATATCCCAACAGCGCTCATGCAGGTTCTAATCTGCATTCTAAACTTACTGACTTGTTCAACAAAACAGGAATTGAAGTTTTAAAACTAATGGTAGAAGATTATGTGTTAAAGGAAGATGTTCTTTTGAATGAATTAAATGTACTACATGATAACATTGTGAATGATGACAGATTTTTGAGTTACAAAAGAAAGTACAATGAGACTTTTAGAGAAGTGGATGAACATTGTTTCAAGGTTTTAGATAGACAGGCAAGAAAGCTTGAGAGGGACCTTATAGAATATAGGGAGGGGAGAGCATACCCAGTAGGAGGTACACGTAAGCAGAACAACCTGGGGAATACAGATAGTGCAGTTATTCAGAGTGTTTCTAACAGTTACAATGAAGGTGAGATGCCCAGAAGAAGTGAGAGGCTAGCACAAAAAAGTACTAACAACATGCAACAGGGTTTTTCACTTCCCCAGGGCAGACCATGGGTGAAATCAAATCAATACCAACAAAATGCATGGGGCAAGAGGCGTTGAGCGCCAATAAATATTGCAGTAGGAATGGCATTGTGGTTTCATCAGTTGTAAGTGAGCAAGGTTTATGCACTATTCACACTTTTGATAACTTCAGTATTTACAACTACACGGACATTAGCATTACTGAAGACTTTTTTGAATTATTCACAAAAGGGTTGCAATTTGTACCTAACAGGCCTAGTTTTCTCCCCAAGCTGTTAATTGAATTAAAGATGTTTGTAAGGAATTTAAATGTAAGCACAATTTTAAAGATCAACCAATGCAGGAGGTGTCACTTACTAGAAGCAGCACTTTCAACCCCCCTGTCCATCCTAAATTAAAAGTGTTTGAGGAAGTAATTGAAAAGATTTTAAGGGACAATCTAACTAAAAATGAAAATAAGTTCCCAAGTAATTTTCCCAAGCACTTGCATGAAGTAGTGGATATGTTAAAGAAAAACAAAACTAGAGTGATGAAACCGGACAAGGGAGGGGGAATAGTTCTGATGAGGCAACTTGAATATGAAAGTTACATATATGGTTTACTGCAGAACACTCACATCTATGAACCTAGCTCGCTGAATGAACTCAACATAGCAGTTAGTAAAGTTAAGTATTACATACACGACTTACTTTTACAAGGTTTTTTGGACGAGAAAACACACAATTATCTACTTGTTCCTAAGCCTAAAACAGCTGTGTTATTCGGCATTCCCAAAGTGCACAAAGGGCTTACTCCATTAAAATTTCCCTATTGTAGCAGGAGCAGGTAGTGTTACAGAACCTCTCAGTAAATTCATTGATTTTCATTTGAAAACATATGTAACACAATTAGATTTTGTGTGTAAGGACTCTTGGGAGTTCTTAGCTAACATTGACCAAGAAATTGACAATTCCAATCTATTGATGGTCACAATAGACATTGTGGAATTGTTTCCAAGCATTCCGCGAAACAGGCTTGGACTGGTTTGGGCAAACTATTGCTAAGGAATCAGGGTTAAACCATGATTTGGTTAACACAATATTGGAATTTATGAGAATTGTGCTTTATAACAACTTTATATATTTCAATGAGGAATTCTACAAGCAGAAGAGCGGGGTGGCAATGGGTGCACCCTGCGATACTTCTTATGCAAACATAGTTCTACACAAGTGGGAGAAGGAACACATCCACTCCACTAGTTGGAGAGAGCACATTGTATTTTACAGGAGGTTTTTGGACGACATTTGTATTTTGTGGTCAGGTACAGAACATCAACTTTTGAACTTCATGGATTATTTGGAAAACACCACCAAATTTCTAAAATTTACGTATAATGTCAGTTGTGAGAGTTTAAACTACCTGGACATTAAATTAACAAAAAGAGTAAATCAAAAAGGCTTTACCTCACAAATATTTAGAAAAGAAACACATTGTAACACATATCTGCATTTTGACAGTGGTCATCCTTGGCACATTAAAAAGGGTATTATCAAAGGACAACTTGTGAGAGCGTCCAGAATGTGCAGTAGTAACAAGTTGTTTTTAGAGGAAATTGAATTTTTGAGAGAAGCATTTATAAGTAGGGGGTACCCTTTAACATTATTTCAAACTATAGTGGATGAAATCTCGTATAAAAGAGAACATGAATTTAAACCTATATTGGGAGCAGGTTTGGCATCATTCCAAAAGCAGGAGGGTGCAAACACCAGTAGAAATGCCAACTTTGTATATACATATTCGCAAGATGCAATATTTATAGAAAACACATTTAAGAACTTATGGCCCATGATTACTTCACAAGACGAATTCAACAAAATTTTTCCAGAATATATTTCCTTTATTAGAAAAAGAAACATAAACCTGAAAGGAATATTTGAGCAGAATATGAATGTAATAGAGAAACAGCAAGGGCAGTACACAAATGAAAAGGCACTTTTCCATGTGGCAGATGTAAGCAGTGTTCATACCTTATTAACAAGGATCAGGTTAGTATTGTTGCTCGCAAAACTATTCTCCATGCTAAATCCAACTATAATTGTAATTCATCGGGTGTTATATACTTAGGTTTGTGTCAGAATTGCCCATCATTTTATGTGGGCAAAACTGAAAGGCAACTCAAACGGAGAATCTATGAGCACATAAATGACATTAAAACTAAAAAAGAAACTAATGCTTTTTATAAGCATTCCTTGATTTGTAAAAATATGTCACTAAAATTTTTTGTACTTGACAAAGTAATACATGATCCAAGGAGGTGACTGGGAAACGGCTCTTGGCATTAATGAACTCATTTGGCAGTTGAATTTAAATGCGACAAAGCACCCAGGTTTAAATGAGGGGACAAGCATTGGTCACATCCTCAGAGCTAAAAGAAATATGTTGAAATGAAGTATGAGTAGGTAGGAATAACAGCTTTCAACAACACCCAGTCACAACACACTTATATTTTGTGTGACAGTAGATGACCAAGGGGTAGGGAATAACATTAACACAATATAAAGGGTATGGGACTTGGTAACACTGAATCTAGTATAGGAAGTTTAAGCAAGGTCTTTTGAACTGTTACCTTTTAGTAATGATGAATTACTTTGGCAATTCATTTAATGAAATGTACTTTAAAGAAGTTAGCATTGTATTTAATGTCATAACTGTCTAAACAAAAAACTTTTTACAACATCAGGTGATTTTTTAATTATGTTTTATTCTTACTGGTCATTTGATGAACATTTATATGTTTAATGGAAGCATTGTTTAGGACTTTAAGTGAAGGAAGTTCATTTTAAACAATGTCCTTTTAAAAATTTTATAATAATTAATTGATAGTGATGATTCAATTAAAGCAAGCACATGACAGGGTTGCTTTATTTTAAAAATGAAGTTTTACAAACAACCTGTACACTTGAAAAAGCCCGATACGAACGGGCGAAAGCGCTTGTGTTTATCGTATTGTTTTACTTGTGGTGGTGTTGTGGAATAAAAGAACTTCTCATTTCAACCTGCCTAAATATATTTTTTTGGTTATCTTGAGCCATTTAAGTACTTATTACAAAACGGAAGTTGAAATTTAACATCCAAATTCATTTGGGCATTCTTCGGAGAGTGTGGTGCCTTTCAACTTGTGTTTTCTAAGGTTCAGTACTGTTACAGTCTTTGCTTCCTGGTTTGGTGCTATGGCGGATGACGCCACATCTCCGTGTTTGTCGACACGCCTTTTTGTTGGGGAAGAACCGGATGACACGCGGTCACTCGAAAGCAGCTGAACCAGGTTTTGGCTCTTTTATCGCAGCTCAACAACACAATTATGAATTCCAAACATGCTGAGGGTTCCAATAGTTCCGGAATTCCATGTAACCAGCAACAGGCGAGGGAGAAGGAACGGAACGCAGAATATAGAAGAGGTCCGAAACCAGGGACTTCAACTAGAGATACGGTTATCGTGGATCATCTACCGGCTTCCCCTAATGGTAATAAACGAACTGAAAGAAACGGAGCTATGCACACAGACAACGGCTTCAATTTCAAGGATTGGACAGAGCAATTGCCGTGTTTCAAAACAGGTACTTTCGATTTACATATGGAGCACTTGGACATTGAGTTTGAAAGTTTTAAGGACAAACTGTATGCTTTCAAAAACTCACAACTTGAGATAAATTATTTAAAAGAATGTATTAAAGTGGAGCGTGTCCCTAAGGGGTTGCGCTGTTTTAGATATCCCAACAGCGCTCATGCAGGTTCTAATCTGCATTCTAAACTTACTGACTTGTTCAACAAAACAGGAATTGAAGTTTTAAAACTAATGGTAGAAGATTATGTGTTAAAGGAAGATGTTCTTTTGAATGAATTAAATGTACTACATGATAACATTGTGAATGATGACAGATTTTTGAGTTACAAAAGAAAGTACAATGAGACTTTTAGAGAAGTGGATGAACATTGTTTCAAGGTTTTAGATAGACAGGCAAGAAAGCTTGAGAGGGACCTTATAGAATATAGGGAGGGGAGAGCATACCCAGTAGGAGGTACACGTAAGCAGAACAACCTGGGGAATACAGATAGTGCAGTTATTCAGAGTGTTTCTAACAGTTACAATGAAGGTGAGATGCCCAGAAGAAGTGAGAGGCTAGCACAAAAAAGTACTAACAACATGCAACAGGGTTTTTCACTTCCCAGGGCAGACCATGGGTGAAATCAAATCAATACCAACAAAATGCATGGGGCAAGAGGCGTTGAGCGCCAATAAATATTGCAGTAGGAATGGCATTGTGGTTTCATCAGTTGTAAGTGAGCAAGGTTTATGCACTATTCACACTTTTGATAACTTCAGTATTTACAACTACACGGACATTAGCATTACTGAAGACTTTTTTGAATTATTCACAAAAGGGTTGCAATTTGTACCTAACAGGCCTAGTTTTCTCCCCAAGCTGTTAATTGAATTAAAGATGTTTGTAAGGAATTTAAATTTAAGCACAATTTTTAAAGATCAACCAATGCAGGAGGTGTCACTTACTAGAAGCAGCACTTTCAACCCCCCTGTCCATCCTAAATTAAAAGTGTTTGAGGAAGTAATTGAAAAGATTTTAAGGGACAATCTAACTAAAAATGAAAATAAGTTCCCAAGTAATTTTCCCAAGCACTTGCATGAAGTAGTGGATATGTTAAAGAAAAACAAAACTAGAGTGATGAAACCGGACAAGGGAGGGGGAATAGTTCTGATGAGGCAACTTGAATATGAAAGTTACATATATGGTTTACTGCAGAACACTCACATCTATGAACCTAGCTCGCTGAATGAACTCAACATAGCAGTTAGTAAAGTTAAGTATTACATACACGACTTACTTTTACAAGGTTTTTTGGACGAGAAAACACACAATTATCTACTTGTTCCTAAGCCTAAAACAGCTGTGTTATTCGACATTCCCAAAGTGCACAAAGGGCTTACTCCATTAAAATTTTGCCCTATTGTAGCAGGAGCAGGTAGTGTTACAGAACCTCTCAGTAAATTCATTGATTTTCATTTGAAAACATATGTAACACAATTAGATTTTGTGTGTAAGGACTCTTGGGAGTTCTTAGCTAACATTGACCAAGAAATTGACAATTCCAATCTATTGATGGTCACAATAGACATTGTGGAATTGTTTCCAAGCATTCCGCACGAAACAGGCTTGGACTGGTTTGGGCAAACTATTGCTAAGGAATCAGGGTTAAACCATGATTTGGTTAACACAATATTGGAATTTATGAGAATTGTGCTTTATAACAACTTTATATATTTCAATGAGGAATTCTACAAGCAGAAGAGCGGGTGGCAATGGGTGCACCCTGCGCTTCTTATGCAAACATAGTTCTACACAAGTGGGAGAAGGAACACATCCACTCCACTAGTTGGAGAGAGCACATTGTATTTTACAGGAGGTTTTTGGACGACATTTGTATTTTGTGGTCAGGTACAGAACATCAACTTTTGAACTTCATGGATTATTTGGAAAACACCACCAAATTTCTAAAATTTACGTATAATGTCAGTTGTGAGAGTTTAAACTACCTGGACATTAAATTAACAAAAAGAGTAAATCAAAAAGGCTTTACCTCACAAATATTTAGAAAAGAAACATATTGTAACACATATCTGCATTTTGACAGTGGTCATCCTTGGCACATTAAAAAGGGTATTATCAAAGGACAACTTGTGAGAGCGTCCAGAATGTGCAGTAGTAACAAGTTGTTTTTAGAGGAAATTGAATTTTTGAGAGAAGCATTTATAAGTAGGGGGTACCCTTTAACATTATTTCAAACTATAGTGGATGAAATCTCGTATAAAAGAGAACATGAATTTAAACCTATATTGGGAGCAGGTTTGGCATCATTCCAAAAGCAGGAGGGTGCAAACACCAGTAGAAATGCCAACTTTGTATATACATATTCGCAAGATGCAATATTTATAGAAAACACATTTAAGAACTTATGGCCCATGATTACTTCACAAGACGAATTCAACAAAATTTTTCCAGAATATATTTCCTATATTAGAAAAAGAAACATAAACCTGAAAGGAATATTTGAGCAGAATATGAATGTAATAGAGAAACAGCAAGGGGCAGTACACAAACGAAAAGGCACTTTTCCATGTGGCAGATGTAAGCAGTGTTCATACCTTATTAACAAGGATCAGGTTAGTATTGTTGCTCGCAAAACTATTCTCCATGCTAAATCCAACTATAATTGTAATTCATCGGGTGTTATATACTTAGGTTTGTGTCAGAATTGCCCATCATTTTATGTGGGCAAAACTGAAAGGCAACTCAAACGGAGAATCTATGAGCACATAAATGACATTAAAACTAAAAAAGAAACTAATGCTTTTTATAAGCATTCCTTGATTTGTAAAAATATGTCACTAAAATTTTTTGTACTTGACAAAGTAATACAAGATCCAAGGGGAGGTGACTGGGAAACGGCTTTTGGCATTAAGGAACTCATTTGGCAGTTGAATTTAAATGCGACAAAGCACCCAGGTTTAAATGAGGGGACAAGCATTGGTCACATCCTCAGAGCTAAAAGAAATATGTTGAAATGAAGTATGAGTAGGTAGGAATAACAGCTTTCAACAACACCCAGTCACAACACACTTATATTTTGTGTGACAGTAGATGACCAAGGGGTAGGGAATAACATTAACACAATATAAAGGGTATGGGACTTGGTAACACTGAATCTAGTATAAGATGTTTAAGCAAGGTCTTTTGAACTGTTACCTTTTAGTAATGATGAATTACTTTGGCAATTCATTTAATGAAATGTACTTTAAAGAAGTTAGCATTGTATTTAATGTCATAACTGTCTAAACAAAAAACTTTTTACAACATCAGGTGATTTTTTTAATTATGTTTTATTCTTACTGGTCATTTGATGAACATTTATATGTTTAATGGAAGCATTGTTTAGGACTTTAAGTGAAGGAAGTTCATTTTAAACAATGTCCTTTTAAAAATTTTATAATAATTAATTGATAGTGATGATTCAATTAAAGCAAGCACATGACAGGGTTGCTTTATTTTAAAAATGAAGTTTTACAAACAACCTGTACACTTGAAAAAGCCCGTTACGAACGGGTGAAAGCGCTTGTGTTTATCGTATTGTTTTACTTGTGGTGGTGTTGTGGAATAAAAGAACTTCTCATTTCGACCTGCCTAAATATATTTTTTTGGTTATCTTGAGCCATTTAAGTACTTATTACAAAACGGAAGTTGAAATTTAACATCCAAATTCATTTGGGCATTCTTCGGAGAGTGTGGTGCCTTTCAACTCGTGTTTTATATGATACAAGACCTTTCTGATGGTTATTAAAACTTAAAGAAGCTCTGGTGCACAATGTTGCTTTACCAGCCATGATTCAGAGTGGAGAGTCTCTTCTGGATGATGATTGAAACACCTCTACCTTTTTCCACTCCTGCATAGTAGCTAGTCCAAACATGTGGAAGGCGTTATAACTGATTAACTTTTTTTGTGTCATTCAAAGGCGAGTTAATCTTTAAAACCTCAGCATAAGGCAGATTATGTGCATGTTGATGACTCTGTTGAGATGCGTTGTGTGGTATACTGCTGACAATTTTGATGCCATCTGATATTTCATACCTTGTCTAAATCACAACACAGGCATCTGTATCCTCCAGGGTGATGATGTCTTTTAGGGAGTGGAGTTTCTTATTTAGAATCCTAGCAATGATCAGTAAAACCTTTTCTATATTCATTTGCTTGCTTTAGTATGTTGGTAGGTTTATCAAGTTGACATTCCCTAAAAATGCACTATAGGGTGAACAATGTCTTTGCATGTAATCAAAACCATAGAAGGGAAAGATGCATCCCACCCCTAGTGGATACTGAGCCTGTAAGGCAACACTCCCACCCTTATCTGGGGCCCAAGAAGAAAAAAAAGATTTTATAACTTAACTCCTGATAAAAGAGACCTCTTGTTCAAGTTATCTAATGATAAAACTGTACAGACGATGAAGCCAGATAAAGGTGGGAGTGTTTTCACTATAGACCACCATCTGTATTCATTTAAGATGCTTGAGTTTTTAGATAATGGTGTTTTCTTTGTAAAAGTCTCATGAAATGAAATTAACATAGCCTATCAAGGCATAGAGGATTTATATACTATTTTTAGTATACCTCCTAAAATGAGAGACTCCTTGAAGTTAAGTTCCTAGGATATTTGGAATCCCTAAGATCCATGTCGGTGGTCAACCTTCCTACTCAGACCCATCATAGCTTCAACAAGGTCAAAGGCTGAACCACTGGCTAAAATTGTTGATTTTAAGCTAAAATCTTTTTCAGTAGGGAAAAAAACATTTATTAAAATACTCCTGGCACTTTCTTCAGTCTATTTCAGATTTGAAATTTTTACCTAATGCCTTGTGACAATTGATATTAAAGACTTATTGTTAATCATCTCATATGATGAAAGATTGGAATGGTTCATGGGTGCCATAGCACTGATAAACGCTGCAATTTGTTCATTCATCATGGGTACCACTTGTCATTACTGGGGGATCTCAAAAAAATGGATTCTTGAAGTTAGACATAAAGAATATGGCCTCTTATTAGCTGTCCCAAGGATTTAACTGTTGACAGGAATACTTAGAGTACTGATTCAACTCAGGTTTTTGTTATTCAATATAATGCTGAAATTTCTTCTCTACAAAAATTATTGAATGTCACTGGAAGACAATATTTGGTATTTTGGCACTGCTTGAGCATTTGGGGCAGCAGCCAAAATGTGTGCACAAGAACAATAATAATTTAAAGTCTATTTTTAGAAAAAAACACGTCATATAAAATGTATCAAATAAGAATTAGAGCATGAAATGTTTTGGGATGTGTAATCAATGTAGATATGTTTTACAGGGGACATATTTCTCAGTGTTTGGCTACCCCAGATTGCTTTCAGTGAAGGCACATTATAATTGTACTACTAAGGGGGTGGTATACATTGTTGTTTGTTCCTCTTGTCTGGCATTTCACAGCAGAAGATAGCAGGACTTTTGAAGAATAGAATTTACCAACACAATAATGCAACCAGTAAAGGGCTTGTAGCCAATGCCTTATATAAATATTCAGTTATATGTCATGATTTTAAAAAGTTTGCATTTAGT
>NC_056748.1:216562083-216619583 GCF_019279795.1 Protopterus annectens
AAAGGTATGTTAAACTATAATAGATGCTAAAGCAATACAAATATTAGTCTTGTTTATATACACTAATAATAATAAAATGGATGTGCTTATCATGTGCAGGTGGTCTTGCAGACTGCAATCTAGATGTTTCTGCATATAAGGAAGGGAGAAGAAAGACGGTATCACAATGCAAATGAATCAAGAAACAGAGAAAAATTCCTTTTTACATGTGCAGATTAAGAATCATCTCATACAAAAATCTACTGACCAGTTGAATCTACCTTAAACATCCTCTTCTATCTCTCTTGTACTGTGTTGTATAACTTACACTTATCATTGGCTCTAGATATATCAGACTTGCAAGATATATGCATATAAAGATATGTAGAATAACAGTTACATTATTTTCATTTTGATTACCTAGACGTTCTGCTGGAGACACTCTGAGTCTATCTTCCACATCAGCACAAACTTTAAGGATTCTGAATAAACCATCTACTGAGCTATCTAGATCTCTGACAGTGACAGGAATTTCTCTCTTTCAGTCAGTGTTGGTTTGATAGCAAGTTCATGCACCATAGCCACCTGCTCTTGGGAAACTGCAGCCACTGTATTTCAGACACCGGCAATCATATCTCTTGCCTTGTGTCATATCTGACTGTAAGTTTTCCAATTTCCCATGTCCTCCTATAGTTTTAACCTCATTGACTACCTGCTGTTTTATCCTGTCTCAGGCAAAGTTGTCACCTTTCTCTGTCCCTAAGAGAAAAGCTTTATGGTGATGGAAGGCCTGGATAATGACCTTATTTTCTGCATCGCTGAGTGGTGATGTATGAAATGAAACAGAAAACAGACACAAAATTAAATTTAAAATGCACAGGCAGGATGGCTGTGAACTCAATTTTGTATGCATTCATCATGCAAACAACAATTAAAAAGGTAGTGTGCCCTATGACTACACACAAGTTGACAGCCATCCCCTACAAAATTTATAAAATAACAACAATTTTAACAGCTCTGCAATGCAGACAACATGTATGTAACTATGTAATACATCGCAGCCTTAACAATACTAATTCACAATGTACAAGTTGAAATGGAGAATACTATTATAGTTCCATCTCTACTGGTGTGGAAGGTACCCATGCATATATCACAACTTTAACTAATTCTTTGGGCTACACATGTAAAAATACTGGACCTTTCTATGAACTTATACTACACTCTTTTGGAATAACTGTTCAAATTTCCAGAATATAAAACCTACACAATTATATCAGGTAGTATTCTTTACCAAAGTTTGTAATTCAGAGAAATAACATGGGGTTATACCAACAATAAATGGTAAAGAAACTGCAAACAGAGAAAATAATGTTTGTACTGAGCATTACTATCTAACCTTAATGTTAAACTAAAAGCATGCTGTAAAAAAGAACAACATACCTTGCAAAGAAAGCAGGTTATAAAGTAGATACATATCTTAACATTATTGAGCTCTCTGGATCCAAATTGTCTTTCCACTATGATACAAGTTCCTTGGCTAAACTGTTTATATAGTGCAGTCTCAGCCCTTTGAGCACTGTGAATATGCAAATGAGGTGTTAACTCATTAGCATTCCGGAATACCACAATCTGCCCTAAGGGCAGAGAAGGTAATCAAAATGCAAGGAGCTACACAATTGCATGCACATCCCCTAACACTGCAAGGATGTGCATTAAGAAGTGTTACCTCCTAATGACTTGTAGATGTATGTCAATGATTAGTCTGACTGCAGGAACAATCAGTGTTTTACAGTCTTCCCCTCTCTGATGTACACTTACTGATGGTGTGTGAGGAAGAAGATACTTACCAAAAAGTTGGAAAGTACATTGGCTGAGTTAGGTGAGAAACATTTCTAACATACACATGCTGTTTTTATGACCACTGTTGCTGCCGCTTACTAAGAAAAGTGTATATTCAAGGAAGTGCATTACTCATTGATACAGATACAGTATGCAATAAAATGGGAGGCACAATGGCTCAGCAGATAGCATTGTTGCCTCACAGCAAGAAGATCTCTGGTTTGATTCTTGGTTGAGCTGCCTTCTGTGTGGACTCTGAATGTTCTCCTTGTGTTTGCATGGGTTTCCTCCAGGTGCTCCAGTTTTCTCCCACATTCCAAATGCATGTATTAGGTGAATTGGACACTCTTAATCGACCATAGGTGTGAATGTGCATGCGAGTAGAACTACTGTGGTACAGCTAGCCGCCAGGTGGTGTAAAACTTAGCTCTAGATGATTTTTGCTGCCGAAGTGACACCCCAAACCCATGTGCAAAAATGAGAAAAAGGGGGATGAGATAGCTTTGCTCTTAGGAAAGCATAGATAATGGAATGAAATACCCCAAGTAAAGGACTACAGCTGCAGTGTCTGAGCTCTTTCTTTAATATTGTGGATAGCCTAACTGTTGCCAGTATCCAACTCATCTAGACATTTACTGGCAAATGAGATAAAACAGATTTCATAACTTGCCACTTTTCAATGTGACTTGATACAGTGTCACATCTAAATACTTTGCTAATATATAACTCTGTGCATGTGAAATACAGAAAATAATCTGGTTCAAATCCATACAGGTTACTGTTGCAAGATAACAACATTATGGAAACTTCAGAAATGAACATTTAAAGTACTTATTTCAAAATGTGTCATTTTTTTATCCTTTGTGTGCCATTTGGCATTGCACTCCATTAACTGACAGTGGTCCATAACAGTGAATGGGTGTTCACTTCCTAAGGTAAAAAGTGACACATTTAATTTGGAATTCTATCAGAAGTGCAATTGAGATTAGCACTGGTGCACTTACCCAGCACACTGGATAGTACTGAATGATGGAATCCAAGCTGTGTCATACCAATCTCTGTTGAAACAGGTGTAAATTAAGCGAGTTTAGAGAAACAGTACAGATGATGCAGGGTTCAAAACCTGAATACAGATCATCTTGCTGAGCAAGCTCATAGTAAATACTGATACCCATATTTCTAAGTGTGCTGTGATGGGAAACTCAAAAAATCTCATTATTGAGGAAACCTGAGTGACAGATACATCATTTGAAATTATGTCACTATTAACTGTGTGTGAAAAATGAAAAATGAAAGCAGTTCTGCTGTTTCTTGTCCTGTTTTCCAGTACCATGGCATTGCCTAAAGTGATGATATTGTGAGACACAAATTAAAGTAGCGATATGGCAAGGAGATGTGAGAAGGCTGAATGTGTCAATGTAATACACTAGAAGCTCTGCTTATTGCTATATACTTTGATTCATTTTAAGTTTCATTAAATTGTCATCCTAAACACTTTTTGTATTTTTTTTATTATTGCTTTCTGCATTTGTGCATTGCTTGGCAGCATTCAATCAAATATCATGGCTTAAGGAAAAAGTAAAAAAAAAAATGCTTCCTTTCAGTAGCACAAATAAGCCTAGCACTGGTGTGTGGCCATCAACTCCCTGTATAGTACTGACTGCAGGGAATGCACCAGACAGATGTACAACTCTGTGGCACAAGGTGTAAATGAAGAGAACTGACAGAACTAATACAGATGATGCAGTGTTCAAATCCTGTTTAGAGATTATATTTCAATATTCTCAATATGTATTGCTTTTTATTTATTTACTTTTTAACTTGTAATCTGTATTTGCACACTGCTCTGCAGCAGACTAGTAGGGTTCACTACTCAAGGACAAAAGTTAAAAAAAAATAATTTAGATTGTTGTCAGTAGTGCAAACATGCATGGCATCATTGCATAGCTAGCTGTCAGCACTGCAAATAGTAATGCATGCATAAAATGCACCCACTATCTACCTGTGTCTGTGGCACAAGCTGTAAATACATTGACTTTGGGGAAACACACATTTGCTGTGGGGTTCAAATTATTAGTAAGAGTAGTTTTGATAATGGTGTTAGCTTCAAGCTTACACACATTTTGAAGGATGATTTACACAGCTTAATTGTGTATGATAAAGGCTGAATATGTTACTTATAGTCCTTGTGAATTGCTGTTACCAATATGTTGTACTAGTAAAATCATATATACTTTCTTGTTAATGACAGCATTCATTATGCATGATACCAGAAATCATTTCTAAAATGTGAGAACAGATGTTTAAGAACAAAATGAATATTGCCTTTCCTATAACCGTCATGAGTGAGCTATAATACAGGTTATGGTGTTACAAGTCAATGATGAAAGCTGTATTCATATTTAATGTTTACTTTCATTCTATTTTCATATGTGTTACTTTGTTGCCTTTTGCATTTGTCTGCTGCTAAATGAAGTGCAAATACATTTCCCTGACAAAGGAAGAAGTGAAAATGTAATTTGGACTGCCTTCTGTAGTGCAAACACACCTGGCAACAGTGCCTGGACATCAGCAATCTGGATAGTACTTAGAGAATAAATTCCACATCTCAGATAACTATCCCTATGGCACAAGGTTTAAGTGAAATTAATTAAGAGAAATATTACAGGTGGCAGAGGGTTCATATACAGTTGATTATGGTTTAAAGAGGGAGGCATGAATACTTACTTGCCCAAATTTATTTTTAACACTGTGTTGTATACAACTCAGATTTTCTCAGAAATGCTAACAGCATGTGAGGTGTCATCTGTCTATTTCCACTTTATTTTTCATTAACTACAAGTTTGATCATTTGTTCCACAAAGCACACCTCTAATGTTACAAGGAGGTGTGATAAGGATGAATGTGTCACTTGCATGCACTTCTTGCTCTGGAAATTGCTAGGTATACCCATTGATTGAATTCAATTTACTGTCAACTTTTTTTCTAAGTCATATTTTATTTATGATACCTGTTTTGTATTTGCATTCCACTTGGCATTGCACTAACATGGTTCACTACCCAAGAAAAAAGTGAAAAATTTAATGTGGGCTGCCTTCTCTAGCGTAAACATACCTGGCAACTGTGCACCTTATTCAACACTCTGGACAGTACTGAGTTTAGAAATTCTCCCTGCCACTTATCTACCTCTGTGGCACAAGGTGTAAGTGTAGTTAGTTTAGATAAAAAAAAAAAAACACGAGTGATTAATAGTTTGAATCCACCTAAAAATACCTTTACATTGGATGTCAGAATTCCATTTCTCACAATATTTTGATGAGAAAAGTAAAACTAAAAACAAATGAGAATGGCAAACGTGTATAGCAAACAATGTATCAGTAATGCTTGCATAACTGCACTTTTCTATTTAGAATATATCATTAATGCTTCACTTATGACCTCAAGGTAATATGTGTATAATCTCTTAAAAATGACAATGATTATACTTAATTTTAAATTGACATATATGATGGACATGATAGTTTTGTTATAATTATTATAACTCATCACATATAGTATGTACTGTATAGAGTAAACCGTCTCAAAAATGAAGGCCTGCAAGTGTCAACTCTTTTTTTGGATATGTCCAAAGCATTTGACACAGTCTCACACCAAATCCTGTTAAACAAACTAAACCAATATCATCTATCTAATTCCACTCTTACCTGGTTCCAAAGCTACTTAACTGACAGGTACCAAGCTGTGAAATGGGAAAATTCTCTCTCTCCTCAGCTGCCCATAACTATAGGAGTCCCACAGGGTTCTATCTTAGGACCACTACTATTCACAGTCTTCACAAATGACCTCCACACCTCCACACAGCATGCATCTATAATTCAGTATGCAGATGACACTACCTTAATCTGTGCTGCACAAAACATTCCCACCCTCCTGCAAACAACTCAACTAGCATTCTCTGACATTGAAAACTACCTTACCAAAGCCCAACTTATCCTCAATCCAAAGAAAACTCAGCTTATGATTATAACCAGTTCTAACAAAAACACTAACAGTCAATTCACTATCTACTCCACAAATGCTACTCCAATTGCTCCAGTGGCACAGGCTAAACTATTGGGAATAACCATAGACTCCCACCTAAAATTTGATAGTCATCTGAACTTAACTATTAAAAAAGTACATGCCAAACTGGGGTCACTCTACCGTATCAAACCATTTCTTACCAACAACACAAGATCAGCCATTGCTCGCTCCCAACTTCTATCCACCCTACTCTATGCATCTCCCATTCTGACTAATCTCAACAAAACTGAACTAAGCAAAATGGAAGCTTGCTATAACAGAATTGCCCGCTTTGCTACAAATTGCTCATATAGAACTCATCACTGTACTGCTTTGAGACAGCTCCACTGGCTTGAACTGCCCAACCTCCTAACCTACAATCAGCTCTGCCTCTGTCATTCTTTCTATTACCTCCCCAATAAGTGTCCTGCCCTCAAAAACCTAGTACAACATCACTCAGCCAAAAGGCCTCTTAGATCATCAAGCAAACTACTACTAGAAGTCACCAACAGCTACAATAGCTTTGGAGATGCACTATATAGTAGTTCGGTTTCTAAAAAATGGAACTCTGTCCCTACTAGCATTCAAAACACATCATCCAAAGCCTCCTTTAAAGACCTCATCAGGCAACATCTCAAGCAAAGTTGGCAGTGCCATGATTGCTCTCCAGGCTAGTGAAAGCGGATAACATATACATACTAAATCTAGAGCAATTGATAATAGTTTTCCAATCTTACTCACAAACACTGGCTAATCTACAATGTATGTACTGTACCTGTGTACTATGTATGTATTCTACCTACATTCCAAAGTTCAGCTGTACACCACAAATCCATTACTTACCTTTATTTTTAAAATTAATATTTTTTTGATTGTTCTCTCCACTGTAACTGTTTGTGCCGCATACCACTGTAAAAACATGTCTCTTGTAATTTGTGTGTATACTGATTATGTCTAAATAACTAAATGTGTCTGTAATTTTTCTTTGTGGAGCTTTTCTCCCCAGGCCTCTGCTGAAAAAGGGCCTTTTCGGCTCAGTCAGACACCCCCGGTTAACAAATGTAAAATACAAATAAAACAAAATAAATAAAATATCCCAACTATGTGTTAAGGACATCATGTCTTGTGGAGCATGTATGTAACATAACCCAACCTATATTACTCAGGTCATAACACTCTATCCATCTGAATATATATTTGCAAACAGTAATACTGCCGTTTGCATAGGAATACTTTTCCAGGACTATTTAAAGTCACACACATAGAAGCTTCTCTGAGGTATATCTCCATTCATTCTGAAATTAGTACACCTCTAATTACTATGTGTAAAAGGAATTTCTCCTGTGGAAATAAGAATCAATAAGCTAAGTTTCAAGATTTGCATTCCTTATCTTATGGGCTGGATTCCCAGGTGTTAAAACAACATTTTAAGAGTGTGTATGTCATAACATCAAAATACATCACAATTCATCCTATTTATCCTTTTAAACACTAAAGATTGCAAACCAGGCCATTAATCATTTCATTGTTGTGTACTGGTTCATAGGTTGGTACTAAGCTATCAGCCCTAGGGCCTATACAAGCCTAGCCATAAAAATTCCCTGGCTATTTCTTCCCACACTATTTACTTCCCTGGACCCCTGTCTAGCAGGGCGACTGACGTGATCCCTGGGGTGAATTTCCTTTCTCCCATCCAAACGTCAAGATTTCTTTTGAAGAGGGCCAAAGAGGCACTCTGCTTGACATGTATCGGCAATCTATTCCAGAGTCTGGGGAGTTTCTGGGTCAGGAACCTATCCCTCCAGCATGTTTTGTTTATTGTGATAACAAGGTTTAGATCCCTGAAGCGTGTGGCTCTGAGGGATTGGGATTTCTTTAAGTGTAGCATGTCCAACAGCTCTTGGTTTGACATGGCCTTGTATGTTAAGCAGAGATCGCCTCTGAGGAGATGATATGCGACAGAGTATAGCTGGAGTTTTTTAAGGCGGTCAGCATAGGGCATCTGCTTTAGGCCTGTGATTCTTTTAGTGAGGTATTTCTGCGGCCTTTCCAGTTGTTGCAGATGTCTTCAGAGGTACATACCAAACAGGGCATTGTATTCTATAATGGGTCTAATGAGGGATGAATACAGTGGGACAATGACCTCCTTTTTTCTGAATGAAAAGCCCTTAGTGATGAGGTGTGCCACATAGAAAGATTTCCTGACTGTTGTGGCATTGTGGTTATCGAAGGTGAGACCACTGTCCACCACTGCAACATGTTCCAACAAGTTGAGCATCACACGTGGGAAATCTGACTACCATGTTTCACACATTTAATGCTGTTTGATGTAAGTACTGCCAATGTGTCTGTCAGGGGGTCCCTATGCTTACAATTGCACAAAGGCAGTTGGCAAGGCTGTATGTCATTGTGCACAATGTGTTACAGTCAAGATCTGAATGGATCATGAATTCAGACCAATTCAGACATATATTGTTAACTTGACTATTGAAGATATGACTGATGACGGAGAGAATGGTGTTAAATTTGGAGTACAAAGGTTGGATGTTGAGGAGTCTAGGATTTTTGTGGCACTCCTCATGAAGCACTACAGTCGCAGGCTACTGTAGGGGGATTATACCAGGTCTCAATATAAGACTGAGGTATGAGAATAGCTTAGTCAAGGCTTTCTTCAGTGCAACTAGCATTCCACACACTGGGGACCAATGTCATCACTATTAAAAGACCTGTAAAACACAAGCAGGACTTCCTAAGCTGATGGGAGTATGAATCTAGGACTGCATATATCCTTAAGTTGTGTAAGTATACTGAGACATAACCTGTCTATGATATGGTATTAAATATCCAGCTAGCCAATGCAGTTATTTATTATACTTTCATATACATTTTTTTTTATTTTTCTACTGTAATGCTGCAGAAAAAAATAGAAGCAAACTGTGAGGCACACCAGGAGAGACTAACTTACCTCAGACAGGCATGCAGTAAGTATGGCTCAGGTCCAAATGCAAGCCAGATAAGTATTTTCAGTCCCTTACTCCATAGTTTTTGAGCAGGCATGCCTCAACCTAGATAATGTGTATGAATGCCTTCTACAGTAGTTTTTATTGCTTCCATTAGACAATGAAAATGCCCGCTTAACTGCGTGTGAGTTCAATACTCAAAAGCAGCAATTCAGTTTAATTAAAGGATACTATTTCTAAAATATTAACAGCAATAATGAATGTGAGGAGCAATTCAAATATGGCAAATAAAATCATTATATGTGAATGCATATATCATATATGGCATAGGGAAATAGAGGCTATTTCTTATATCCTAGCAGTGAGATTTTTTTTTATTTTATGAAACATTAGTACTTCCCCATCATATCTGCATGTGGTAATGGTGCACAATAGTCATTTATCATATTTATGTAATGAAATAAAATTATTGAAAAAATAAAACAATGTGACATGCCATGAATCTTATTCTCTCTACCCACACCCTCTCTCTGTCTTTTGTTTATAAATTCTTAACATTCTCCTGCTTGCATACCTTGTTGCTGAAAACACAATGACCAACAGCACAGACAGATAGACTTACCTCTTTAGCTTGGCCCACCATACCTCCACAGATGTCAGCAGAGACACCTGGCACTTTGACGCAACCTGCCAATATTGCTTCCATAACTTCTGCCCTATCTGCTCCATCTGCATCGGGTAGTTCTACCTCAGATGCTGGTGCAGTGGTACCCTCTGGGAGAACTATGAGTGGAGGTGCTGATATTGTCCCACAACAGGAGCTAACAGGGCTGGTGTAGGATATAAAAGGGATGGGCCGCATGCCCTACTCACCAGGACTGAAAGGGTCTTGAGTCGGATTGAAAATACGATGCAACATCGGCACTGACACAGGCATCTGACACTAGAAACAGTTATGACAGTTCTGAGGGTGAGGACTAGATTCTCACTGTTCTAAAGCTGGATGTGGGTATACCTCTAATGTCCTCTACCTATCCCCAATCATGGTGTCCCACAACACAAACTTTTCTGTCCATCACTACCCCATCTGTCTTGCATGTTGTGTATGTCTGCACCTGCCTCCTAATCTACCTGACCAACCTAGCCCTGGCATTCCTAAGCTCCTTCTCAAACATTCCTCTCTCTCTAAAAACATACTGAAGATGGAAACCTGTTCCATGAAAAAAATGGTGCCCCATACATAGCTCTCCCCTTTATGTATGTGTCTTTTTAACACACTTGTTTGGGTATCATTGGCTGTATGTACAGTATTACTCTGTGACTCTCCAAAGACATGACATTCTTTGTAAAATTCTGTTCTGAAGAAGTAGATAGCTATTGTGCTCTTCCAACACCATCCATTAAATTCCTGCAATTTTTCCCTATGAACTACCCTACTCTTTTCTTGCCTCCCATTTTCACCACTGTACTATCAACCCCTTTTTCATTTGTTTAATCTGGTCAAAAAATAGAATCACATGCAACACACATGGCTGGAAATGGCCTGTGGAAAAGCCTTCACTTTTTCTCCTCAGCATTTGTGGGAGTTGGCATAGCACACCACTGCTGGGTGATGGTGAATGGTTTTCTTATGGCAAAGCTAAATATTTTAACATCATCCACAGTAGTCTAGTTACTTTCATGCAAATGCATTTAAATCTGCTGTGCTATGGGAATACAGAGTAAATGTGACTAAAGATGCTACTGTGAAACAGTTACTGTAGCTGTTCTTAGGCAGATAGATATAATAAAGCAGAAGTTCCTATTTGGCATGTTGAGATAATTCCCCTGTTTATAGACTGATGTTTTTGTATGGCGCCATGGGTTCAATTACAGCTTTAGGTCAAATTATTATTTCATGACATTTAATATTCATGTCATAATTAATTTCAAGCATCTGTTTTTCTCTCCATTTACAACATTTTATTAACATACCCTTTGAATACTGCAGACATACATCATTTGCAAAAACATTGCAGCCCCAACAGGGAGATTTAGTAAGGCAACATTTTCTTGTTTATGTGTAAATGTTATTTGCACAGTCTTACCCCTTTGTTCTCCCTATAGCAAGTATTGTATTGTACATAACATGGCAGTTTAATAATGAGGTAATAAGTTAGAATAACACACAATACAGATGGTCCTACATATTGCACAAAACTATTGTTGCTATTCCTCTCTCCATCTGTCTCTATATCTCTCTGTCCGCCCCCTTCTGCTTCAGTAAGTTGTCACTGTCCATCTGACATGTGTGTGCCACCATTTTCCTGCTTCTGTCATAAGCTGCTCTGTCCCTGCCTCATCTGCCCCTTGTCTATGTACCTTCTCCCTTCAGTGTCATTCGTCTTCCTCCTCTGCATTTGCACAATGTCTGACATTGAGCAACAACTGCAACTGAGACTAAATGGAAGTGTACAGCTTAGGGCAAAATCTTGAGAGTTTTTGCTTTTGGTATCATTACTCTGTCATCCTTTGCTCCACTGTGCTTAGCTATGCATAGTTTGTTTAATCTACCTTTCAACAAGATGAAGAGTTGAATGTGCAGCTTAAAGTTGTCAAGAGGTTAATGAAGAGTATTTTGTTTTCTGCAATCTGTTGTCACATGGGAGCTTTGTAAAGTAGGACATCCTATGTGACGTGTTTAGAAAATACTCAGGAGTTCCTTTTTTCTTGGAGGTCTCAAAAGTTCAAATCCAGATGTATGCAAAAAATGTTTTTGAAAGTTTTGTTTGACCCCTGTGGCTGTAATTGTTGGCTACATATTTCCTTAATGCACCATTATCCTGCTGCTATGTTATGAGCTGATTTCTGTTGTGAAGTCAATCTTGTACAGATCTTGCCTGAATAATTATGCTGACAAAGCAAATAGTAACACAACAGAACAATGTGCAACAATGAAACATTCACAATTGTTTTATTGTGTCTTTATTGTGAATACCTGGCACCTACTGTCTAGCTCTTCCTATCACTTCATTGCTATCCAATAAACCTCTTTGATTCCAAATTTTTTCCATAAGCCATGTTTCTAGCAATATGCTTGGTCCCTCATGTATTTCATAATACACCTGTAGAATTCATATAAGGATTAGATAAATGTGACTGTCATGACAAATGTGTAAATCACTACACTTGAAACATGACCATAACATATATCTGTTCTGTATTCCAGCAGGTTCATACACAGTTGCATGTGTATGATGATTCTTTTCCTGAAAGTTAGCAAAGAGCACCACAGAGTACTGTTAATTCCAGTTCTAAGTTCAAAACCACAAGATATGTTTATGTAAGGGCCTCAACATAGTAATTGTGTTTGGTAGAGCTGTTCTTCAGGCAGAGAGTATAAAAAAGTACAACAAATAATTCTTAGTTTAGGTTGCACAATGTTTAGATGTCTGTATTGAATTTTGACAACAAGTAATTTTCACTTCAAAGTGACATTGACTCATTAGTTAATGTGTGTCTGCTCTCCATTGGTTACACTTGCAGCTGTGTTACAATGTTGCTTAACCTATTTACATATAACCCATCACTGTTATTCTGTACGCACTGTCCTATTCAGAAAGTATCTGTTTGTCTTATCTATGCACATTGTGCAAGCATAACACAAGACAACTGTGTAGTCATCCCAGACTGAAATGGCAGGAATGTTGGGTTGATACTCCACTGTTTTACAATTGCATTCTTTTTTAGCATCCCATACTTTGAAACAGGGTACATGTACCTCACAGTAATGCAATGTATATGAAGGACAGTATATAAGTCTTAGTATAGAAGTATCTCATTACCTGGGATAGTTACAGTGTCATGTGTACCATATGCATTAGTCCTACAACCTGTAATGCACAGTACCATCTGTTTCAAACAGTGGATTTTTAGCAATTAAAACTGTATTTTTTAAATCATTAAATTCACACTTCTGTTGAGCTCGCACATAATACTGTGCTTTCTAGATTGTGTAACTAGATAGGTAGGAAGTTTGATGCTCAGGGTGGGAAAGGTGTGAGGGGGGAGTATAGTGACAGGTATCCAAAAAGCAAAACTGAATGAGGCAGCAGAAAGAAATGAGATGGATATTAAGATTACAGGCAGACAGCGGCTCAGGACTCAATGATAGGGTGTCTATGAGACCCTTCTTAGCAGCCAAAGATCACAAACATTATATATATATATATATATATATATATATATATATATATATATATATATATATATATGTTTTATACATATATTTTTAAGTGAGTATATTTTAGATTTAAGGATAAATTAATGTTCATATGTCAATTTTTGATGAATTATAATATATATAGACAGATGTTTTTAGGACAAGGTCATTATATGTGTTTTGTTCATATATATATATATATATATATATATATATATATATATATATATTTTTTTTTTTTTCTTTCGCAGGTTTATATAGCTTTTAATATAGGTAGTCTTACATATATTGTCACATAGACATGACAGATATTTTTGCATTTTCACGATTTATAAATGCATTTTTTTGTAAGTATGAGATGATTACTATATTACTATACCATATTATATGTAATTGCATTTTTTTGAAAATGTTTTAAAAATGTTTGATGAATTATAGCAATCAGTATATTATTTTTATGTAACTATTTAATATTCATGAGGTAGAAAGATGATTGGTTTGACAATGAAATGCTAAAGTATTTAAGGAAAATCAATGAAGTCAATAGTTAGTCTGAAGACGCATTGTACTTGAATGTGAAAGCGCTTACTGAATATCAAGTCTTTGGTTTTGCCTGTTTTTATTATTTTATTACTCTATTACTTCATTTTGAATAAACGGTCAGCATCTTATTGTCGTGTTTGGCTGCCTCATTCAATTTTGCTTTTTGGATTCCATGGACAGTTGCTGCAGCTTAGGAGCCTCACCCTTGTCTTGGGATTTCATTTCAGTATAGTGACAGGTATGTAAAGATTGGTGTTATGCCCACTTTCTCTGAGGAGAATACATTTAAGTTTCCACACAACTCCCTTATCCCACTTTTAACAGAAACATATCCTCTGCAAGACAATGCTGAGGTCATCCTGTCAAAAGTGTGCTCTCTCCGCTTAAGAGTTAGACTTCTCCTGTGGTGTTTACAAATAATACTGTGCTCTCTAGATTGTGTAACGTAGATAGGAGGTTTGATGCTCAATGTGGGAATCCTGTGTGTGTGTGTGTGGGGGGGGGTATAGAGTCAAGTGATCATGCTCTCCAACACTGCTGTACTCAGTCAACTTCTACTCTGGAGAAATGCTTTAAACTGTTAGATGACTCCAGCATCCTGTTATCCACCTTTCACATCAACATCAGTGCATTACACTAATGAAGTAATTCTTTCTAAAGTACATTCTTACACTAGGATATCAGATTTCTCCTATTGTGCTTGTGGTTTATACAGTGATCTCTAGAATGTGGATTAAGTTAGGTAGGTGGTTCGAATACAGTACTGACCACCATGT
The DNA here is from genome assembly GCF_019279795.1 of Protopterus annectens. NCBI lineage: Eukaryota > Metazoa > Chordata > Ceratodontiformes > Protopteridae > Protopterus > Protopterus annectens. Next base: position 216,576,447 of record NC_056748.1, read on the forward strand.
CTGGGTATAGTTCATAATACATTGGAATGCTTTCTCTCTCACTTGCAATGTGAAATATTCCACTCAAATGATATTTTTTACTTAGGACCATAATCCAACATCGGCATATTGAGTTTTAACTGTAGCAGTGTTTCTACAATGAAGTGGCGATGCCATCCCCTCAAAAACACTGTATGTCTCACTTGTAGTCAGACTTCTACATTGGTGTGTGTGTTTAATGCAATGATGTATACATTATGTAACTAGATAGGACATTCAAATCTCTCAGTGATACACTTTTCTGTGTGAGGCTGTAGAGTCAAGTGGGCATAATTTTCACAACAGCTGAAATCAACCCACTTCCACATGGGGGAACCTTTACACAGCTAGATAAGTCCTCCATCCCCTAATCACACCTTTTCACAACAACCTCTTCTCTGCAACACACTGATGAGGTAATTCTTTCTACAGCACATTCTCTCACGTTAAAAGTCAGTCTTCTCCTGTGGTGCTTGTATTTCTTACACTGTTCTGTAGAATGTATAACTAGAAAAGTAAGAGGTTCAAATATAGCAGTGATTAAATCTGTGTGTGAAACTGTAAAGTGATTCAGGATTGGTTTACACTCATTTTAGTGACAATATTTACAATCCCAGAAGGCTCTAAAAGTCATTTTAACACACACTCACATACATACACACAGACATACTACCCCCCCCCCACACACACACACAGTTCTCCTTGGCAATATACTGCTGATGTTATCCCTTCATAGATGCTATATGCCACACTTGTACTCAGAATTCTCTTGAGGTGCTGGCTAGTGATAGTATGTTCTGTAGATTGCAACTAGATAGGTAGGTGGTTTGAGTCCATCCTTGCTTAAATACTAACTGTGATTACTGTCATATACAGTTGGCTACAGCAGAACTACCATTATATATCCTTCCAATTATGAAATGTATTTTCAGTGTCACAGTGTTAAACTAGTAAATTCTAGCATCAACAAGGGAAGACGCAGCTTTGCAGTATCCCACAGTTGCATTGTGACTTCTCCTGTGGTGAATGACTCTGATAATGTGCTTTGTAGGCTTGTATTTACATAGATAAGAGGTTTGAGACCAGCTGAGAGCATGTATTTTGCTCTCATACTGTGCAGACTACTCTTTAAATACATATATGATGTGCAGCTGTACAGTGTTATTGTACCCTATGATTTTTTTTAGCATAACCATCCAGCAAATAAACAATGGTGATGTCATCCATTCAACTGTGCACTATTACAGTTGTACTGCAACCCTGTATGTGGCATTTGCAGTTCAGGCACTAATCTGTAACTTATGATCTTGGGCAGTTATTTCAAATCCAGCCATTACTCCTCAGACTATGTTGTGTCAGTTCTTATTTTGACTCTACATGTCCCTTACACTTTTGTCAAACTCATCTGCTTTGTACAAGTGCTGATGTTGATTCCTCTTACAACAAGCTCTAATAAATTCTCACATAACAGACAATGTTCTGCATCTTGTTGCCTTACTACAGCAATTACAGGCACACATATCCCTTGCAGCAATAACATGATGTAGTGCTTTAAAATACCAACATATCTCACAATTGTGGTGAAACTTCTACTGTGGCATATTCATTCTCTACAATATCATGCATTTTCTATAGCAAATACTTAGGTGTTCAACATTCACATTCATTGACAGCTAGCATTGTGTGGTCTTATACTGAATGGCATCTACCAGTTATAAAGTGTGCATTTATAGTAGGACACCTTCCCCTTCCCTTTTAACTGAAAGAGATTGTTTGTGACACAATCATATGATGTAATGGCTTAGCATAGAATTATGGAAAGACTTTGACTGTGGCACGTGAGTTTCATCCACCTGTCATTAGTTAACAGAATTGCATTCCTTTTTGTCCAAATCCTGAAAGGAGCAATATTATATGAATGTACTGATGTTACACAAAAACCACCGTATCCAGTTATTCACCTCCGTTCTTATGTTGGACAATGCTATGGCAATGAAATTGTTATTTGGGCCATGTCATGCTGTAAGTGCTCCTGTGGTACATCCATTGAGTTCTGGCTTGTGTAGCACACCTACACAAATAGAATGGGGTTCATTTCTCAGACAGTATATGTAATACATGATGAAAACAGCTACCTTGGCAAAGAAACATTGATACTGTACTGCTCACGCTATGTGGAAAGTAAAATGTGTAGTTTCTTTTCATCATTCTGACTAAATCAGATTGTTGAAATTATATTCTTAATTCCATTCTAACTTCACACATTGATTTCAGTTATTTGTGACACATGCAGTTAATACAGAGGTCAGTAGAGATCCTAGCATTATAGGCAGGGGTTTGAATCTTGCAATATCTGTCTGTTAGACAGCAATCACTTACACACAGAAAATACCTATGGCACAGTCAGAAGACCACCTTTTTCAGGCCTTTCATACAAGGTGGGGCATCCATACCCCTTATGACAGGAGAATGCTGTAAGCCCTTCAAGGGTGTTCTTCATGACATAACCAATTTTCGGATTTCTGTGGTGTCCATAATTGATACACAACTCTCATATATCTGTACTGGCAGGTGTTTCAAAATGACATGATGCACATGTTTATTATGTCATTCATTGCTCACAGGCATTACTTATTTCAGAAATAATGATGCTCTGTAGCACACATCTTCATCCACACATTTTTTTATTACTGCAATTCTTTTCTTAACACTTGTGCACTTATTGACAGTCAAGCACTTTCATAAAACATTTTTGCTGTATGGCACGGTATCAGATAATCAGAAAGTGTGACTGGGCCTCTGTTATGAGGCTTTCTTTTGTGCTGGTGCTCATAGGTTCATAGGTGTTTTCTAGGCTAATGACTACAATGGCCTTTTTAAGCCTAGCCATGCATCCCAAATCTCTGACAAGTTCTGATACCCTTGATAAGTGTAAGCCTGAGCCTGGGAGATGAACCATTTACAGGTTACCTGTGCCCATTAGAGACATAGGTGCCTAACCAGGGATTAATTTCCAGTTTCCCATCCAATTTTCCAAATTGCAGTTGAATTCAGTCAGGGAGAAACTCTGATTCACATGGATGGGGAGCCTGTTCCATAGACAGGTTAGTCTCTGACATGCATACCTATCTCTCCAGCAGGTATTCTTTATATGACAGGCAAGGTGTAAGTCTTTAGAACAGGCAATTCTGGTGCTGTTTGTTTAGTGGATATGCAGGAGGTCCATCAGAGTAGGGTCTGACAATGCTCTGTATGCCAAGCATACATCTCCCCTGAAAAGCCTGTAGGAGACAGGATACTGGGATAGGGCCTTGAGGCAGTCTGCACAGGACATATTACTTACACCCTGTATTATTTTAGTGAGGAACCTCTGTGGACATTCCAATTGTTGTCTATGTCTGATTAGGTACATACCAAATGGGGCATTGTACTCAATGATAGGTCTGATGAATGCTGAATACAGTGGAACAATGACTTTCTTGGACTTGGATGCCATACCTTTGTTTATAAGTTGCACAACATAGAATGATTTCCTCAAGACTGTAGACACGTGATGATCAAAGGCTAGATTACTATCTATGTGTGTCCCTAAGTCCCTGAGTACTGGGTCATCTCTAAGGGGTGCATTGTCAATATGATAGTTACTAGGGATGGATGACTTCCCAAAGGATACTATTATGCATTTAATGGCATTTACTTTTAGTCCATGGCTCAGACACTAGTTGCATGTCTACGTCAGCCCCTCCTGGAGTACATTTGTGGCAGTGTGAGATTCAATAACAGCTTCTAATTTGCAATAATCTGCAAATTTAGTCAACCAGAGACCACTGACATTGGCCTTGACTTCTGAGAAGTAAATACCAAAAAAGAACAGTTCAAGGACTAATCCCTGATGGACCCACTTGAGACTGGCCTCTTTGTAGAGGTGGACTCCCCAATGCTAACTTCCTGGGTCCTGTCTGTGTGCTAGTTGTCTATCCACTGAGTGACATATAGGTTTGTACCTAACCTCTTGAGTTTGTCAATAATGCCAGAGTGGGGCATTGTGTCAAATGCCTTGACCAGGTCAAGATAGTGTGAATGATTTTGCCCTCATCCATTGCTTTTTTGACCCTCTCAAAGAAGTACACCAGGTTGAGTAGGGATGATCTGCCCTTGATGAAACCAAACTGAGTTGGGCCCAGTGTCTGGAGGTTTACTATATCTCTATTTTTCATCTCCATGATAATTCTGCTGCTGAATTACTGTTACGTTACTGTCCCTGTATTCCTTGTGATCATGGCAAGTATAAAGATGTATGAAATGTGTGTCATTTACCAATGGAAAACTTGAAATTAAAAAATGTCATTAGATCTGCGTTGTCATTTGTCATTTATGTATGTTGAGTGTTATTATCTTACCATTTACATGATTAAATAACACATGCTTATTTATAGGTTACAAGCCCCTTTCCTGTTGGTGCTTGTTAGTTATTTGCAAAAACATGCATCATGTATTGTCGTTGAGATTAATTATCATTACTTCAGTATGGCAGTATTTTTAACAAATGTTTCTTTGGCAGTTCAGCACATTTACCTGTAGTATTTGAGTACATTTTCCCCGTTTCTCATCACCTCTTAATTACTTCTGTACTGTACAACCAAAGTTATTCCAATACAATTCCCCCAATTCACTTTCCTTCCTTTAGCATTTTTTCTCTGTACTTGCCCTTACTATTTCTTGGCTACAGAGTGTGCTTGAATATTAAGATTGATTATAGGCAAGTCGATTAGTTTACATTATGTGCTCATACTTGCAAACACCTTTCTTGGCTGTGAACACTATTGCTGTCCACAAAAAGGTGCTTGCAAATGTGTAGGTACAATGGGCAGCAGGCATATCCCATAAGCACTGCTGTTTGTCACACTAATGCTCTTAAATCATCTAGGCTTAGAGCAACACCTACATGATTCTTAACAAATTCTAACTAAATCAGATTGTTGAAATTATATTCATAACTCCTTTCTAACTTCACACATTGATTTCAGTTATTTGTGAGACATGCAGTTAATACAGGGTATGTCTTAATAATTATTGTTCTTGTTCTCATTAACTTTGAGAAGTAAGTTGTAAACTACAGAAGATGTAATACCAGTTACTGTACATAAGATATCATCCACAACAATAACATTTTAGGAATGGACATCATCAGTTACTGTAACAGAATCTGTCTTAAATTAATTTGCTAAAGTCCTCTTACCAGCCCCAATGTTAATGTATATATATATATATATATATATATGGTTTCTTGCATGCAAATCAGTTTATTGGCAGGTCATAGGTTGTTCTGCTCACTTTGTTTGGTCAGCAGAACAGTTGATCAACAGTAGTTTTGTGAGATCTAGGTAATAGTGGTTTTTGAATATAACCTTTACCCACTATTGTCCAGTCTCAGAACTTGTATAGATAGATAGATAGATTTAAATAGATAGAGTGATATTATATGTATGTGTGTGCAGCAGGACGAGCGTTGGGTACACCTCCGCATGGGGGCACAGAGGGATTTGCATCTCTACAAAAAAACAGTCTGTTATGATTTGCATACTCATAGTTTATATCTTGGGACATGCATGCTTCATTGTCAGTATTTTGATTTTCAATTATTTTGGGGTGCTACTCAGTGCTATGATGTTTTGCAGCAATAATTATTTCTATTGAATTTTTATTATCTATTGTGTAACCTATTTAAGTACTTTCCCAACCATTGTTCTCCATATATCCATAATACTAAGTGTCCACCCAGCAAACCAGTATTGAACTTATGTATACTTACTACACATTGTCACCTGCTCATTTCCTAGAACATCCATCTGCTTGGACCCTATCCACACTTCATCCTAGATTAATCCTGTTCCAGCCTTGGCAGATAGGAGATTTATTTTATTGTTCTGCACTTCAGATAACTGTTTAGAGTGCTACTGTTTTATTTTTTCTTTATTTGCTGATTTTGCCTTTAAATCATTCTAAAGGTTCCTAATACTTGGAATGGTCTTGTCAAGGTAGTTTTAAGTTTTGTTGAGGCATTACATTCACAAGCAATCTTTCTTTGTGTTACTACATCAACAGGTTAACAGTGCCCTGTATAGACACAAATACCCAGAAAGTAAATTTTATCTATAAAGCTTCCCTTAGAACTGTAACCTGTAACTTAGTGTGGCTAAAACAATGCCACTGTGCAGAGGCAAGCTGAGAGCAGCTAGTCTGTGCATTAAACAGCACTACTAACAAATCTTAGCACAATCTAACCTAGACAAGTGCCAAACTCCAGAGACCGCCAATGGAGACCTCTTTACAACCCAGTCCATAACCTGCAGTAACCCACCCAAATACAGATTAGGACAACATGGATATGCAGTTTCCAAATGTCTCTGTAGCCAGCTTGGTAGATATTTGCAACGTACCTCTCAACCTGGAAACAACAAAAATCTGGACAAAGGCCCATGAAAATTATGTACAAATGACCAAAAATTGGGATGCTGATTAACATAAAATTTGCGCACATAATCATGCAACCCCACCCACTCAAGTGGAATTGTGGGATACCTTACCAAAATTAAGATTAAAGTCACTAAATAATAATAAATAATGGAAGACATTTGAATTTCAGACTTAATATCCCTCAGAAGATATATCGTAATGCAAAACCTGTTATTCTAACAACTATCTGAGTTTACAGGAGAAATATTTAAAAATCTGTCCCTATTTTTGGGCCTTTGTCCTGTCTCACCATTATTCTTGATTTTGTCCAGATTTCTTGACCTGAGAGATTGAGAGGTATGTCACACAGCGAACACCACACCAACTTACTTATATGGAATAACAACCTTTCAGTACTATATAGCTATGAACACGAACGTGAAAAGATAACTGATAACTACACTGCACGAATACAAGAAAACAACTCTTAAATGCACTCTTTGCAGCAGAAAAGAAAAAAAAGACAACTTTTTTCTGATATTCCCTACCAATCCTCATTATAGACATACATGGTTTTAAATCACTTCTTTTTCAATTTCACTACCATTCTGACAAAAAAAAAAATAATTTAAACCAGCACTTTGTTTGTATTTTCTACTTCTCTCATTGTCGAGATGTGATGCCACAATAAAGCTATACTGCATAAAAAATAACTAGAGCTTAGCAATATTTCTTATACATGTGTCTTCTCTTCTAAAGAATGAAAAAACAGTAAGCTCTTTTAGTTAATTATTCGGTTGTAGTAGCGATAACAAAAATGAGCATGCAGTAGCTGCCCCACAAATGTACCTGCACTGAGAGGTTTTGGAACTCCCTCTCCCAGTAGCTGCCTTTTCACGAACTGGTACTTTCAGTTTCCCCATGCTATCGGGCACCTTTGTAGCCATTTTGCCTTGCATCATGGCTTTAGATTCAGAAGGATGAGGAGCACAACTAAGTATCCCTTTGCAGGACTAGTCAAACACCTTCCCCAAAAGTAGGCGAAGGGTTATTAATCTAACCCAGCAGTGTGAAACTTATAAGACTGGAAGCTCTATCGTACACAACAGGCCTTTGATGTACCAGTTAATCACCTAAACTCCAGCTGTGCCTGTTTTAAGTTCATCCACAGCTTTTACATGTCTTCCATATGCATAGGGGGATGTGCCAAGGAGTACATTTAAACTGGCCAAAGCCCTGCTGTCACTTTGCTCCTGCTATGATAATGTGCTTTGAATTCACTTGAAGAATTCCTTCTGCACTCACAGAGCTGAATTCTGGGTGACTGAAAGAAAAGCAGCCATGTTTATGAGGAGTAACAATTTCATGCAGTTTTGATGGGGCTAGTGAACAGAACTGTAGTGTGTACAATTAATACTGCTGTGTTAATTTCATTGCAGAATTATTTTATTTAGTTATGCTTCTGTATAACTTTTAGAAGTCATGATGTTTTGATTGAACTCTAATCATACTAATTTAGGCTGTTGATATTTCTGCAGTGCCAGTCACCAAGATTTCTCAAAAATGTGTATCTTGGATGCAATTTTTAAAGTTTATTCTAGAATTTCTAGGCTGTGGCTACTACTTTAGAAGAATGTAAACAAAGCGCTATAAAGAATCTGTTGTTTACTTCTGGTCTTGTTCTTAGCAGGGGTTGTGAAATGCTCCATAGTGCATCCTAAGTTGGGGTAATCTCTTTAGAACCTACTAGGCTTGCAAAATGAATGCCAACCTGTATCTGTTGGGACAGGGGGGATAGCTGTGCAATGCAAACTGACCCATGTTTTAACAGTGTTCTTTATTCTCTACATATGTTCTATGTGTAATTTTCTGACAAGGCTGGTTAGTTTGTAAACATTTTCTCCTACTTAGCCTTCTTTTTCAACATGAAATGTTGATTTCTTCAGTGCTGCTTGTCACGCTACCAGCTCAGCTCTCTGGAATTTTGTAAACAATTCTATGTTACTTGTAAATATTGATATCCTTTACTTAGAACTGTATGTTATGTACTGAGCTTCAAGAATGTAACCACAGCATACCCTGCTGGAACATAGAAGATTAACCTATAATCTGTAACCTAGATTAACCTAAGAATAGTTGAGGTTAAGTTACTTTACAACTGGGCCATAACCAAGAGATGTTATCTCTCAGTTTCATTGCAGAAGCAGACACATTGTCTAGACCTAGAATTTTTTCTATTGTCTTGAAAGAAAAGTAATTACTAGGTTTAAAATGTAAAGTGCTTTATTGTTTTATGACTTCCAAGATTTACAAACATCTGAGAGATATGTATTTTTAACACAGAGATGTTAAAATTCTATTAGCTTCTGTTTTAGCCTGGGAACTGAAGTCAGCTGACAAAAAGTGATGTCATCCAGGCTAACCCAGCAGTAAAATGTGACATTGAGTTAGGAACTATCTCAAAGAAAGAGACTGTGCATTTTGTATTTTGTCTTGGACCTAGCAAGAACATCCACTCATCATCATCATCTGCACTTGCCTGGCTGTAAGTAAGACTAAGGGCATAGTATCTCTCTTAGATATAGAAAGGAATATAGTTGACATTAGTTTACATGTTTTAAGTATTTATTTGAGACTGTCCTACAATGTTGTTTTAAAATATTTTTTGTGATTTTTGAACTTTGAAGTAAATGTGTTGATTGTTGAGTATTGTCTTTTTCTTGTATTATTTATTATTAAATATATTTAAACCTATCTTTGTGGCTGATATTTGTGAGACATATTTAAGCTCTTAGAGTACTTGCATATGTATTTGGTGACACTGTACAGGCCACTCCTAATAGCCTGGTGCTTGGTCAAAACTACCATTTGTATTAATAGTAACATTACACAGTAGGATTGGACAGTCTTTGTAAGGGTCTTATAGTAGTTGATAAGGGTGGCTGGTGGCAGCTGGAACTACCTTATAATCTGGGCAAAAGGAACTAGTAAACCTGTGCCAGCCTTTCCCAGGGTTGTGTGTGTGTGTGTGTGTGTGTGTGTGTGTGTGTGTGTGTGTGTGTGTGTGTGTGTGTGTGTGTGTGTGTGTGTGTGTGTGGCGGGGGGGTTGTATATCAATCAAATCTCAAAGTGTGTGTGTGTCAGCTACTTGGGCAAGGACAGGAATCACTGGTTGGACAGAGAGAGTGCTGGAGGTCTTAGCTTGGCCACTCAGCTGAGATATTAACCCTATAGCTGTGCCCGTGGAGAGTTTTATTGGGAATCTGGAAAAAGAGGGAGAAATCAGCCCCAGACTGATTGTGATTTGTGTCTGCTCTTAAGGGAAATTGCACTTTACTGTGTTTGTACTTGTCAGCCTCCCAGTGTGCCCATCACACACTGTTGCCATTGGTGAGGATTGAGGCTTTTTGATTACTGGGAAGGCCAATGCTGGGGTGTCACATATTAATTAGTTAGCAGTGGTGGAATATCCACATCACATATTAATTGGTTGGCAGTGGTGAGGTGGCCACATCACATATTTATTAGCTTGTAGTGGTGTGGGTATTGGATTCCTTTAGCGTGTGTACAGTGGTCATTGAAGGTGTTTGTAATCTCAATCAGCCATGAAGTGAACATTCAGAGTTTCATATCACAATTGTTTTATTTTTTTGTTAGCTTAGTTAGTCAAGAAGAGGTCCTGTGGTGGTGGTGCTGCAGTAGCGTTGTCGCCTCACAGTAAGACACTGTCCAGTTTGATTCTCAGCTGAAGCGTCTTCTGCGTAGAGACGGGCATGAATGGGCGTACCTTCGTTGAAGGTTGTGCATCAGGGCTGGTAACTTGGCATGTAAAAATCAACTACCAATCATTAGCGGACCAGAGTTCTGCTGTGGCGACCCCTAACTGGGAAAAGCTGAAAGACATAACAATACAAGTTAGTCAGGAAGAGCAGGCAGTAATGTTAGCAGAGAAGTATGGCAAGCTGACAAAGATCAGATGGCTGAGATATGCCAGGCTAAAAGACTGGTCAATGCAACTTTACTAAGTCACAAATGATTGTAGATTTGGGCACAGCTGCATTGCAGACCAGTGATCAGGAGGGCAACCAGGCTGGCCTTGGTGATGTACAACTCTCAGAAAATGGACAGTTCAACCTTTCCACAGAGGACTTAAAAATCTATCTGTAGTTAAAAAGACTTGAGCTGGAGGCCAAGCATTCAGAAATAGAAGCTCAGAAAGACTGAGATGTCTAGAGGCTGAGGCAAATGAGAAACTGTGATGTCTTAAGGCTAAAGAAAATGAGAAACCATGATGCCTGCAGGCTGAGAATGAGAGGCAGAGGCAACGTGAAAAGGAGATGCTGACTCTTCATCAGAGTCATGGAATTATGGGTAAGGGAGGAAACAAATCCCAAAAGCAACAAAGGTCAGTCAATTTCTTCCACAATTTACAGAGGGGGATAATTTTGATAGTGTCAATCATATGTTTAAGAGGGTATATAAACAGGATAATGTTGACCAAGGGCTGTGGGTATGGTTTCTGACCCCCTTACCCCATGATAAAGCCGTAACTGTTATTTCTAAATTGTCAGATACTAATTGCTTAAATTATAATATTGTAAAGAACTGTCTTTTAGAATGTTTTAAGTTAACACCTGAAGCTTATAGGAAAAAGTTTCATAAGCATAGACGTAAGGCAGATGAACGTGTATGTGAAAATGTTGCTGAAATGAGCACTTATTTTCATAGGTGGGTGAGTGGATGTCAGGTCACCAATTTTGAAGGACCAGCAGACATTCTAGGTGGGAACAAGCCCTTAGCACTTTGCCTGAGGACATGAAAATCTGGTTAGCTAATACACAATGCAATACTGCAGATGAGATGGGGAAGAAGGGAGATCTATACTTAGTAAGCAGGGCATCACTGCACATGAAAGGACACTCAGTAGTGCTCATGGGTCTAAGGGAACCCATGGTGGGCAGCCCAGACTGCTCCATCAGAGTCTGCTAGTAGCAGAGGAAGCCACTAGTCCAGGTACATGTTCAGGACCAAGAGTTATATGTTTTAAATGTTTTAAATGCAACCCCAGTAGGGCCATGTAGCATATAGATTTCCACAGAGGCAAGATGAGAAACAAAAGGTGGGAGAGACAGTAAGTGGGATTGACAAAATGCCAGCAGTAAGTTGCTTCAAGACAACAAGGTTACCAAACTACCACAAGAAGTCATATTCTATCTTAGTGGATAGGAAAGAAGCCACTGCTAAGAGAGACACAGCCTCTGACCTAACCATTGTGAAGCCTGCAATGGTTACAGAGGAGCACTATTTGTTTGGGCAGTCTACTCCAGTCAGAGCTTTAGGAATGACCCCATTCCAAATACCTTTGGCTAGGGTTCACACTGACTGGGAGGGTGGAAAAGGAAACCAGCAAGTAGGTGTGTTTGAGGCTATACCTGCAGATATCTTGATATGGAATGATTTTGATAATGCAGTACCATGTGTGCATGCAGTGACATACACTCAAGCATGAAGACAAGCATGTGGGTCTGGTAGCCTGGGGAGATTCAGACAGACTTCATACTTGCTGCTAGGACTGGTGAAGTGGTTACTTCAGGTCGGGAGCTACCTGCAGCAGTGAGACTGAAGGTGAGCCACAGCTGCTTGTGCATACTGATGTTCCCTTGGACAGAGTGACTGCAAGTGCAGAGGTCAGTAGCAGTACCCAGGCTGACAGAGAGGCACCACTGTCAGAGAATACCAGACTTCCTGTGGAAGGGGAGCTGGGAAGGGTTACAAAGAGGAGATGAGAAAGCCTCAGCTCTCAGACCCTAAATTACAAGGCCTGAGGCAGGTAGCTAGTGAGGCATCTGATTCTCAAGGGAAGGGGGAATCTGTATCCTGGGACAAAGGGATACTGTATAGAGAGTGGACCCCTGAGGGAGGGCTAGAGGGTGAGAGAATACAGCAGTTGGTAGTGCCTAGAGCCTACCATCAGGCACGTCTAGCCCTAGCCCATGATATTCCCTTTGCAGGTCATATGGGCATAAAACATACAAATAAATGTTTTATGCAGAGATTTTACTGGCCTGGGATTTCCAGCAATGTAACAGGGTACTGCAGGACCTGACAGCAATGCCAAAAGGTAGGCAAGGCAGGAGACAAGATGAAAGCTCCTTTGATGCCTTTCCCGTGATTGAGGAGCCATTGCAGAGGGTAGCAATGGATATTATTGGCCTCTGAGTACCCCAAGTTCCACAGGGAAAAAATAATTCCTACTGGTAGTAGATAATGCTACCAGGTACCCAGAAGCAGTGGCTCTGTCTTACATTGAGGCAGAAGAGGTGGCAAATGCTTTGTCAGAGATTTTCAGCAGGGTAGGTTTCCCAAAAGAAATACTGACTGACAGAGGTGCCAATTTCGCATCAGACTTGCTGGCTTGTCTGTGGAAGTACTTTGGGGTGAAGCACCTAAAGACCACCCCCTACCATCCCCAGACTAATGGTCTTGTTGAACGGTTAAACTCTACACTCAAGATGATGTTATGGGCATTTGCAAAACAGTTTAAGAGGGACTGGGATAAATATTTGCCCCAACTGTTGCTTGCTTACAGAGAGGTGCTCAAGGAATCCACAGTTTTTTTGACCTTTGAGTTGCTGTATGGGCATAGGGTGAGGGGACATCTAGATTTGATTTGAGATGAGTGGGAGGGTGAGTGTGAATCTCACAAGGAGTCTGTTGTGGCATATGTCCTAAACCTCAGGACAAGGCTCAGGGAAGTCATGGGCTTGGCCCAGGGGAACCTGGCAGAAGTCCAACAAAAGAAAAATGTCTGGTATGACAGGAATGCTTGAGATAGAGAATATGCTGTAGGGCAGCAGGTAATGGTTCTTATTCCTGTCAGACACAACAAGCTGCAGACAGCTTGGGAGGGACCCTACAAGGAGGTAAGGAAAGTCAGTAATGTTAACTACATGGTAGAACTGCTAAGGAGGAGGCAGGGGCAAAAATTGTACCATGTTAACATGATGAAGCCTTACTATGATAGGGAGGCTCTTGTTCTGAGCATTTGCAGTGGATGGCAGGAGGAGTCTGAGGGGGATCTGGTGACTGACCTCCTCAGTGAGATTTGGACTGACACCTCAGTGGAAGGGGTAGCAATATCCTAGCAGTTATCCCCTACCCAGGTTTGAAAAATCTGAGCAGTGTTACAGGAGTTTGGGGACATGTTTTCTGGGATGTCGTGGTGTGCCCACCTGGTGTAGCACCATGTGGATACAGGATCCCAAACTCATATTAAGGAAACCCCTTATAGGGTGCCTGTGATAGTCAAACAGACTCTGAAGGAGATACAGGAAATGTTGGAACTAGGGGTAATTCAGGAGTCCAGCAGACCTTGGGCCACCCCAGTGCTACTGGTATTAAAGAAGGATAGTAGAACCAGGTTCTGTGTGGACTACAGGAAATTAAATAGTCACACAGACTCAGATGCTTACCCCATGCCTAGGACAGATGAAACCCTGGAGCAGCTGGGTGGGGCTAAGTATCTTACCACTATTGATCTTACCAAGGGTTGCTGGCAGGTGCCCTTGACTCCCAGTGCTAGAGAGAGGTCAGCCTTTGTGACTCCTTTTGGTTTGTATGAGTTCACGAAGATGCCCTTTGGGATGAAAAATCCACCAACAACTTTCCAGAGATTGGTAGATCATATCCTAGCAGGAGCAGGAGATTTTCCCCTTGCTTACCTAGATGATGTTGCTATCTACTGCCATTCCTGGCAAGAGCACCTGCAGCATGTCAGGGAGGTAATGGGCAGAGTACAGAGGGCAGAGTTGACCATTAAGCTCACCAAATGTCAGGTGGGTATGGCAGAGGTCACCTACCTGGGACACAGAGTGGGGAGTGGTAAGATCAGGTCAGAACCTGCCAAAGTGGAAGCCATTCAGGCATGGCCTGCACCTGTAACCAAAAAGCAGGTGAAGGCATTCTTAGGGACAGTGGGGTACTACAGAAAGTTTGTCCCCGATTATAGTACCAAAGCAGCTCCCCTCACAGACCTGACAAGGAAAACACAAGCCAGATAAGGTAGTATGGACCCCAGCATGTGAGCAGACATTACAGAAGCTTAAAGGAGCTTTGGGAGGACCCCCTGTATTAGCCAGTCCAGATTACAGCAAAGAATTTGTTGAGCAGGTGGATGCTTCAAACCATGGGGTGCAGACTGTGCTTAGCCAGGTTTCCTCAGAGGGAGAAGAGCACCCAGTGGTATATCTCAGTCATAGGCTCCAACCCAGGGAGGAATGCTATGCAGCTGTAGAAAAGGAATGCCTAGCCATATTGTGGGCACTGCAGAAACTTTGACCTTAGCTGTATGGAAGGGAATTCACTGCAGTTACAGACCACAATACTTTACTATGGCCAAATCGAGCCAGCCAGCAAAATGCCAAGTTACTAAAGTGAAGCCTACGGTTGTAATAATATGATATGACAGTGCAGCACTGCAGTGAGATTAGCAAAGCCAATACAGATGGGTTGTCAAGACAGGGAATGGGGTAAGGTATTCCCAGATAGGCTCAACCCTCTCAAGCAATGTTTCCCAAGGGTCACTTGAAAAACTACATTGAGATTTCAGCGGGGGGGGGGGGGGGTAGGCAGAAATGTCATGCTGCCAGACAGCTATCTGGAATTTTGTAAAAAATTCTATGTCATTTGTGAATATTGATATGATTTATACAGAACTGTATGTTATGCACTGAGCTTCAAGAATATAACCACAGCATACCCTGCTGGAACATAGAAGATTAACCTTCAAAACTTAAAAATAGTTGAGGTTAAGTTACTTTATAGCTGTACCATAAACAAGAGATGATATTGGACCTGGTACTCACCAACATGGGAGAGTGATGCACCTCCCCGCTCCCCCAGTATCACATCCTCACTGATGAGGTTAGACCACAAAGCTGTCTTCTTCAAAATTAAAATCAACTTGGTAACCCCAGCAAACCCTGTAACATTTAGGAACTATTCCAAAGCAAACAACACCGTATTAACTGATAGTTTATCAAAATTCAGTGACCCTCCCAACCCCAAGTTCACAGAAACCTATGCAGAATTTTTCACAGAGACCCTGTATGACCATGTAAATGGCTGTATAGAGGCTGCTGTACCTACTAGTCAGCCCAAAACAAACTCTTAAATACAAACCACACTGGTGAAATTCTAACCGTAATAGGGTGTATAACAAAAGGAAAAAAAAGTCATACCTAAAATCAGTAAGATCCAGTCCCATAATTATAGAAGATCTTTAATTAAACTAAACAGGAAACAAAGAGGACTAATTATGCCTAGCAAAGGCCAATTTATCAAGTCGAGATAATCTCACAACCTAAAGACAACCACAAGGCCTTCTACAACTATGTCTGAAACCTCAAAGGCTGCACACATCAGGGTGCCGAACTATGGTCAGTGGTCAATGGGGCTACCTTCCCTTAACAAAGCAACACAGTGAATAAGCTGGCTGACAAACTTCATTTCAAACTTCAACACCCACTTCCCCCACCTCCCTATATGAAATACCTACTGGCATAACTCCCACCTTGTAATTAACAGGGGGCATGTCCTGTTGGTGCTTGCTAAGGCCTTAAACACAGCATCGATGGGCTTCAACAAAATCCTGGGATGCATCCTAAATATCTGGAAACATGATCCATCAGGACCACTTGAGTCACTGTTCAACTATAGCCTCAAAACAGGTTTTGTACCATGAGAATGGAGGACTGCAATGGTTATCCCACTTCACAATGGTGAGCTGTCAACTGACCCTGAAAACTGCAGACCTATTAGTCTGACTATTGTAAAATGCAAGGCCATGGAATGAATTATCATAGAAATGATCAACAAGGACTTAGACAACCTTCAAACACTGGACCCAACCCAGTTGGTTATGTCAAGGAAAGATTATGCCTACTTAACCTGGTAGACTTCTTTGAGAATGTCACCAAGGCAAATGGATGAGGGTAAAATGAAGTATACTGCCTACCTGGACCTGGCTACGGCATTTGATACAATAACCAACTCACAGAACTGGGCATAAATCCCTACATAACTCACTGAATTGCCAGTTGGCTCACAGACATGACCCAGGAAGTCAGGACTGGTGATACCACCTTCAGTAAGAGACCAGTCACCAGTTTGGTACCTCAGGGCTCCATGCTGGGAACCCTCCTATTTGGCATCTACTTCTCAGAGGTGAAGGCTAATGTCAATGGCCTTTGGCTGGCCAAGTTCACAGATGACTGCACATTGGAAACTATCTTAGATTCCCTCCATGACACAAGCATCTTACAAAAGGGTCTAACACATACAAATGACTGGTTCTAAAGCCATGGACTAAAACTCAATGCCAAGAAATGCATTATAGTGCCTTTAGGGGAAACTGCCACCTAGGCTAATTGCTCCATTGATAAGACATGCCTGAGAGCTGACTCAATAGTCAAGGCTTTGGGAACATATCTACACTGGAAATTGACTGTTGACCAACATGTGGCCAAAGTATACAGAAAGTCTTTCTGTGTTGCTCAACTTATAAGTAATGGCATGGCAACCAACTCCAAAGAAGTCAAGTTCTATTTTATTTAGTCCTTAACAGAAACAAAATGGAGTATCATGCTTTCTTTGGCATGTTCCTGTCCAAACATATGTAACAGCTGGAATGCCCACAAAGGTTCCTTAGCAGGGGAATCCAGGGTATAAACTCATTGTCCTATATGGATCACCATAAATACCTATCTCTATACTATGTTGCCTACACATTACTGAGAGGTTATCTATCCCTGGCATAAAAGGCATCCTTGGATCCAGCTGTGATGGGCCTTTTGCACATCTGCAAAATGAACAGGATCAGCACCACTAGATCCAAGGATTTAAATTTTGCTTGTGTCATAAATAAGACATGCTGGAAAGACAGATATGTGTGTTAGAGGATCCTCATGATCAGAAACAAGCTCCCCATCCATGTGAAGTAGAGTCCATTGCTAGCCCTATTTAAGTGTAACCTTGACCAATAGGTGGGAGATTGGAAATTCAACTTGGGTCTGACTCCAATGTTTCTTATAGGTTCACAGGTTCATAGGTGTGTACTAGGGTAATGGCCCTGGAGCCTTTACAAGCCTAGCCCATAGGATTACACTGGCATTGTGCCACCCGACCTTAGTTCCCAGTGCCTTTGTCAAGTAGAGCCACTGGAGTGATCCCTGGGGTGAATTTTCTATTTCCCATCCACTCATCAAGATTTCTCTTGAAGAGGGCCAGTGAGGCACTTCACTTGACATGTATGGGAAGTCTATTCCATAGCATGGGCAGTCTCTGGGTTATGCACCTGTCCCTCCAGCTTGTTCTGTTGATTGTGGTAATGAGGTTGCGGCCTCTGGACCTTGTAGTGCAGAGGGATTGGGATTTCTTTAGATGTAGCATTTCTAAAAGAGCTTGGTCAGACATGGCTTTGTAAGTCAAGCAGAGATCGCCTCTAAGTAGGCAATATGAGACAGAGAATAGTTGGAGGTTTTTGAGTCTGTCCATATAAGTGTTTAAGGCCTAGGATCCTCTTTGTGAAGTACTTTTGCGGCCTCTACAGTTGTTGTAGGTGTCTAGTGAGGTACATGCCAAATGGGGCATTGTGCCACATAGAAGGACTTTCTGAGCACAGTGGCAATGTGGTGGTCAAAAGAGAGGTTGCTGTTAACCTGTATTCCCAGATCTCTTATGACGTCTTTTGTGTTCAGTGGACTACCATCAATGTGGTAATTCAAATGAACTGTTTTTTTTTCCAAAGGGGATGACAACACATTTTTTGGCACTGAGCTTAAGGCCCTGGTTCTGACACCAGTTGTTGGTCTCAGTGAGGCCTCTCTGTAGAATGTCAACATCACTTGGGGAGTTAATTATGGCTCACAACTTGCAATCGGCTGCAATCTTTGTCAGCCAGAGTCCCTTCGTGTTGGCCTGGACTTCAGAGAAGTAGATCCGAAGAAGACCCAGGACCGAACCCTGTGGGACTCCACTTGTGACTGGTCAGCAGTCTGACTTGAAGCCAGTTACTTTCACACTGTGGGTTCTATCTGTGAACCAGTTTGCAACCCACTTAGTGGTATAGGGGGTGATGCCTAGCTTAATGAGTTTTTCTGTGACTCCTGAGTGGGGAATGGTATCGAAGGCCTTGGCCAGATCGAGGTAGGCTGTATGAACCACCTTGCCTTCATCCACATCTATGGTGACTGACTCAAAGAAGTCGCCCAGGCTGAGCAGGCATGTCTGATAGACAGATGCAGAAACGAATACCCAAACTAACATAGTCCCACCCACATAACCTTTCGAAGTTTCCTAACTAACATGCCTCCTCCTAATAAACATACATGATATATAGGAGCACAAGTGGGTTTGTTTGCACATCTAGGCTTATAAAGGTCCTGGTGGCCATTAGCCTGGTATTCAACTATGAACCTATCAACACAGGCATATATATATATATATATATATATATATATATATATATATATATATATATGTATATATATATATATATATATATATATATATATATATATATATATATATATATAGATAGATAAACAGAGAGAGGTGTAGTGTATGTCAGAATATTGAGGAATAATTCTCTCTCGATATATATATATATATATATATATATATATATATATATATATATATATATGTGTGTTCTCTACATATGGTCGACATTCCATAATGTCGAAGACCATATTGCCGAGACTATATGATCAACATTCGAAATGTTGACCATGCAGAATGGGCATCTCCATAAAGTGTGGAATGGAACGATTTCCATTTCCATACTGTAGCGTGATCTCGGAGTTGGTATATTTAAGTTACAGGGGGTGTGGTGAGCATAGCCCCCCCCAGGGACGCTGTTAGTAGTTTGAAGGCAAGTTATTGTTGTGTTTTTTTTTTTTTATGTTACATGGTCGACATTTTGAATGTCGATCATATGGCCTCAGCCATATGGTCTTTGACATTATGAAATAATGTCGACTATATATATATATATATATATATATATATATATATATATAAATGTAGTAATTTATTGGAACATAAGTCATCAACCTGGCATGTTATCGACACTTGGGATAATGATTCCCAGTCTCCCACTTGTCTCTCCTGAAAGAACATAATGGCTGTAATAAAAGGATATCGGTCCACATTTGACTCACATTGATTCACCACATTTAAGAGTTCTGTCATGATGTCATCATATTTTTAAACATACCAGTTCACAGTATTCTCTGAAAAATTAAAAAATGCAGGCAGTAGGTGATTGTGAAATGATATGAGAGTAATAGTTAAGCATCTCTACTTAATCTACAAGGTAGCCTGTCAGTCTGCATTACAGTTACATACATGATGAAAACTGAGGCAGTTTAACGGAGATTAACACTATGGCCTGTGTCATAGCAGCAGAGGTATTAATTTCTATCAAGTGATGTTATTACACTCATAGGAGTCATTTAGATGAATGATTACATAACACATTGGATAAATGGGTAGTTAGCTGATTGTGCATACTGTATAAGAAGCTTATATTTGCATTTTGCATGGTCTCCAGCTCACCAGAATACAATATCATAGTATGTCTCCTATTTTATGTATACTGTATATAAAGGGGTTGTTGACACTCAGCAGGCATAGTGATGGCTGTGCCTAAGGATGGTGTTGCACATGTACAACCAGGAGCTGTTAGAGCTGTATATGGTACAGTGAAAATGTGGCATTTGAGGGACATGCTGAATGTAGATGGCTTCTTGCACGTCTGAATGAAGGGAGAACAGAAATTCTGATGCTCCAGACAAAAAATTATAGTAAAATGTAAAGGTCAGGAGGTAAGTACATCTATATTTAGAGGTGGGAAATTATTGGAAAGTACTGCTTGCAGTCATGCTTCAGCTCCTATAAATGTGCAATGGTGTAAATTAATGCAGGTTTTTAAGAGAGGGGCTGAAAAACCCTTAAATTTTCCAAAGCTTGTATGGAAAGTTCTGTCACTGAAGTCCCAGCTGAGGTCGTTGTGCAGTTTCCCTCCAGTAAAAACCTGGTACAAGTAGTTAACCATCACAGACACAGAATAGAAATAATACAGATAGCTTATATCTGGAAGATGGGGATATGCAATAATGCCAGCCACGTAGTGGTATTTCTGCACACTATATTGTGACTAATGTTGCTACAAATTCCACTGTTTGTTTTTTATATACTGCACAAAATCTGATTCATTTATGCACAGGGGCAGCTTTGTTAATGGATGGGTCATATCTGCCAAAGCAAACTGGAATTTGGCAGCTGTATACAATTTACAGCTTTGTCGATGCTCTAGGGACTAGTAAAGTGATGCCCTTTGTGGACATTCTTGGGTCTAGTAAATGTTTTAAAGCATGTAATTTGCTGCAGAGTTTATTCTTTAAAGCATGTACATTGCTTGGATGTTTTTCTGCATAGAGGTTTTATTATCTCATTTTGAGCCTGCTCCTCTAAGAAGTATTAGGCATAATGTGCCCAATATGGAGGAAAATGGATGCTACTTTCATTTATCTTAGTATATATATATATAGAAAGATTCAGTTCTATGGCCTGTCACTATATACAGAAGTAAGTTATGTTTTCAGCAGTACTGTAAGCAGTGACAATTGTGTTTTATACATCCTTTAGAAACTGACATAGCATTTGATGTGTTGAAATTGAAATTCTGCCCTAGGTAGAGCTGCAGACAAACTACTCTGAGAAGTATTATCTGCATAATAAACAGTGCAAAATGACTACAAGGGGATCCATTAGGGACAGCCTTCCTCCCTTATTTTTGCTGATATTGTGGAATGTGACAAATTTAAATGATCACTGTTTGCCCTCCACTCAAAATGTAGTGGAGACATGGCAGAGGCTATATAGGCTTTCCTTGGAAGATGAGGTTCAGACCTTAGAGCTGCATTATGTGCCTTTGTCAGGGAAAACAATAGGTGCAAGATGTCAGAACCCAACTGAAGGTGGGGATACCAGTACCACCAAACTGGTATGCAAATTTTAAGAGGGAAGAGGTATTGACATCTATGTTGAAAACAAAACATACTACTCATTGCCCGATATTCTGCCTAGCATCGCTGCATCCTTGGAAATGTAATACATATTTCCATTGTCTCTTGGAAGATATCACATGGGCTGCATTTACAACGTGATGCTTTACTAGGAAACTGAATAGTTGCTTGGAGTGTCATTTTTTTGTGCACCCGTTTTTAGTTTGCCACTTCAGTTTTCTCTTTTATTCTTTCTTTGCTGCTCATCATCACTAGGGGTAGCATTGTGGGTCATGTAATTCCAATAAATATATTCCTACAGCAGTTCCAGATGTATGCTGTCATTCTTACTAAGTTTGATGTTACTCTGGACTGTTAGAATGTCTGCATGTCATGTTATTGCTTAGATGTTGATGCCGACCATATAATATTACCAACATTCAGTAAAATGTCACTCAACAAGGTGTTTTCCATAAGAAACATCTCAGCATAATGATGCCTCAATATTTTGGCATACACCCATATAGCTAGCTAGATAGCTAGATAGATAGATAGATAGATAGATAGATAGATAGATAGATAGATAGATAGATAGATAAATAGATAGATAGATAATAGTGGATTTGATCTAAAAAAAGTGGCTCATTTGATAGCAAACTCATTTGATCTATGCCGCAAAACATCAAAACTCATTTAACTGAAACTGTCACATCACGTACACTAAATAAATCTCCAGAGCCTTGTCCTTTACATTCCCTTATTTTAGATACATTAACTGTAAAGTCTCATGACCACTGAGAAACAGAATGCTCCTGACACAACGAATCACTGCTGGCACACATACAGACTTTTAGACATGGAGTTATAACTTAGTAGCTGGCATTAGCAAGGAATTAACACTGATTATCACTAATTTGCATTATAATTCCTATCCTCCAAAACTAAACCAACCATCATTTTCTACAAGCTAACATATTTTGCAATGGAATGTGATTCAGCCATTTGCAGTTTAGACCAAATGAACCATTGTTTATCTTTTTAGATCAAATGTGCCATAACCATATCTATCTCTCTCTCTATCCATGCATATAAACCTACAAACACACACACACACACACACACACACACATATATATATATATATATATATATATATATATATATATATATATATACATATATATATATATATATATAAATACCTAGCTATAGATAGATAGATTGCTATAGATGGGCAGCCACGGTGGTGCAGTGCTTAGCATTGCCACCTCACAGCAAGAGGTTCTCTGGTTTGATCCTTGGCTGGGGTGCCTTCTGTGCGGAGTCTGCATGTCCTCCCTGTGGTTGTGTAGGTTTCCTCCGGGTGCTCCAGTTTCCTCCCACATCCCAAAGACATGCTGTAGGTGGATTGGATACTCTAAATTGGCCCTAGGTGTGAGTGTGTGCATATGTGTGTGTCTTCAGTGGAAGGTTGGACGTCGGGCTGGCAATTCGACACTGCTAAACTCCACTGCCAGTCATGAGCAGACAGGTGATCCGCTGTGGTGACCCCTAACTGGGAAAAGCCGGAAGAAGAAGAAGAATATAGATTGCTATAGATATAGATATAGGAACTGGTAGTTATAGAAACAGGTATATATATATATATATATATATATATATATATATATATATATATATATATATATATATATATATATATATATATATATAGGGAGAGAGAGAGAATATAGATACATATGTATATAGACTGATACATACATTTTTTTAATGAAAAATATAATAATGTTAAGATAGTCCAGAAAGCAACATACTTCTAATACTTTGAATACATACTACCAATTCAAATAGTCAGATGCATTCTCTATGAAAAATATAATAGTTGTTAATTAACATTTATTAACTTCTGTCAAAAATCTGTAGGAACAGGCATCCTGATGTTCAGATAGTCAATACTAACCACAGGAAACAAAGTCAGTAAAACAGCTAAACTGGTCTGTTCAAATACTCAAATAAAAAATGAATAAAATCATGAATAATCATAAAACTCCATTGAATTATCTATAAATATTGTATGATAAAAACAACATAAAATATTCTTACTAGTGCATTTACATTAACATTGTAAAAGGCATTACCTAAAGTAGCTCCTTAGTTTAAGAACACATGAAATGTTACAGTTCTCATTGAGGCCATCTAGCCTAGGTACTTGATCAATACCCATAAAACAAAAGAGTGGTCAGGGTACTGCTAACATGTTTTGCTAAGGCATTGGTATATTCTAACTTCTGCATATTCAATTAACATTAATATATTTTAATATTATCCAGAGTTTATCTTTTGACTAAATGAATTGCTTGATCTTCCTCTGCTACAATTGGTAGTATTAATTTTAGTCTATTGAACAAAATTGACAAAATATTATGTAATAACAAAGATATCAGTCTATATGAATAACATTTTTTTTGTGTTTGTGTACTGGGGTAGAGCACTGATCACCATGGACCTTTTTCAGATACAACCTGGAAACACTGCCCGGGTAAGTGACTTGCACAGAGTCTCACTGTTAAACAATGGAGGCAGGGGGAATCAAACCTGGACCATTGGACCTCAGGAAACAGTTATTTAACAGCTCCCTAATCTTCTGTGCCAACTCCCAGACTTGCCATTTTCAATATACGGGTTGATAACATATATTTCCACAAAAGGAAAACAATTTTAAACATAGAAACAAAATTTCCCATAAGATCCTCTAAGCCTCTGCCCTTTAGTACCGTATTTTAGTTATTAAATTACCAGAAATACGTCAGAAGGTAAAATATGAGTAAAAGAGTGATCCGTGTTCTAATGGACCACAGCTGGATCAGATGATATTGGGGAGAATGCACAAAATGCAGCTGAAAAGATAGGGTCTGATTGATGATTCGACAGACAGAAGGAAATATTGTCAGTTACCTGAGTCTGAGATGGACTTTCCAAATAGAAATCTACAGAAATTGTCAAGGTTCATGTAAAGAGACTATGGCTTACAAGGTGCTCTATTTCAATTAAAGTTTTAAGCAGACAATGCTGAGAATAAGGCCAAAGTGGGCATGTGAAAAAATTCTAAAATTCCAAAATCTGTGGAAAATAATGAGCTATACATTTTCCTGGTCATATATTTTGGCTGCTATCAGTGCCCCACCAACTTGGATTGGGGAGAGGGATACAATTTAAACAGTTGGGGAGAGGGTCTTAGTCAAAAATAGACCCAAGCATCTCATTTGTAAGCTGCATTATTTGACAACAGTTTGAGCATGTGCATATTTTATAAAGTTCTGTTGTTAAAATATTTACTTGTTGCATGGCATCAGAGTGGACAACTTAAATATCAAGATTTACAAGGATTTCTGTAACAAATTTCACAAGAACATATATGCCTACAAAGGAATTTGAGCACAGTAAAAGTTTATGTTGAC
This sequence comes from Protopterus annectens, assembly GCF_019279795.1. Lineage (NCBI taxonomy): Eukaryota > Metazoa > Chordata > Ceratodontiformes > Protopteridae > Protopterus > Protopterus annectens. The sequence goes on from NC_056748.1 coordinate 216,601,447, forward strand.
TGCATTCTGTGTGGCATTTTTTTTGCATCCATAGTGGTAGTAGCATAACACCAAAAGAAGCAGTATGCTTTAGTGCAGGGACCCAAGGGGCTTCTTGAAGAGCTGATGACCTCTAGAGTGAGGATCATTGGAGCCCCTTGATGTGTTCTGAAAGGGACAGCGTAGAAGCCGGAGGTGATCTCCAAAGACTGAGGTATCAAATATGGTTTAGTCCATTGGCAGATGATGACATAGGAATATATAGGAAGCACAACTGGCTAAGCTTCTGGTGTCATTCTAAGGGGATCCAGTATCTGTCTGCCTGGGATGACATGGTCGACAGACCATGATGCTTTGCCAGAGATGGGCTGCACCTGTCACCCCTGGGATTCCAGATACTGGCTAAGGCTCTTGCCAACCCTATAGTGCCTTTTTTAGGCAAGGTTCAAATGATGAATACACCACTATAACAGGAACAGGCAAGCAAACATTGAGGGTAATGCTACTCAATGCTAGAAGTCTAAATCTCAAAATGCACTCCCTCAAGACACTCCTTAAAATGGAGAATATCGATATCTGTGCAGTGACTGAGACCTGGTTCAGGGCTCCAGAGTGCAACCTTGCATTACCAGGCTATAACTCATACCACACCTTTCGGTCATCTAACCTGGACCAGAACACCAAAGGCGGAGGTGTGCCTATATTCATTAAGGATATCCACACTTCCAGGCTAGTTGCTCAGCATAATGCATCCGAGGTTATCCAAGTGCAACTAACTCTGGGTAAAACTGCAATCCAAATTGTAGCTTGCTACAGATCCCTCACCAAGCCCCAGGATTCCCACTCCTCTTTTCTTGATATAATGGAAAATATTGGGGTTCAACCAAACACCCTAATAATGGGCAATTTCAACTACCCCACCATTAACTGGGAAAACTACTCATGTACCAACTCCTTCACTCAACGCTTTCTGGAATTCATAAATTCCAAAGCCCTGGATCAACTTATCCACTCCCCCACTGGGGCAACAATATCCTAGATTTAGTCATTACTAACATGAGTGACCGGTGCTCCACACCTGAAGTCAACTCCTCATTGGTCAGATCCAATCATAAACTAATCACACTAGATATCCACATCCCACCCCCACCCCCCCATTAAGGAAACCATGGTAAAACATTTCTCCAAAGCCAACTTCATACTTCTTAAGACAGAAGTGGTGAACTTCATGACACCCATGCAAATGGACAATACAATTATGACTGCTGAATCCTACACAAATGCACTCTATAAGCACTTACACAAGTGCATGGATCGTGCTATCCCGAACAGAACCAAGACACTATCCTCCAAAAAAAGAAAGCCAATCTGGTGGTCCCTTGCCATAAACAAACTCTACAACAGAAGGAAGAAACTGTTGCAAAAGAGAGTAAAATCCCATGAGTGGAGGAGCTCCCTTGTCAGCCTCAGTAAGAAGCAAAGATCCCTTATAAGATCCTCCAAAGCTAGCTGCGAAAACAAAATTGCCACTGATTCTAAGGACAACCACAAAGCATTCTATAGCTATGTCAGGAATCTCAATGGCAATGTCCAGATCTGCTCTGAGTTACAGCACAACGGCACAAAAATTACAGAACCAACTGATATTGCCAACATCCTGGCAAATAGGTTCAGTACTAACTTTACCCCCCTCTCACCCCCTAAAGGGTCCATATCTATACAGGAAGAATGCATAATTCCTGTAATCACAACTACACAGGTAAAAGCTGCACTCTCTAAAGCCAAAAACACAGCATTCATGGGACCGAACAACATCCCAGGCTGCATTTTACACAAACTTCAGAATGAACTGGCTCCCCACCTAAGCATAATGTTCAATCATAGCCTCACATCAGGCTTTGTGCCCACTGAATGGTGCACAGCAACAGTTATCCCACTCCACAAAGGGGGAGCCACCACTGATAATGGGAACTCTCGCCCTATTAGCCTGATGAGCCTGGTCTGTAAGGCCATGGAATGTATCATCATGGAACTCATAAACAAGGATATTGGTAACCTCCAAACTCTGAACCCCACCCAGTTTGGGTTTGTGAAAGGCAGATCATGTCTCCTGAACCTGATTGACTTTGAGGCAGTCACCAAAGCTGTAGACAAGGGTAAGGTGGTTAACACAGCCTATCTTGACCTCGCCAAGGCTTTTGACACCATCCCTCATTCTGGAATTATAGATAAACTCACTAAACTAGCTTTAAATCCTTACATCACAAGATGGGTTGCCATCTGGCTCACTGACAGAACCCACACTGTAAAAGTTGCAGACTCCAAATCTGACTTCAAACCAGTGACAAGTGGAGTACCACAGGGTTCAGTCCTAGGACCTCTCCTGTTTGGTATCTACTTCTCTGAAGTACAGGCTAACACAGAAGGCCTTTGGCTAATGAATTTCACAGATGACTGCAAAGTAGGATCCATAGTAAGTCCCCAAATGATGAGGACATCCTACTGAAGGGCCTCACTGAGACAGATACCTGGTGTCAGAGCCATGGCCTCAAGCACAATGCAAAAAAGTGTATTGGTATCCCCCGTCAGTAAAAACGCTGTACCCATGAACTACCACATAGGCGGCAGTCTACTTAATGCCGAATGTGTGATAAGAGACCTTGGGATCCTGGTGGACAGTAGTCTCTCCTCTGATAATCACATTACCACAGTCAGGAAATCCTTCTACATGGCACATCTCATCACAAAAGGGTTCTCACCCAGGAAAAAAGAGGTCATTGTTCCCCTCTACTCGACACTCATTAGACCCATTATAGAGTACAACGTCCCTTTTGAAATGTACCTCACAAAACATCTGCAGCAGCTGGAAAGGCCACAAAAGTACCTCACAAAGAGGATTACTGGCACCAAACAGATGCCCTGCACTGACCATCTCAAAAAACTCCAGCTTTACTCCATAGCATATCGCCTACTCCGAGATGATCTCTTCCTAACATATAAAGCTATGTCAAACCCAGAGCTGCTGGACATACTACACCTAAAGAAATCCCAATCCCTCTGAGCTACACACTCTAGGGACCTAAACCTTGTCACCACAATAAACAGGAAATGCTGGAGGGATAGATTTCTGTCTCAACGACTTCCCATACTCTGGAACAAACTACCCATCTATGTCAAGCAAAGTTCCTCATTAGCACTCTTCAAGAAAAATCTTAATGAGTGGATGGGAAATAGGAAATACACCCCAGGGATCACTTCTGTGGCTCTGCTTGATAGGGGCACAGGAAAATAACTTTCTTGGGTGGTGTAAGCCAGGGAGCCTTGTTGGCTGGGATTACTTAGGCCCTTAGGCAGATAGCCTAGTACCTACCTATGATCTTATGAAAAGATGATATAACCAAAGCACCAAAGAAGAATCATGACAGAGAGGTCTTGGTCCCTTCTATGAACATGACTGGAGGAATGTCAGTAAAGAGAGTCAGGTGGTATCAAAAAAGTTAACCCTTCTACCTAGAATTTGCAACACAAAGCAGGTTGGTAAGGAGGCCAGGCCACAGAAGGGCTGGTCATAGGAGTGAGGAGGAAGAGGAGGAGTGGTCACTGAAAAGATATGAAGTGAGCTGGAGCTCTAATGATAAGGGGAACAAACCAAGAGGATGTAAAAGAGGCTGGAAGGATGAGGCAGGTGAAATTTGAAATATGGAAAAAACAAAAAAACAAAAAAATCTTGCTTTTTTCCCACTTTTCTGAGATTTAAAAAAGTTCAGTTACAGGCTTGCTGTTCTTGAACTGTTTGTAAGTTTCTGTGAGGCCATTTTTTGTTTGGGCTAAAGGGAAGTCTCTCTGTTGATCAGTGGCAGTGAAAAACATTGAGCAGCCTGCCTGCCTCTGTGGGAGTGGTTACTGACTTGAAACTGTAGTTTTATTGGCCATTTTGGGTCAATTCCAAAACTCCTTCATCTTCCTCTCTTAAAACCCTCTTTTGCGTGGTTTTCCACGTTTTTGTGCATAGCGCAACAGCGGGCAGCGCCACCTAATTGGGTTTAAACTATTCCTGGCTCCACAAAGTCTGCTCTTCACATTTTCCCTTAGAACTGCTCTATCTCTCAATTTAAACACCATATTCTCATTCTAAGGCCCTTTACTAGTCCAATTAAGTAATCCTACAAGTTAGCACTATTAAACCAGAAGCACTACTTACTCTTATACTCTCTACGATTACCCTGTCCTCTATTGGTCCGTCTTAAATTCAGTTTCCCTATTAATCTAGCATGTCCAAAGGTCAGTCAATGGTTTCCTCTCCAGTCCAGCTGGTGAATCTGGGAATTCTGAGGCAATATTACAACTGTCTCATGTACACGCACAACCCTCTCCTCCTCCAAACAGGTTCAAATATCCGTGAGAGATGCAACTATTTAGCCCAACTGGAGGCTGAGCTCTCTCATCTCAAAACTGGTGTAACCAGTCAGGAGGAGAAGGTAACCTCACACAACACAATTCCATATCACACAGTCCCACCACATCAGCGAACCAAACACATAAATACACAAAAACATACTCGGAGGCTCTAAATAAAAATCTACCTAAGCAACAGAGACCTCCCAAGCAGACATCCAAGCAAACGCTACCTCAAAACAAAACACGCACAACACATAACCCACAAAGTCAGTGTGCCAAGCAGCCACAGCCCTTAAGGCTGAATAACACACCTGATACTCTTGTAACACTGAGAGGTGTGTAAAAGAGCGGAAACCACCACAAATAACGTTCAATGAACCACTCCTTGAGCCAATAACCTACGACCACAAGTTAAAAAACCACCTTTATTCGATCCACATAAAATTGTTGACTGTGCAAAATTTAATCCACAAAAGCAGATCAATAATCCACTGTGTAGGAATAATCCACAAAACAGGTCAAGCGCTTTCGTCGATAGACTTCATCAGAACAGTTAATAATGGATACTGAAGCCATTTATATATATACCTCGGAACATCTTGATGTAGAAGATGGGCATAAACTGCAATACAATGCTGGATATAGTTTAAACAATAAACAAATGACAAGTCACCACGTCAACCCAGTGACATGAATGGGGGTTTAAACTATATCCAGCATTGTATTGCAGTTTATGCCCATCTTCTACATCAAGATGTTCCGAGGTATATATATAAATGGTTTCAGTATCCATTATTAACTGTTCTGAAGAAGTCTATCGATGAAAGCGCTTGACCTGTTTTGTGGATTATTCCTACACAGTGGATTATTGATCTGCTTTTGTGGATTAAATTTTGCACAGTCAACAATTCTATGTGGATCGAATAAAGGTGTTTTTTTAACTTGTGGTCGTACGACACCTGATACTCTTGTTATAGGTGACTCTATTATCAGACACACTGACGTCCCGCACACCAGGCTGAATAAAGAGAAGGTCACGGTGAGCTGCCTGTCGGGTGCTAGGATCCGACACATAACGCAAGCACTCAGGTCACTCCAAAGCAAATACAAATATGACTCAGTCATTGTACATGCTGGTATGAATGACCTGAAACGTACCTCTCTGGACTACATGAAAAGAGACATAGAGGAGCTCTCTGATCATGTAGCCCAGGCTGGTATGACCCTGACCTTGAGCAGCATCTTACCCTCACCTAGAATGATGCCTCAGTACAAAAACAAAATGATTGATTTTAACAATTTTAGTGTCATTCAAAGGGGATCCAGTGTCTGTCAGCCTGGGATGACATGCTTGACAAGCCATGTTGCTTCGCTAGGGACGGCTTGCACCTGTCACCACTGGGCTTTCGGATATTGGCAAAGGCTCTTGCCACCCCCATAGTGCCTTTTAGGCAAGGCTCAAAAGTCAAACCCACCCCCATAGACAGCACAAGGAACAAGAAACTAAGGGTAATGCTGCTAAACGCCAGAAGTCTTAACCTCAAGATGCATGCACTCGAAGCTCTCCTCAGTATGGAGAACATCGATATTTGTGCAGTGACAGAAACCTGGTTCAAGGTTCCAGAGAGCACCCCAGCACTACCAGGCTATACCTCATATCATGCTTTTCGGCCCCAAAACCCGGACCGAACCACAAAAGGAGGGGGAGTTTCCATATTTATAAAGGATATCCACACCTCCAGGTTAGTGGCATTGCACGAAGTATCGGAGACCATCCATGTGCAACTAACAGTGGGCAAAACTGCTTCTCAGTTTATATCATCCTACAGACCACCCTCTCAAAGTCAGGAATCCCACTCGGCTTTCCTGAAAACATTGGAGAACATGAGATCTCTCCGAACACCATTATATTGGGTGACTTCAACTAACCAAACATTGACTGGGAGCACTACTCAAGCCCCAGCACCTTAGCCCAAAGATTCCTAGAAATTATAAACTCAAATGCTATGGAACAACTAGTCACCACTCCCACAAGAGGGGACAACATACTAGACCTGATCATTACCAACATGGGGACTCTATGCTCCACACCAGAAGTATATCCCTCATTGGTAAGATCAGACCATAAATTAATTTCACTGGATGTCCACATCCCGACCCCACCCCCAGCCCAGAAAACCACAGTGAAAAACTTCTCATAAGCGAACTTCTCACTTCTCAAAACTGAAGTGGAATCCTTCAAGGCCCCAGGGCCAGTGGAAACTATGGCCCAAACTGCAGAATCCTATATAAATGCATTCTACAGACATCTCCAGGAATGCATGGATCATGCTATCCCAAACAAAACCAAGACCCAATCATCCAAAGGCAGGCGTCCAGTCTGGTGGACCCCTGCCATAAATAAACTGTACAACAGAAGGAGGAAGCTACTACATGATAGAGCAAAATCCCTAATAGGGAAGGCATCTCTGATCAGTACTAGCATTACGATCCCTCATAAAATCCTCCAAGGCCAGCATCGAGAAATAAATTGCACAGGACACCAAAGACAATCATAAGGCTTTTTTCAGTTATGTTAGAAACCTGGGATGCAACTCCCAGACTTGTTCTGAGTTGATTCTAAACGACAAAAAATACACTGAACCCACAGACATCGCCAATATCCTGGCAGACAGGTTCAGTGCAAACTTCTCCACCCCCCCAAAAGAGCAAGTATCTATCCCGGCAGAGGGCTGCCTCCCAAACATCTCAGATGCTCAGGTGAAGGCTGCCCTCTCCAAAGCAAAAAACACTGCTTCCATGGGACCAGATGGCATCCCAGGTTGTGTCCTATATGAACTCCAAGAGGAACTAATCCCTCAAATAAAACAGCTATACAATCTCAGCCTCACTACAGGATATGTGCCCACAGAATGGTGTACAGCAACAGTGGTCCCACTCCACAAAGGTGGAGCCTCTACGGACCCTGGAAACTATTGCCCCATAAGCCTGACTAGCTTAGTCTGCAAGGCTATGGAGAGGATCATCATGGAGCTCATAAACAAAGACATTGGGGACCTACAGACCTTAGATCCTACCCAGTTCGGCTTTTTCAAGGGCAAATCCTGCCTTTTGAACCTGGTTGACTTCTTTGAAACAGTCACCAAAGTCATAGATGAAGGAAAGGTAGTCCACACAGCCTATCTGGACCTTGCAAAGGCATTTGACACAATACCCCACTCGTGCATCATAGATAAGCTATCCAGCTTAAATATAACCCCCTATGTCACAAGGTGGGTCGCAAACTGGCTCAAAGACAGAACCCACAGAGTGGGAGTTGCTGGAGCCATGTCAGACTTGAAACCAGTCACAAGTGGCGTCCCACAGGGTTCTGTCCTGGGACCACTCTTGTTCGGTATATACTTTTCCGAGGTACAGGCAAACGTGGGAGGACTATGGCTCACCAAGTTCGCAGACGACTGCAAACTGGGTGCCATAATCAACTCTCCAGCTGACACAAATATCCTTCAAAAAGGTCTCACAGAGACAGATAACTGGTGCCAGCGCCATGGTTTAAAGCTAAATGCCAAAAAATGTATAGTCATACCCTTTGGCAAAAACAATGTGCCCACAAATTTCCACATAGGCGGAAACCCATTAAGTACAGAGAAAGTTATTAGGGACCTGGGGACCCAAGTTGATAGCAATCTCTCCTTTGAAAACCACATTGCCAAAGTGGTTAGAAAGACCTTCTACATAGCCCACCTCATCACGAAGGGTTTCACATCTAGATCAAGAGAGGTAATCGTGCCCCTTTATTCATCCCTCATCAGGCCCATCATAGAATACAATGCCCCTTTTGGGATGTACCTTACCCGACACCTGCAGCAATTAGAAAGACCTGAAAAGTATCTCACCAAGAGGATCAAGGGTCTCAAACAGATGCCATATGCTGCTCGGTTAAAAAAACTCCAGCTCTACTCAGTTGCATACCGCCTACTTCGAGGCGATCTATGCCTGACATACAAAGCTATGTCAAATCCAGAATTAATGGACATGCTCCACCTCAGTAAATCTAAATCCCTTAGAGCCACATGCTTGAGGGACTTGAACCTCAGCACAGAAATAAATAGAACTTGCTGGAGGGACAGGTTCATAACCCAGAGGCTCCCTTCGCTCTGGAATAGAATTCCAGTTCATGTGAGGCAGAGCACCTCACTGAATCTCTTCAAAAAGAATCTCGATAAGTGGATGGGGGATCGTAGGTTTGTCCCAGGGATTACTCCCATGTCACTATTAGACAGAGGCACAGTAAACTAAACCTTAAAAAGGGCACAGTATGCTCAAATCAAGGGGTGGCGTAAGCCATACAGAATCGGGCTAGGCTTATAATTGCCCCAGGGAAGATAGCCTAGTATGAACCTATGAACCTATGAACCTAAAACAAACCACTGACTCCTAACAGTGAGAGAAGCCGTGCACAATATGGACCTGGCTACAAAAGGGGGAAGACCCTATCAGCCTAATTGGATTTACAGAAGCCTGTAAACCACAGTTAAGTACTAATTAAGATGTGACATAGTCAACAAATGTTATACATTTATGTGCATGCAGTATACTGCTGTAAACATATGCTGGATTATGATTTATGCACATGGCAGCACTGTTTTGTGATCTACTTATAGAGTCATGTATATATTATAGAATTATCAGTTTATATGGAATTATTACTATTATGTATATTTATTTACTTACTTTTTTTTTTGAAGTGCAAATAGGAGACCATTGGTAGTTTTAACAAACCTATTAGAGCTAGGCTCATTCACTGCATTAAATAAGTCATGTTTACATTTCATAGGGTCATAGGTAGGTACTAGACTATTGGCCCTAGGGCCTATATAAGCCTAGCCAAATGGTACCCTGGCTTTCTCCACCCAAAAAAGTTATTTTCCTGTGCCTCTGTCGAGCAGAGTCACAGAAGTGATTCCCGGGTGAATTTCCTATTTCCCATCCAGTCATCAAGATTTTTCTTGAAGAGTGCTAATGAGGAGCTTTGTTTGATATAGATAGCTAGTTTGTTCCAGACTATGGGAAGTCCCTGGGAAAGGAATCTTTCCTTCCAACATGTTATGCTTATTGTGCTGACAAGGCTTAGGTCACTAGAGCATGTAGCTTGGAGGGACTGGGATTTCTTTAAGTGGAGCATGTCCAACAGCTCTGGGTTTGACATAGCTTTGTATGTTAGGCAGAGATCGCCTCTGAGTAGGTGATATGCATTGGAGTAAAGCTGGAGTTTTTTGAGACGCTCTGCGTAAGGCATCTGTCTGAGGCCAGTAATCCTCTTTATGAGGTATTTCTGCGGCCTTTCCAGATGTTGTAGATGTTTTGTGAGGTACATACCAAAAGGGGCGTTGTACTCTATAATGGGGCTAATGAGTGACAAGTAGAGGGGAACAATTACCTCTTTTTTCCTGGATGAGAAACCTTTTGTGATGAGGTATGCCAGGTAGAAGGATTTCCTGACTACTGTGGCGATCTGATTATCAAAGGAGAGACTACTGTCCACCTGTGTCTCAAGGTCTCTTATTACACTTTCAGTGTTAAGCAGACTACCGCCTATGTGGTAGTTCATGGGTACAGAGTTTTTACCAAAAGGGATGACAATGCACTTTTTGGCATTGAGCTTCAGGCCATGGCTTTGACACCAGGCATCTGTCTCAGTGAGGCCCTTTTGTAGGATATCCACATCATTAAGAGTTTTGATTATGGCTCCTAGTTTGCAGTCATCTGCGAACTTTGTTAGCCAAAGACCTTCTATGTTAGCCTGTACTTCAGAGAAGTAGATACCAAACAGGAAAGGACCCAGGACTGAACCCTGTGGTACTCCACTTGTCACTGGTCTGAAGTTGGATTTGAGTCTGCTACTTTCACAGTGTGGGTTCTGTCAGTGAGCCAGTTGGCAACCCATCTTGTGACATAGGGATTTATACCTAGTTTAGTGAGTTTATCTATAATTCCAGAGTGGGGGATGGTGTTGAAACCCTTGGCAAGATCTAGATAGGCTGTGTGAACCACCTTACCCTCATCTACGGCTTTGGTGACCGCTTCAAAGAAGTCTATCAGGTTTAGGAGACATGATCTGCCTTTTACAAACCCAAACTGGGTAGGGTCCACAGTTTCGAGATTACCAATGTCATTGTTTATAAGTTCCATGATGATACATTCCATAGCCTTGCAGACCAGGCTCATCAGGCTAATGGGGCCGTAGTTCCCGCGGTCTGTAGTGACTCCCCCTTTGTGGAGTGGGATAACCATTGCTGTTTGCCATTCAATGGGCACAAAGCCTGAGGTGAGGCTATGATTGAACATGGTACTTAGGTTGGGTGCCAGTTCATTCTGTAGTTCGTGTAGAACGCAGCCTGGGATGTTGTCAGGTCCCATGGATGCTGTGTTCTTGGCATTGGAGTGTGTGTTTTTTACCTGTGCAGCCGTGATTACAGGAACTTTGCATTCTTCCGGTATAGAGATGGGCCCTTTAGGAGATGAGAGGGGGGCAAAGTTAGCACTGAACCTATCTGCCAGGATGTTGGCAATATCAGTTGGGTCTGTATATTTAGTGCCATTGTGTTTTAACTCAGAGCAGATCTGAGTGTTGCCATTGAGATTCTTGACTTAGCTATAGAATGCGTTGTGGTTGTCTTTAGAATCAGTGGCGATTTTGTTTTCGTAACTAGCTTTGGAAGATTTTATGAGGGATCTCAGCTTCTTACTGAGGCTGACCAGGGAGTTCCTGCAATCATGGGATTTTACTCTTTTTTGCAACAGTTTCTTTTGTCTGTTGTACAGTTTGTTTATGGTAGGGGACCACCAGATTGGCTTCCTTTTTTGGAGGATAGCATCTTGGTTCTGTGAGGGATTGCACGATCCATGCACTTGTGTAAATGCTTATAAAGTGCATTTGTGTAGGATTCAGAAGTAGTACCTGTATTGTCCATCAGCATGGGTGTTATGAAGTTTGCCACTTCTGTCTTAAGAAGCGTGAAGTTGGCTTTGGAGAAATTTTTATGGTGGTTTCTCTAATTGGGGGCAGGTGGGATGTGGATATCTAGGGTGATTAGCTTGTGGTTGGATCTGACCAATGAGGAATTGACCTTTGGTGTGGAACACCGGTTGCCCATGTTGCTAATGACCAGGTATAGGATATTGCTGCCCCTGGTGGGGGTGTAGATAAGTTGATCCAAAGTGTTGGAATTTATGTATTCCAGAAAACATTGAGCACAAGAGTTGTTACATGAGTAGTTTTCCCAGTTAATGGTGGGGTAGTTGAAATCACCCATTATTAGGGTGTTAGGTTGTACCCTAATATTTTCCAGTCTATTAAGAAATGAGGAGTGGGAATCCTGGGGCATGGTCGGGGATCTGTAGCAAGCTACAATTTGGATTGCGGTCTTGCCCAGAGTTAGTTGCACTTGGATAATCTCAGCTGTATTATGCTGAGCAACTAGCCTGGAGGTGTGGATATCCTTAATGAATATGGACACGCCTCCGCCTTTAGTGTTTCAGTCCAGGTTAGGTGGCCGAAAGGTGTGGTATGAATTATAGCCTAGTAATGCAGGGGTGCTCTCTGGAACCTTGAACCAGGTCTCTGTCACTGGACAGATGTCAATGTTCTCCATTTGAAGGAGTGCCTCGAGTGAGTGCATTCTGAGGTTTAGACTTCTAGCACTGAGTAGCATTACCCTCAAATTTTGCTTGCTTGTACCTGTTATGGTGGTGAATTTGTCATTTGAACCTTGCCTAAAAAAGGCACTATAGGGCTGGCAAGAGCCTTAGCCAGTATTCGGAATCCCAAGGGTGACAGGTACAGGCCATCTCTGGCAAAGCATCGTGGTTTGTCGATCATGTCATATAAGAATAATTCAACAGATGTAGTGAGTGAAGGGCAAAATGTACTTGGTTTCTTATGATGAAAAGAAGGAACATCATTATTAGAAAATACTGTCTGAAGCATTATATTCGTAGCAAAAAGCCTTGGTTGTAAAACGACATCACTAACCTGAGCTAGACATGTTTGTATAAACGATAACCCACAATTCAGAATGTTATATAAGGAAGAACAATGTTACTAGTACCTTATATAGACATGTGGCTGATTTTAGTGATCATAGTTTTAATAGTATTAGAGGAGGTGATTTACCCAATAAGGTTGAAAAGGCTAAGAGTAAATGGATTATTACCCTACAGGCACACAGGTTTTCTGGCCTGAATGGTAGTATACCTTTAAAACCTTTATTGAAAGATCGTAAATTGCTGCACTAATTGTGTAATTGTTTGAATGTTAATGAGTTGTATTATTTAATGGTTCTATATTCTAGTGTATTTTGTCTGATAAAGTGCTTGTTCTTGAGCATGAAAACACTTACGATATAATAAAGCATTTTAATATATATATTATTGTTACTGTTTCAGTTGTGCTTGGTCTTTGGTATATATTTTTTAGTTTTGTTTGATTCTACTTTTGATACACCAGACCTTTACCGCCTATTTTTGGATTTTATGTCTGTGTTTAAAAAGGAGCTAAGGAGCAATCCCTCACCCTGCTAGCACATCACTCTATAGTTAGTACTAAGCAGCACACTAGCATTGACACTTTGTAAAATCCCATGGACATCTTCACTGTACAGTAGAAAAATTTTACAAGGTTCAAATAGATCTGCCAATGCATACACTACTGTGTTTTTTTCTGCCCCCTCCATTGCAGGCTAGTTTGTACAGCACCAAGTCCCCTCATTAGCACAATATTGTAATGACCACAATGTTGCCTGGACAAAGAACTACTGTGCCTCATTCATGAATCATAGTTATTCATACCAGATGCACACAGTAGTATTGTGCACATCTGATGGTTACTGTAAAGCATACTTTGCCAAGAAGAAGCTGTGGCTTTTAGGTACGATGAGTTATATCAGAAACAGCTGCTTTACACAGTAGCTCAGACTACACAAAACTAAAGCTAGTCCCAAGCATGGCAGTGCCAAGTGCATATCAGAGAACCATTCAGGAAAACGGGACAGTGACTGCACATCCTGTGTGGACTACTGTGATTCAGTTCTTTGAACCAAGATAATTTCTTGAGATATGCCCATGACAGTTCATAGAATACATTTATTTTAAACCAACACTGCAGTCTTTGCATAAAGTGAAATCCAGACCACATGCATGACATATTATTTCATGCCAGATATTGCTATCTCCAAAATGTCAATGTTGCCTTCAGTAGCATAATCTCTTGCCAGCCTAATGTGACTTTGTGTGCCTTGCCAAACAAAACTAAGACTCTCTGTACCAAAGGCAAGCATCCAGTCTGGTGGACCCCAGCCATAAACAAGCTCTACAACAAAAGGAGGAAGCTACTACAAGATAGAGCAAAATCCTTGAAAGGTAAGACACCTTTGATCATTATAAGTAAAAAACTAAGAGCTCTCATAAAATCATCCAAGGCAAATTTTGAGAGAAAATCCAAGGACTCTAAAGAGAATCATAAGGCCTTCTTTAGCTATGTTAGAAACCTAGGAGGAAACTCCCAGATATGCTCAGAATTAGTTCAAAATGATGTGAAAATTACTGAACCTACACACATTGCCAACATACTGGCTGACAGGTTCAGTGCAAACGGAGAGATATCTATTCCAGAGGATTGTAGCCCCAAACATCTCAGGTGAGAACTGCCCTCACTAAGGCAAAACACAGCATCCATGGGCTTCATGAACTCAATGAGGAATTAAACCCACAGTTAGGACAGCTGTTTAATCTTAGCCTCACCTCAGGATACTGTGGTCCCACTTCATTGCCTCCACAGACCCTGGAAATTACATTAGCTTGACAAGCCTTATCTGCAAAGCCATGGAGAGGATCATAATGGAACTCATAAATAAAGACATAGGGAACTTGCAGACTTTGGATCCAACTCAGTTTGGCTTTGTCAAAGGCAGATCCTGCCTCTTAAACTTGGTTGACTTTGAGACAGTCACCAAGGCCATTGATGAGGAAAGGCAGTCCATACAGCCTACCTCGACCTGGCAAAGGCCTACTCAGGTATCATCGAAAAACTCATCAGCTTGAATGTAAACCCATACATCACAAGATGGGTTGCAAACTGGCTAAGTGACAGAACCCACAGGGTCAGAGTTGCTGGAGCCATGTCAGACTCAAAGCCTGTCACAAGTGGTGTCCCACAGGGGCATCTACTTTTCTGAAGTACAAGCAAACACAGGAGGGTTATGGCTGACAAAGTTTGCAGATGACTGCAAACACATCTGACACAGATATCCTCCAGAAGGGCCTCACAGAAATGGATAACTGGTGCCAGAGCCATGGCCTGAAGTTAAACGCCAAAAATGCATAGTCATACCCTTTGGGAAAAACAAGGCTACCTAGCTACCATATAGGTGGCAATCCACTGAGCACAGAAAAGTCATCAGAGATCTGGGGACCCAGGTTGACAGTAGCGACACTCATGTTGCTAAAGTAGTTAGGAAAACCTTCTATATCACCCACCTGATCATGAAGGGATTCACATCTAGATCAAGGGAGGTCATCGTCCCCTGTACTCATCACTTATTAGACCTATGATTGAGTACAATGCCCAATGTATCTGACCAGACACCTGCTGCAGCTTGAAAGGCCCCAAAAGTTCCTCACCAAAAGGATAAAGGGTCTCAAAAATATGTGATAGAACTCCAGCTCTATTCAGTCTCATACCGCTTGCTCAGAGGTGACCTGTGCCTGACATATAAGGCCATGTCAAACCCAGATTTGATGAATATGCTTCACCTCAAAAATCTAGATCCAGACTTACACCTTGACACGGTTATAAATAGAACGTGCTGGAGGGACAGATTCATCACCCAGAGACTCCCTATGCTGTGGAACAAATCTGGTCTTGTTCAAGAGGAATCTTGACCAATGGATGGGAGATTGCAGATATACCCCAGGGATTACTTCAGCGTCACTGCTTGACAGAGGCACAGCAAAATGATAGGCATAGTTTTTATTCATAACTATGGGCTAGGCTTATAAATGCCCTTGGGCAGATAGCCTAGTATGAACCTATGAACCTATGAACCTATTGGGTGGTTATACCAATGTGACTGCAGTACAAATGTCACTGATATAAATTAGTACATCTGCAAGTTAACAGGCCGTTCTGCTTTAATTATCTGTCTGAAAAAAGTACCTAATTCTTTCCTAATTTCAAACATTAAAAATATATATTCTCCTTTTTCCAAAATCCTATATGAAAAAGCAATATTATTTAACTGTGCATATGAATTAACCTCTATGCCAAAGCAATGCAAAATGAGATGAATCAATAAATCACTATTTTAATCATGTTACTGTTCTGCTTAATTAAAAACAAAACATGCCTCTAGAAGCAACAGACTATTAACCATAATTCTCAGTGGTCATGGAATGTTGCTTCGAAATATGTTCTTGATTAGCTTCCAATAAACTACAGCTACAAATGAACACACACCACTCCTATGCTGCAGTAAAACACACCCACTTGATTAGCATACTCCAAAAATCAATATCTCAGCATATCTATAACTACATCAAACCAGACTCTTAATTAAATCACCTGTTTGGTTTTCTGGGCTGTAGAGTAACCAACATCATCCTCAGTAGATTATAAAGTTATTTAAGAGGGAGTATCAAGTTTCAAATAAACAGATTCATCTTGCATTCCCTTTTAGTGTGTCCGTGTACAATTAGTGTGCATCTCGTGTATGGCTTCACCTGACTGTATAGTAATATACTCAGAATTAACAGAAGCTTAACATCCCTACTTACAGCTCGGCCTGAGAAGTGATCTATGGGTCAAATTAGGGATGATATTAGTCATGAAGATGTTTATGCTGCAGGAAGCCAAAGGGAAGCAACCATTAACAGGAGACTTTCCATGCAAGTGCACCTTAATAGGAATATCTTTTTTAAAAATTAAATGAAAGCTTAGTTTTAAAACACTGCAGCAGCAAGAGCCATTATCTGAATGCATATGTACTCATCTATTTGCATCTCATCAGGAATTCATGAGAATCTGCCACAGTGTATTCACTCCCTTTCCTTAAAAGAACATCACATCAAAAGGGACAAAATCAAAGAATATACTAAGTAAAAAATAACAAATTACCCTAGCTTACAAGAGAATTGAAAAACATACTGCTTTGATCACAGATGTATAAACTGCTTGCCTTTTGTTATATTAACTAATGGAATGACCGAAAACTGTTTTATAAAATTCAACTATCATCCTTTTTACTGAGCAGAGATTATTGAGTCACAGGTCTCAAGAGCCCACATTTGCCTGGGATGCCCCATTAAAACAAACAGCAGCCCTTCTGCCCTCCTGATACATGGTCTCAAAATCCCAAAAGTGAAGACAGAATCTAAGCTCCACATCTGAAATAGTTAACATCATTAGTATGTACCCTTTCCAGTTGCAATTTATTACCTTTTAAAATAATTTTAAAAACATTTTTACTAGATTGATTTTCAAAACAAAAGAATATGAACAAGGACTTAAATGGATTCAACTGTTAGTTTATATTGAATGTCATATTATTCTAACGGGAGAAGTAGCATTCATCTGACTCTTTAAAATGGCTTTTGTATATTTTTCCTAACTGCAGTTATAAGTCCGACTGACCCCAGAATGCTTTGCAATGTGTATAACACATCCTCAAATATTTATGATACTTAAAGAACATGCCATCAATACAGTCCATGGCAGACAGAATGTTTGTACAGAGAATGTGCCAGTGCAAGCTCAAAAGATGAAGTATACGCAATGAACATTTTGATTATTTTCTTGGAAATAACTACAGTGTCATGATTTCATCTGGTCTGGTAACAAAAATATTAACACTGAACACACTTTTTTGCTATGACCAGTCATCTCTGATTTGTCTTACAATGTAAATGTTTGTACATATGTCATGAAGTTGGCTAAGCTTACAACAAAGTAAAATGCATTTCTTTCTTGCATTCAATATGGGAGATTATACATTAATATACAATGCATTACTTGTTGCAGCTGATGACAAAATTGCACCCTCAGTTGCACTCTGTTTAGTAATCATGTGATATGAGACCTTCACATAAGCAGCAAAAAGGTGGTAGAACTCATGTTCAAAGACATACAATTTAAATACAGCGACATGAAAGGAAGATAGTCAAAAAAGGCTTATCAGTAGTAGCTTTATGTTTGGAATAGCTGCTCTTTTGAGCCCAGCAGGTGGCATAGGGCTGGGTAATTTTGCCTTGCTTTGCAGTCAGCTATGCATGCCAATAGCATTTGCTAACAATAGCATTTAACGTATTTACTGAACTTTCTCTGGGATTCAGAATTGGCTACCATAAATGATAAGCCTTACCTGGAGTGGTTAACCCCTTGCTGTAACACACTCTGTTTCTGAGATTGCCTATAGCACTGATTTTCCACAAGAGGAATCATTAGCATGGAGAATGGTCCTGCCAGCCTTAGTGCATAGTGACAAAGCAATCTGGGGAAGTGACTAATCCTAATTAACCATGGGTTCACCCCCTAGAAATGCCCACGGCAACTGATCTACACTGATGAGAAATGTGGAGAATCACTTATTTACGTAAATTGCCACAGTCTGCTGAAAACTTTAACTCAGTGAAAAGACACCCTTTGAAATAAATGGAAGAAGCCTCTGTGCAGTTAAGTTCAGTGAAGTTCAGCAGAGCCTTAGGTG
>NC_056748.1:216624583-216821827 GCF_019279795.1 Protopterus annectens
TGTTCCCAACGTAGAGCCCAAGGTACTTTTTGACCTTACCTGTTCCTCTTTTTTTCCTTTCCTTACTCTTACTACCACAGTCTTTTTTCTTGTTGCATCTGATTCCTGACACTTCCTTAAACTTCCCAAATATTTCTCTTATATTTCCCATTGCTGTACTAAATTACCTGGCATTAACATGAAGTCAGCTTCATACAATATAAACTGAGATTGTATCCCCTCCTTTTCTTCAAGTGTTGCTAAACTATGTCTGAAATCCACTTCCAGCACCTTGATAGTAAGCTTGAACAGATCTGGGGATACACGGCACCCCTGTACAGTCTCTCTCCCCCCTCCCTGGCCTTGTCTTCTCAGATACTCCTCCATTTATGAGTAGTTTAAATTCTTGGTATTGGTATATAGCCTGAATCCAGCATATAAACATTCCCCTTACCTGCATTTGCTGCACTGTCTTTCATAGGAATTATTACCTCACCATATCAAAGGCCTTCTGCAGGTCAAAAAGTACACGCCTGTCTTTCCCTTCATTCTTCTGTCCCTCCCTGTCCATAAATTCCAGCAGGTTGCACCATTTTCTTTCTGTCATCCTTCTCTTCAGAAGCCATTTTGCCCTGACTGTATGACTTTTGGCTATACTTCATCCTGTCTTCCTGCCAATACATTTGCAAAAATCTTGACATCTACATTAATCAAAGTGCTAGGGCTGTGTTTTCCCACTTCCTCCCTTTCTCTTCAACGTTAGGTTTCATGGTAATCCTGGTCTTCCTCATACTTTTACAAATTTTGCCAGAGTAATGTATTTCTTGTAGTTCTCTTTCAGGTTCTTCCATATTTTCTCCCCATCCATTTGTAGAACTCCAGGGAGATCCCTTCAGGTCCTCCATCTTTCTTCTCCTGCATCTTTTATGTGGCTTTCCTTATCTCATCCTTTGTCACATGTGCATCCTGCTTGTCTCTTTGTTCATTCTCCAGTGCATATCCCTCCGGACTCACACCCCAATTGCATTCTGACTTCTGTCCCTTCCTGTTGCTTGTATATCTCCTTTTAGTATTCTGAGAATCTCTCCCTTATTATCGTATCCTCCTCTAAATATTCTCCATCTCCTCCCTTTATCCTGTATACTGCTTTCTCTCTGCCTGATTCTTCTTGTATTTCTTGGCTAGTTGTCTCCTCTGTGCCTGCTCCACTGTATCCCAGAAGTCCCTCTGGTACTACTGTTGAATTCCTTGCTCCATAATCATTTTTATTTCCAATTCCATTCCTGTTCTTTCTCTTTTCTGTAGTGCTTCCCTTCTACTTCATTTTTTTCTACCTTCCTTCTGTACTGCTCTCTCTTTTTTCAACTCCTTAATCACCCTGCTTTCGTTTTCCTCTGTGCTCATCAGTTTTGCCCTGAAAGTGACCTTAATGCCACCCCATCAGTATTCTTCCAGTTCTGTCCCTGTCTTTCATATTGTTCTGTACTGATTCCTTTATTAGTCCTTGCAGTGATTCTTTGCCCTGTGTCTCCTTCCATTTATAGCTAGCCCACCTACAGTCCTTTTCATTGTTTCATGTTCCCACACACTTACCTTAAGTCTTACTGTTGCATGATCTGGTATATGTTTGTCTTGTATTTGGATCACTTCCTTATAACAAAATGTTTCTTGTGAAGGTATATTCCCTCTCATTTGAATACTTTTCCCACCATCTGCCCAGCTACCATTCCTCTTTCATTCCTTCAGCTAGTTCTTGTCTCATATTTTTTTGTTATATTCCCTTCTTCCATACACCACATTTTTTTCTCGTTCAATGGTGACACTGTATTCCCCTCTTTTATCTCTATTCCATCTCCTGTGGTCTGTGGCCAGTAAGCTAAAAAGTTCTTTAGAATCCTTCATCCATGATTTGGTGCATGTGTGCTTCCTTTTGCCCAATACGTACCGTCTGCTCTTCCCTGCCAGATGATCCATCTACCTATCCCACTTTTTATCACTCTCTGTGGTTGTCTAAAGCTCTTCCAAAACACAGTTATGACTCCTTTATTTCATCTCCTAGCCCTGATGTCCATTTTTCCCTTTGGGTAGTGATAACACAGTATCTTCTTCCTATCTCTTATTTTCAATCTTGCACTTTTTTGATAATGGAATTGATGTATAACATCTGGGTTAGATATACTATGTATGGAGACCAGACTGTGTTATAGCTCTGTAATATTTCATATTCTTTGCTTGCACTAATGGTTTTGGAGCATACAGAGATGGGAGAGGGCTTAAGATTTCTGTACACGAGAATTGCCTTAACTGGAATGTGGTCACAAAGGCTGTTAAGTTAGACATTTATGTTTTGTTTCCTTTCTGGGATATTAATGATAAGAGGCCGAAGCAGTGTAGGTTTCCTAGATTTGATATTTCATCTATTTGGGACATTAATTAGTGGATGCAGGTTATACTATCATTGGACAGCATCAATTTGGGTATATTTGTCTGAGACCAAATCTGCACTAAAATCATCTAAAGAGCATTATGTTGTTAATTTTGTTTTTTTTAATTATTTGTTTACTGGAGTCTAGAAGGTTGTTATGTAGGAAGTTGAGAATGTAAAGTTCTGCTAATATAATTTTAATATTGTTGGTCCTATGGTTAGGGTGATGAGAATCCAGTTTTGGTCTTTATCTGACTTGCAGCTACTATTAGCCACAGGATGAGGTTTAAGCTTAGGTATTTTTTGACCAGTAGTGTAATACCACCACAGGTTATATGGGTTTACCTTTGAATGACTGAATTGCATATATGTGAACAGTCATTTCCGTGACCCATAATGCCAAAATATGGACAGCATCGAAGGATCAAATGTCGAAAATGGTTTGCTGGAAAACAATTTCTGACATTTGATCCATGTGTTTGAATGGGAAAAAACATTCGCTTATTTGCCATTCAAATACATAGTGAATTGGCATTGTGTTTTTTTGCAGCAATACTTATGACATTTTGCACGTTGTACATATGGCTTTCAACGAAATAAAGGTAAACCGTTATATGACTTTGCTTATTGTGGCAAAAGTTCCATGTTGTTTATTTAAGTAGGAAGAGGGTGTTTTTGAGTCATGTTTCAGATATAAGACAATTTGCCTTGTTGGTTTTCAGTAGCTCAGGTTTCTTTTTTTTTATATACTCTATATGTTTAAGTGACATATTTTTATTTGTTTTGAAGTGGTTGGAGGAAGAATGGTAGCGTACCAATGTAAAGCACATTTGGTGCTTATACTCACGTAGCAAGACTGAGAGCTCTTGGTTGTATTGAAGGCTAGTGTGGGAGATACTGTTAGACCTGGACTAAGGTTTACATCACAGAAGATGCATTGTTTAGAAGATACATGTGCAATACTAGGTTTATTTTTTCATCTATTTGTTGCTGTGGGAATTTGTTAGTCATTCTATTCTAACTAAGAGCTTTTGTTTAGTCAGAATGGAAGTATATTTTAGTAAAGTGAGGATGAGGATTTTATAATGAAGGATATCCTGTGTAGAGGCAGGTTTGGAATCAGCAAGGCTGGTAGTAAGGTGACAGAAGAAGCAGTCAGTTTTTGATAAGGTAGTTGTTATCTCAACTGACCAGATTTTCACAGATTTTTGGCCCATAATTGTGGTCTCTTCCTCATAAAATGCGTTTTTTTGGCAAATCACTGGGAAGATCTGAGGAGTGAAATCACTAAATAATGGCATACATTTCATTTTTAGACTTCAAATCCTTCAGAAAACATATGTTAAAACACACCCTGTTACTCTAGCAACTTTCTAAGTTTATAAGAGCAGTATTTAAAATATGTCCCTATTTTTGGACCTTTGTCTCTCCATTTTGTTGAGTTTTATTCAGATTTCTTGCACTAAGAGTTTGAGAAGTATGGGTCGTACCAAGGTGGTAATTGTAGTAAACACTATGGTCTATTTTAAGGAAATAATTGTGAGTGGGGAGGTGGGACTAAAGAGGAGGTACTGCATATGTGGAATTACTTGCTACTATAGATTTCATGTATTTCCCTAGATATAAAAAAGTGGTTGCTAGGGGTGATTGAGATGGGGTGTAAGGTATGGGAGCAAAGTGAGCCCAAGCACAATGAGACAAAGTAGTGTTCCTATTACTATGTAGTTTACACCTCGTTTAAAATAATAGTGGTGCTGCTGAGTGTAGAGGGGGTGGGGTTGAATGACACCATCTAGTAGATGAGATTGTCATCAGGGATTTAGTGCGTCCATCTCATTGGAGTATGTTGTTCTGTGTAGGCTTGCTAGGTGACATTACAGCTGAACTCAGAGTAGCTTGTACCTTGTTTAAAAAGGTAGTGGTACAGCTGACATTGGAAGGGTCTTATATAATCTCAGACAGAGGATGAGATTGTAGTCAGGGATTTAGTAGGTCTGTTTCTATGGAGTATTTTTGATTTAGTAAGCAGTGATGGAGTGGCTGGTGGGTAGTTTCCTAAAGTGAGTGTATTGCCTTGATGTTTAGTATACTTAGACAAATACTTAGGTATTTGAATTCTATACATGCCTTTATTAATATATCCAAATTCACACAATCCCAGTATGAAAGTATTACAGGTGTAACTTTATTTATGGACGAGTCAAGCAATCATGCCATGCTTAAAAGTGAATCAAAAACACACATAAAAATAAATACTGCAAAAATGGTTAAAATTACAGATTGTTGAAGATGTAATATTTTTTTGAAAGTACATTAAAGATGTATTCAAAAATAAAAAGCTCTGCAGAATCATCTTAACAGATATTTGTAGCTATACCTTCTAAATATAAGCAGAAATAATTGCTATTTAATTGTATGTGCATGTGTATGTTTGTGTGTGTGTGTGTGTGTGTGTGTGTGTGTGTGTGTGTGTGTGTGTGTGTGTGTGTGTGTGTGTGTGTGTGTGTGTGTGTGTGTGCATATCTTGAAGCCAGTCATGCATTAAAATGGGTCTACATCATATGTTCAATGTTTTATAACTTCAAACATTAATATATCGAATTTAAATGTTCGAAATTATAAAACTATGAATTCTACATATCCCTTTATTAATATATCCAAAGTCACACAATCCCAGTATGAACGTATTACAGCTGTAACTTTATTGATGGAAGAGAGTTAAACAATTATGCCATTTTTAAAAGTGATTCAAAAACACACATAAAAATAGATACTGCAACATGATTAAAAGTATCAGATTTTGAAGATTTTGAAGATGTAATAATGTTTTGAAAGTACATTAAAAATACATTAAAAAATAAAAAGCTCTGCTGACTCATCTTAACAGATATGTTTAGGCATCTCTGCTATTTATTTATTTTATTTCATTTATTTTACATTTGTTGACTGGGTTAGTCTGACTGAGCAGGAAGCCCTTTTTCAGCTGAGACCAGGGGAGAAAAGCTCCATCAAAGTACATGAAAAACAATTTAAATATAATTCAATTCAATTCAAACAAAAGATACACAATTTAGTCTAAACGGTTGTGATACAGTCATGTTTCTGCAGTTATCAGATAGTCATATTATACAAGGCATAATATAGTAGGTACCACAAATAGGATAGAGATGAGTAGGGAAGATGCAGAGGCTTTTAAGTGTGATAAAAGAAGGGAGACAGGATGAAAAATGGGGCAGAAATGAGTTTAGTATAAACATTTAGTAATAGGAGTAATTATATAGCTTGTATTAGTTTTAAAGTATGAATGCACACATGATGAGGAAAAAAACAGGAGGGTTAAAAAGAGAGAATGTGATACAGGAAAATGTTGGATTGAGGGATGAGAAGAGGGCAGAGAGAGAAATAAGTTTATGGCACCTGTATGCAGTAGCAGGACCAGTGACTTCTGAGGTGTTCCTTGATAGATGCCTTGAATAGTTATTGATTGGTAAGGGTTCTAATCTCTTGAGGCAGTTTATTCCAGGACATGGAAGGGTGGTAACTAAAGATGTTACATCCAAATTTAGTTTTGGGTTTATCAATCTGGAGCAAATTTTGGTCAGAGCTTCTTAGTTGGTGGGAGGGAAAGTAGCAGGAGATGAGAGGAGCAAGTGTTAGACAGTAAGATGGTTGGTATAGGATGGAGTGAATAATGGAGAGCTGTGAGAGTAAAAGTTGGTGAGGTAGTTCTAACCAGTTTATAAGTTTTAGAGAAATGCAATGATGGGATTTGTAGGTTTGTTGAGCTGCAAAACGAGCAACTTTATTGTAGTTGTTTTCGAGTTTAGCAAGGAGGGTAGATTTAAGGGTTTACTATCAAATTTTTGAATCTAACTCCATCGACTGCACTTTGTTCGAACATGGAAAGTCGAACATGGCAATGTGAAACTCCAAAGACCAACCTAGGAATGGTTTTTAACATGGGTCAAGATAGCTGTTCACTGCTATTGCCGAACTACAAACCTCGCCTATCTCCACCTATGTTAAAATCTATTCCTAGGTTGGCTTTTGGAGATTGACATTGTCGTGTTTGACTTTCCATGTTCGAACAAAGTGCAGTCGACGGAGTTAGATTAGAAAATTTGATAGTAAACTGATTTGAGATTAGTAACAATCTGGGAGCCATATCTGAGACTGGGTAGGAGGTATGAATGGGAGAAAGTAATCTTGGCTTCAGGGGAGAGGAATCTTTTTGATCTGTAGAGCGGTCCAAGTTTTTGGCGAGTCTTTTTGATACAATTATTGACATGTAAATCGAATTTCCGTTGGCCATTAATGGTTATTCCTAATAGTTTGGTGCTGGGTTCTACTTGTATGGGAGTATTGTTTAGGGATAATATTGTAAAATTTGGTTTGATATTAGCATGGCTTTTATGGAGGAAGAGTAGCAGTTTGTTTTTGGATTGCATATGAGTTGGCTATCAGTGAGCCATGTTTCGACTGAGTTAAAAGCTGTTTGGGTGGTAGAATAGAGTTCAGAAGGAGAGTTGGCAATTGTAGTAACAGTCAAATCATCAGTGTATTAAACTAGTGAATACTGGTGACAGGAGGAATGGAGTTGGTTAGTGAAAATATTAAAGAGTAGAAGGCCTAAGATAGATCCTTGTGGTACACCCATTTTGACTGGGAGAGGTAGCAAAAGTGCTGATTGCCATTTTACTGATTGGGATTTGTCAGAGAGGTAGCTGGAGAGCCATGAGACTGCATCAGGGGAGAAGTTAAGTTTGTGTAATTTGTTTAACAGGAGAGGGTGAGAAACTGTATGAAATGCTTTAGACAGATCTAGGAATAGGCATGAGACCAGTTTGTGGTCATCCCTGGTAAGAGAGACGGTACTGAGAAAGGATAAAAGTGCTGTGGTAGTACTATGTCTAGGTCTGAAGCCATGTTGAGTAGGAGATATAAGGATTTCTTGGGTAAGATATTGCATAACCTGTTTATGTACACACTTCTCTAGGACTTTAGATAGAGGGGACAGGATAGCAATAGGGTGGAAGTTAGAGATATCTGAGGAGTTGCCACCTTTGTGTATTAGGAGAGTGTGGAATTGTTTCCATATAGAAGGGACTTTTGCTTCTATTATTGAGCGATTAATTAGTATGGATACTGGCAGGGCAATAGACTCGGCAGCTAGTTGGAGAAAGGTACAGGGAATATTATCAGGTGATGCAGAGCAAGGTTTTAAGTTAGTAAGGTTTTGATAAAAGAGGTTGGTACTGGTTTGAGGGAGAAGGTATTAGAGAGGGATGCAGTAGGAGATGAGCTGGTGACAGGAAGGTTTGGAGTTGAAAGTGAGTTAAGATTGAGAAGCTTGGAAATGGAATCAATAAAGTAAGAATTAAACATAGCAGCAATTTCTAAGGGTGTTTTATATGGGGATGGATTTGGGGGGGGGGCAAGGATTACCTGGATGTAATATTTGGTTAAT
The DNA here is from genome assembly GCF_019279795.1 of Protopterus annectens. Classification (NCBI taxonomy): domain Eukaryota; kingdom Metazoa; phylum Chordata; order Ceratodontiformes; family Protopteridae; genus Protopterus; species Protopterus annectens. The sequence goes on from NC_056748.1 coordinate 216,632,455, forward strand.
GGAGTAATATAAGCAGAAATAATGGTTATTTAATTATGTGTGTGTGTGTGTGGGGGGGGTGTCTGTGAGTGTATGTGTGTATCTTGAAGCCAGTCATGCATTAAAACATGGCCTTAATGGTTACATTTACCTAGAGTTTAAAAAGGAAGAAACTCTAAGTTCATGGATGGTATTCTTCATGATACAAACTATTCAGACATCGGTGTTCATCTTCTTACATAGAGCTTACAGATTACATTCCATAATTTTACAGTTCTAAATCATGCCAATATACAATAAAGTATAAGAATGTGTAATGCTAATACCCACAAAGTTAAATATAATGCTTTGATTCTGTGTTAGTATTCCCTGAGTTTGGACTTGTGTATTTAAGTAACAAACACTCAAGAAAAACTACTTTACCAACTACTACATGGTTAGGATATCGTAAACTTTAACTCTACAAGATTTGGAGACAGGATAATAAAATATCATTCATTAAGGGTCACAAGAAAATATAAAAGGCAGTCAGTTCACACCAAAAATGAAATTAATTACTCATGCTGGCTCATTCCTTGTATGCTGTCTGATCACCTGAATAAAGTGATGATACCCTGAACTGTAATCAAACTGTAGACTAGAAAAACACACCAGCTATCAGAGGATGGCAAATATATATATATATATATATATATATATATATATATGTGTGTGTGTGTGTGTGTGTGTGTGTGTGTGTGTGTGTATGTATGCAACACAGCTCCAGTGAGCAGCAATACTAAACTCATTCAGTCATACATTCTATCTTATGATAAGCTTGAAATCACTGTCAATACATTAAGGTAATTAATCAAAATGAGAAAAAAGTGACAGAAATAGCACACCATCACTAAGTACATAAACTGGCAAAGCAATAGTAAGAATGTAATTGAATTTCACACACAGACAAAAATAAAAAATACTTAGCGGGGCTTATTTGTTCATTAAGAGGCTCAACATATGAGGTAGAAGATTAAACACGCCTGTGAACAAAACTAAACTGATGTGCCTTAGTTTAACTATTGGATCAACTGAAAAATAACACAAATCTCTGCAACATTAAGTAATTGGTTTAAATGAGATACTTACATTTTAATTCTTTAACAAATTCATTTTAAATGGTGGTCAGCCTGATCTTCCAAAACTGTGGTAAATGTTGCTGACATTATACTGAATAATAAAATGGCTACATTTGTAATTTCATGGTAAAGAAATTAAGAATAGGACAGAGGCTTGACATTTTGCCATCCTCTATGTAAACTGTAGAATGGATTTAGGGACAATGTAGTTTGCAGGCCAGTCAGGGTGTTTGGTCCTTAGCATGAGATAGGCTAAAAATGCTCTTGGTTTTGATCACAATACAACATAAAAACTGGACAAGGAGGAAGAGTGTTTGGTCTTCAAAGCAGGCTTGCTTCCCTTGTTACAAAGGTAAACTTGCAGATGAAAGGGCAAAACACTGCTTTAAAGATTTTCTGAACTTATAAGTACATATTTTGCCTGATTTTTCTCTCACTAAAGCAGACTTTGTTGAATTCTAATTATCTAATTTCTTGTCATTCTTCTAGACTCTCATAAAGGAATAAAGTGCTGATTTTATCAGCAGGAATCATTTTTGACCTCTTCATTTATTTCTGTGATAATAAGAAATGAAGCTAAATGCACCATATGGTGTTTTTTTAATCTGTTTTACTAGATGTTAATAAAAATAAAAATAATAAATTATGGCACTCACAACAACAGAAAGTATATTTGTATAGGTGTGTACATCAAGTTAATCAAATAATTTGCAATAACTACTAAATGAACAACAAAAACATAAAACAATCAATATTTTTCTAACAAAAATAATTTCAACCAATAGTTGTATCCATTAGTGGTCTTGCTCATTCTCATCTTGATGGTAAATAAATCATTTGTGCCTACAATATTAACAATATTGATATATTCTATTAAAGATGGAGTAATTAAATTTTTCCTGTTTTTGTAATAAATTTTCTAGATAAAAGCCTCAAGAGAAGATGAAATTCCTGCATTTTTATTGTAATCCTTAACTTGTAGAACTAGATTTTTTATTTAGTTTGTTACAGTCTTTGCAGTGGAAATGTATTCAAGATTGTTGACACATATGTACTAGATTTTGTCTTGATTATTTTTTTGTATTAGGGCTAGAAACACTCATCTTCTTGTTAATGTGGCCCTTAGATGAATAAGTATACCAAATGTTTTTTACATAATTATGTTGATCCCAAGTTTAAGTGAAGCAGTATGATTTTAGGAAGAATGAGAGAATTTACTCCTAGTTAACCATCTAAGAATTTTTTCCCCTAGGACTTTTTTGTCTTTGTGCCTACCAGCTATCAAGCCTGTCTCTGTGTGTCTTGATCCTATGCTTCCTTTTGCTACCCATCATCAGACTGAACATCAGCTGGAGGTTCTATTATCCAGACAGCTAAGGAAAGTTGTTTGTGCCCTCACCAACATCCTGGTAATGGAGGTACTTCTAGTTAGTTCTTACATCTTCCTCCCTTGTAAATAAAACAAGCCCCCAAATCACTGCGAGTCATCCTATACTTTTCCCAGGAAAATACATGCTTCCACACATTTTAGGGACTACCATTCCTGGCTTCTGGTTTACCCAGGCTAACACTGTGCTGAAAAGCAAATAAACTGTCTGTGCAATCCAGTAATAAAAGTTCTGTTAAAATCCAGAATTTAATGAAAAGAATGAAATAAAACAAAATAAGAACAAAAATAATAAAAATTAAGTCTCTTGTCCAACGATAAGCGCTTTCGAATAGTTCTTCTTCAGCTCATATAATCAAATGGGACATACATTTGTATATATAAGCCAGTCAAAATTATTCACCCATTGAGAATATCAACACCAAGGTTCCAGCCAATCCATGTTTGGATTTCTCCATCTGATTTGCATAAACCAGGTTAACAATCCCATTTTCTAAGTGGATGCCTCACACAGCTTGCTAATGTTCAGTACTAATGAAATATGCAAAGTAGGTGATGCTAGTAACCAATAGCACTTCCAAAAGAAGTAACAGATGAAGCAGCTAACTTTCATGCATACTTAGAAGCATGCCTCACACTAATGTATTGGAGTCAGAATATGCAAAATAGGTGAACTAAACAGCCAATAGTGGCTTCCAAAAAACAGCAAAAGACAAATCTGCTAGCCTTCATGTATTCTTATTGAAAAACATGTCAAATAATCCCAAAAGCAGTTATTTACATATTTCTAATATTCAATAAAGGAAAAATGGCACGAACAATAAATATGATCTAAATAGCCAATGGTGGCTTCCAAGGAGCGTCAAAAAACAAATCTGCTGACTTTCATAAATTCCTATTATGAAACTTCTTTTCTTTAATCTAATTAACCCAAAAGAAGTTTTTCACATATCTCTAATGTCCAGTGATGGGGATGACAAAAAAAATAATATATATAGTAGTATGCATCGCTATCAATAAAAAATAGGCGATGTCATTACTAAAATTTCATTTCTTAAGACAGGAATATAGCAGAACAATTACTAAGGTACAATAAATGTCAAGGCTCCATGTCTTGCATGACCACATTTGTACTTTGATAAATTCACATGGTGACTGCCTATAAAATGCTGATAGTTCCAGGTTTGAAACCATACTTAGGGATGTTGAAACCGCTGCATATAAACTGAAAAGACTTACTTGGCAGCGGTACCATTTAGAAGCATGTCTGCATCACAAAGTTATACCTAGAGGCATGCGGGTCAAATGCATGCCTAGCTATGGGAATCAACATCCTTCATTATTAGCAAGCTGGCAGGCGATCAATCTTGAAACCAGCTTCAGGTACATCAAACTTCTGTTAGAATATTTTAAACCAGAAGAAGAGAAGACTGTTCAACAGATACAAGATAAACAGATAGAACTAGAAAAGGTGAATTTAACTCCTTATCATATAAATAGATTGGAAACGTTACAGGTTAATTTAAATATCTATGAGACTAAAATAAAAGAACAGAAAATTAAAAAACTGAATAGAGATGTATTGGATTTCAAGCATGGACGTATCACTGAATGGCCAAGGGAGGAACAATTAGTTGGACAGAGACAACATGTTCCAACGTTTAGTAACATTAATTTTAGTAATGGAAAAGTAAATCTGGAGACACGCAATATTAACTTTGTGGATAATTCACGTATTGAAAGTGAAGTTCAGAAACTCTCAGCAGAGCAGGAACTTCCAGGTTCTGACATTTTAACTAACACTACTGAAACATCTACTTCATGGGCTATACCTAAATTAAAGGGTGCCCACTTACCAGTCACCACTACTTTGCCAATTTTTCTGAAGCAGAATTATTATACAAGCAACAGATCACGAAGTCAAGACTGGAAGAGGAAAAAACCCCTGATGTGAACAAATCGTTGGTGGTGAATATATCCAGTTGTGTTTTAACAGCAGCTGAACAGTCGATATTGCAAAAAGGTTTGACTTTTATTCCCTCTTTTAGATCTGATTTAAGTGAATTCGTCATTGATCTAAAATGTTTTGGTCGAAATGTTACATTGAAGAATATATTTGGTAATAAACAGGAGCTCAACAAGAAACCAAGAAAACCTAGCACATTTGTACCTGTTAGCCATCCGGCAGTTGAGTTATTTACAAGATTATGTACCAATGAAGTAGAGAAATTGAGGTTGGATCCCCGTACCAAACATTTCAGTAACATAACCTCAGAAGAGAGGGAAGCTATTCAGCATTTACAACAGAATAGAGAAGTTATACTGAAACCAGCAGACAAAGGTGGAGCTATAGTAGTTATGGATTCCTCATGATATTTCAGTAAAATGGAAGAAATGTTAAAAGATTTGAAAACTTATACTGCTGTTACACCTTTAGATGTCAATCGAGCTATACATAAAGTTAGATCATATCTACATGATAAGGTTTTACAAAGGCAAATTGACTTAGATCTATTTAACTTCCTAGATGTCACCAGTCCTACAGTTCCCAGTATTAATGGCTTACCGAAGATACACAAAAAGCTTCAAGATCCACCATTACGTCCTATTGTTTCCGGCCAAGGTTGGATTACAGAAAATATGTCTTTATTTGTAGAAAGAGAACTGAAAGAAATTTTAAAGAATCATGGTACAGTGTTAAGAGACACAGATGACTTCCTTCATAAATTGCATCCAGTGATGGAAGCAATAATGGATAAATCTAGCCTTCTTCTTACCACATTAGATATCAATAGTCCTTTTACTACCATACTGAAAGAAGCAGGTATAAATCCAATAAGAAGACTAATATCAGCAAGGAAGAATGCATTAGAGACTCAAACTATTTATGATCTACTTGAGTTGATTCTGGAGAATAACTTTTTCTTATTTGGTGAACAAAACTATTTACAGAAATGTGGGGTTGCCATGGGCACCCCCTGTGCCAATAGTTATTCGAATCTAGTTCTAGTTCAGTGGAAGTTGGAATTTGTTTTAAATACTGACAACCCATGGTTTGATAACATTCTGTACTATGGGGGTTTTGTAGATGACTTGTTCATCTTATGGAAAGGAAGTACAGAGCAATTTCAACTCTTCCATAATTATTTGAACACAACCACCTCGCTCTTGACTTTCAGCTCTAACTATTCTAAACACACAGTAAGTTTTTTGGATGTTAATGCTATGCTTAATGAAATAGAAGAACTAGAAATCGAACTACACAGGAAAAGTACCTGGCGTAACCATTACCTGCTGAAAAGCAGTATGCATCCTAGACATATCTCCAGAAACATCATGAGAAATGAAACTAATAGGATTTATAAACGTTGTAACTGAGAGGACAAATGTAATAGAGAGGTGAGTCTTTTACAGGAAAATTTGAAAGAAAGAAGCTATAAGGGGAAAGACTTGAGGTTACCAATGCAGGGAAGGGAAGATAGGAAGAAAGATAAAGATACACTGACCAGATTTGCTTTAACTTATAGCACGGATAACTATCAAATTCAGCAAATATTTCAACAGTTTTGGCCCATTCTAACGCAAGATTCCCAGTTAAAAGATATAGTGGGAGAAAGATCACATTTCTGCTATAAAAACAAGAGGAATCTGAAAAGATTATTGTGCACAAATACACAAAAGACAAAGCGGACTCAAGGACAGAAGGGGACATTCATGTGTGGCAATTGCAATATTTGTACTCTGATAGATAGTAGCAATAAGTTTGAGCATCCAAGAACGAAGAGACTTTATACATTTGATGTCAAAGCAACCTGTACCACGAGCAATGTTGTTTATCTGGCTACATGTAGATCATGCCAGTCATTTTATGTAGGCAAAACTAACCAAATGCTTAAGAAACGCATACAGAGGCATCAAAGGAACATTGTGAACCAAGATGTTCATAATGCCCTAGCTAATCATGTCAGTCAGCATAGAAATCACTTGTTTTCATATAAAGCTATAGAGACCATACATATTGGCCCCAAAAAAGGGAATATTGAGAACATAATTGAACTTAGGGAAACGAAATGGATAATAAACCTTAGAGCTGATCAACATCCGGGGTTGAATAGTGTTATACCATTGAAACCTGTCTTGAGGAGATGCAGATCAACCATGAGCTAACGAGATCATAAGTGATTAATGATAAATATCTGAAGAGACATGGTGGAATCTTAGTAAAATTTCCTATTGATCTTGAATGGATGGGATGAAGTCAGAAATGTATACATATTGATCTTGGATGGATGGAATGAAGTCTGAAATTTGCATACATTGCTATAGTGAAATAACATACTTATTATTTTGTTTTATAAGAGCATTTATATCCTAATGGAAGTTTGATTAAGTTCGATTATGTTAGTGTCAAGATTAGAAGATTTGATGCTGTCGACATATGCTATTTGTAGTTTAATATGCCCATATCTTTCCTGCTCTGGTTTTATCAATACAAAACTGGACAATATGATAAACATCTGAACAGAAATGGTGGAATTCTAGTAAAAGTTCTGTATGGCTCTTGAATGGATGGGATGAAGTCAGAAACTTATATATACTGACTTTGGATGGATTAAATGAAGTCTGAAATTTGCATACATTGCTAGAGTGAAATAACATACCTATACTCTTCTCAGGAAAAACTTATAGGCAGTCACCATGTGAATTTATCAAGGTACAAATGTGGTCATGCAAGACATGGAGCCTTGACATTTATTGTCACTTAATAATTGTTCTGCTATATTCCTGTCTTGAGAAATGAAATTTTAGTAATGACTTTGCCTATTTTTTATTGATAGCGATGCATACTACTATATATATTATTTTTTGTCATCCCCATCACTGGACATTAGAGATATGTGAAAAACTTCTTTTGGGTTAATTAAATTAAAGAAAAGAAGTTTCATAATAGGAATTTATGAAAGTCAGCAGATTTGTTTTTTGCCACCATTGGCTATTTAGATCATCCATTTATTGTTCATGCCACTTTTCCTTTATTGAATATTAGAAATATGTAAAGAACTGCTTTTGGGATTATTTGACAAGTTTTTCAATAAGAATACTTGAAGGCTAGTAGATTTGTCTTTTGCTGTTTTTTTGGAAGCCACTTTTGGCTGTTTAGTTCACCTGTTTTGCATATTCTGACTCCAATACATTAGTGTGAGGCATGCTTCTAAGTATGCATGAAAGTTAGCTGCTTCATCTGTTACTTCTTTTGGAAGTGCTATTGGTTACTAACATCACCTACTTTGCATATTTCATTAGTACTGAACATTAGCAAGCTGTGTGGAGAAAATGGGATTGTTAACCCAGTTTATGCAGGTGAATAATTTTGACTGGCTTATATACACAGATGAAAGTCCCATTTAATCTCAGTCTTTGCTATTTTGGTGCCTTGCAAGCTTCCTTTTGCTTGGTGGTGACTGGCAGACCAGACCGAATATGCCCACCCTCTCTGGATGTCTTTATAGACATCAGGCACTCATTTGCATGATTCTTATATATATATATATATATATATATATATATATATATATATATATATTTTTTTTTTTTTTTTTTTTCACAAGACAGTTCAAACAAATATTAATATCTCAATAAAAATGTACATAGGAGCCAAACAGTACAGATATAATTATGTATATCCCACAGACCTTCAACAGTGACAAAAGTGTAAAATGCACAGTCATGAAATAGTACAGTGCATAGTTTTAATATTTTAAATTGATCTACACTAATGCACTGAAATTATGATAATGGATTGGGGGATATTTCAGACATATTTTACATATACTTTTCAACTATCAAGTTTGTTCTTTTTCAACTAATGATTACACAATGAAATTCAAAGTATAGACAGCTTTGGATATCATTTCACAGGTAATCCACTATATGTTGCGTTATCACTAATTTGTGGCACAGCCACAGACATGCAGAGAGGAACTGCACTTCTTGCCTATTGAATTAAAACCTCTCAAGGAACATCAATAATCACAAACATTACCTATAGGTACATCAGGATCATATGATACTACTATGTATGGTATGATGAAGAAAAAAAAAATAATTTCTATATTTTTACAATTTTGTTTTTCTAATATGATCAATTTTTACATGTATAAATGTTTCCTTCTTTCTGCTGTTGTCTAAGTTTCTCATACGTAACCTATATGCACTCACTTTTTCAAATCACTCTGTTTCCCCTTGGTTATCTACTTAAAGTGGTATCTATGATGTACTAGTTTTTAAATATTACTCTTTCATGTCACTTACTTTTCAGATCTGTACATGTGTATAATTGCTGTAGTGGAGCTTTTCTCCCCGGGCCTCTACTGAAAATGGACATATATCCAGTTAGACTAGCCCGATCAACAAATGTAAAATAAAATAAAAATAAATAAATAAAATAAAATAAATATACTTAAAATATACAGTGAAATGGAAGTAATAATCAAAACACATATCAGAGGGAAGCTCAGCATATCTATGAGATCACTTCACAAATATCTTGCATAGCTCTTTCTCTGTTGTTTTCCTGCTGTCCTATAATAGCTGCCATTCTAACTTATGTGTCACTCCTTAATTCACCTGTTCTAATTTCTGTCTGACTCACAAGAGACAGAGCTGTGGTCTCTTTTCAAGTTTTAATACGCAGTTAAAAGCAAAATACAAGTAAAACACAATGTAAAGAAAACAAATCACAGTATACAAAATAGAAAAAGGCAATAAAGTAATACAAAATACAAGAAATCAAAAGCAAACTAACCTTTCCCTCACAGCAAACTGTGGCAGAATCTGGGTGAGCCTTTCCAGTAAAGCAGTCCAGAATGCATACATTTGTTTGAAATCCCAGACACCCAATATATAACTCATTCTTAACATATAGAAGCAGAGAGGTAACATACACAAGCTTAACAACTGTGTTTATTAATTCCACAGATTATCGTTTCATGGAATTTGCATCAGAATTTAAATTATCAGATTCTGCTTCATGCAAGTGTCTCCTTTTCTGAACTGCTTCAGTTCATTTCCTGAACCATGTTTCTTTACCAAACCTAGTTAATGTGTACCAAAAGGGTTAACTGTAGTAGAATATTATGATTTACCTTAATGTTCTATGGTTGTGAGAGCATAGCGCCTTATATTTCACCCCATCTCTCTTTCAAAACATTTTCACACTGAGTTTCACAGTGGTGATAATGAATATTACATTACCTGTTAGCAAGAAATCCTTGTTTTCTGATTTTATTTGTTAGACATTACAGGATATGAAGATTTGATTTGTTAATGCAGGAATTCAGTATGAATACAAAGAAGTGCATTCACTAAAAGTGGTTTTCAAGTTAGTGAAATGAAAACATCTCAAAATGCAGTCCTAAAATGCTGCAGTAAGAGTTTGTTTTCATAGCCAGAGCCTTTTCCTTTATTAAGCAAAGATTTTAATGGCTAAAGTTTGGTGTTTTGTGTTTCACTGAATTATTCCACCAAAATGCTCTTAGGTAGTAATGATTAAAACCAAGAAAAACAACATATTAACGTGTGTAGTAGCTAAAAAATCCAAAATCACACAAGTACAGAAAACAAACCATAAACAAACACACACAGGCAAGAACTGACCAAATGCAAAATATAATGAAGACATACTCCTTTTATTACTGTTAGTTAAGGGATTTGCCCTTCTTGGTGTCAACTACAAGGATGATAGTCCTTAACCAACTGTATTAAAATGTACACAAATGGGAGAGTTACTGGATGACTGCCTGGGGGATAGCTGCACCTCAATCAACTATGGCCTCTGAAAAAAAGGGGTTAATCTTAATATCCTGCCAAAAACCTAGCCAGAGACAATTCATTTTTGCTGAAGTGTTTTTTTCCCTTTCTGCAGGGATTTCACCTTGTACAGAGAAATGACTGGTTCCTGGCAAATAGGTTAGTATTAAAAGAAACACTATCACAAATCTGAAGGGTGTGATACGTTGACCTCTTGAAGTAATGTATCCTCTCCAGCATATCCTAAAAACTATACACAATTGTAGGGTGTACAGCACTGCCCTGATGTGGTCCTTTCTTGCTGCCACTCCCTGAAATGCAGTTTATTCCCTTTTGATGACCCGTATGCCTTCACTGTACAGCACACTCATTGCACATTTTCACATATAAAATTACACAGATCTAAGATAGTAATCTAGAAGTACTGGATATGAGATATTCCACATACCATGGTGGTTTTTAACATGGGGTACAGTTCTGAACCTTACCCTTCAAGTGAGCTAGGCACAGCTATCTCAATCACCCCCATAATGTAAACATTATGTAAGTGTGACATTAACAACATTGAGTATGAGACTCACAGAGTGTCTGCTTCAGAGATAGGATAACACAGTATCAGCTTTCTGAATTCCAGCCAGTGTCTTCTACACTGTTTCATGGAAGTTCAACCTCATTTCTTATAAGGACATATTTTCATTTTTTATAAGAATAATATCATTTGTTACATTTATTAGCAATATTCATTTATTATATGATCACAGAAGTAGTAGGTTTCAAGTTAGGTGTATACATGACTCTAACTCTGTCAAACACAATAACATTCTTGTGATGGCTCTCTTAAATTATCAATAATATGGAAGTAAAAACAGTTCAAATGTCTTTACTAAGCTTGTTCATCTAGGGGAAGGTGGTCAGAGTAACAATATATTTTATAGTGTTCATGTACTAGGCAATAATTTACATAATGTGAGGTAATAATTCTTACAGATAATTTTGTCTGTGAAGATATTTAGGATCTAGAAGATCTATTAGGTATCAGAAGGCAGTTTTTTTTCTGTGCTTCATAGTGATTTTCTATTTTGTTTGACAGAGTGAGGTTTTATTGTTAACATTTTTATGAGGCAAATGAAAGGATTCACTTCAAATGAAACATAACAACAGCTTTTTCCAGACGTCTTGTCTGACTTGAGACATTAAAAGGCTTGAAATACAGTATTCTTTTTTTCACTAGAGTAGCAGCGTTGCCAATTAACATTGACCTCTCTCCTTCTATTGTATTGTACAGATTCTTTTTTGAAAGAACTTATATAATCTATTTGGTTTATTCTTCTACTTCTCAAACATCTTTGACTAATCTAACCTGTCGTCGTCCTTCAATCACTTAATTATGATATTCTGCTCATTTTCACAAACTATTGATCACTTATAAAAAGGAAAAGGTGATATTTTAACATGTGTAGATGTAGCACAACAGTATTCCATTTGATTTTGAACTGGGCTTATTAGAAAAACAATTGCAAAACCAGTATAAGAGCTTTAGAAATTAAGTACCCTTATTTTCTCCTGGCCATGCTTTTGTTGACTATAGGCTCTATGTCAAGGTATCTGAATAGGAACTGCCCTGGTAGTGAACCCTCATTCTATGTACACGTTTTTTTCTTTGAAAAATCTCACTCTCCTGAGTTACTATTTTCACTAGGTTTAGTTATTGATGATAGAGTTTTATATTACTGCCGTCACATTCTGTTTTCAGCATGTGATTTTACTGCTCTGGCCATCTAATTTATTCTGTATGTCAACTGATTCAGTTTGTTTGCTTATTAAAGTGTGTTTTTTCACAGACAGATTTTAATTCCTATATTCCTGCATTAAAATTTCCTACATGTTTTACTTTGCTTTGAAAGCTGAACTTCAGTTTACTAGTGTGTATCAAATATTCACTTTTCATTTATTTTTATTTTATATTAGTTAACCAGGAACTAAAACTACGGACAGGTTGACAGAAGAGATCAGACAGGATTCCCTGTGGACTATGATGTTTGTGGATGACCAGATGACACTGTGATTTGTAGTGAGAGTAGGGAACAGATAGAGGAGACCCTGGAGAGGTGGTGCTCTAGAGAAGAGAGGAATGAAGGTCACCAGGACTAAGGCAGAATACTTGTGTCTGAATGATAGGGAGGACAGAGGACTGGTGAGGATGCAGGGATAAAGTTAGGGAATGTGGATAAGTTAAAATACTTGGGATCAACAGTTCAGAGTAATGGTGAGTGTGGAACAGAGGTGAAGAGGAGAGTACAGGCAGGGTGGAGTGGGTGGAGAAGAGTGTCAGGAGGGATTTGTGACAGATGAGTACCAGTAAGAGTTAAAGGGAAGATCTACAAGATGGTGATGAGACCAGCTATGTTATATGGGTTGGAGATGGTGGCACTGATGAAAAGACAGGAGTCAGAGCTGGAGGTGGCAGAGATAAAGATGTTAAGATCTGCACTGGGTGTGATGAGAATGGACAGGATTAGAAATGAGTATATTAGAGGGTCAGCTCAGGTTAGATGGTTTGAAGACAAAGCCAGAGAGGCAAGATTGAGTTGGTTTGGACATGTGCTGAGGAGAGATGCTGTGTATATTGGCAGAAGGATGCTAAGGTTGAAACTGCCAGGTAAGATGAAAACAGGAAGGCCTAAGATAAAGTTTATGGATGTGGTGAGAGAGAACATGCAAGTGGTTGGTGTGACAGAGCAAAATGCAGAGGGCGGGAATAAATGGAAACAGATGATCTGCTATGGCAACCCTTAATGGGAGCAGCCAAAGAAGAAGAAGAATCAGGAACCAAACTATCTCAGACCATTTTTAGTCAGGACTCATGCTTTATGGAAACCACAAAACACACAAAGATATACTTATTCAGTTTTAAATCAGTAACACTAGTAAACATAATAATAATAATAATTGCTAAAATTAAATTTAAACAGGTACTCATTGTTAAGTTCACAAACTTTGGATAGAATATAGATGATGTGCAAATAATGTGGGAGGTATATTCAAGACATGCAAGATGTAATACATGCACACATTCTCTTTTATAAATAAATATGATTTTTTTAGTTAATGAAAAGCAAACTATATCCATCATGTGTGAATTCTGGTGCACAATAAATTATTTATAATACAATTTCATCTAGGCCATTTAAAAAGTGCATTTACAATAGTGCTTAACATTTCCTTTTAGTTTCGTTTTCATAAAAGTTATATATTTTATGATAAAGCATTCCAGCTCAACATTAAATATTTTGAGAAGATTGTTCAAATTATAATGAAGGGGTTCCTTCCTAGTTACTAGTTAAGATGGATTTTTTTTTTTATTTTTAATTTATTAGCTGCTGGGGATTAGTACCTATTATTTAGAATGTTCAATATTAAATTAATACTAAGTTGAGTTTCCAGTTATTAATATTACATTACCTTTTGCCATTGACATGCAGCAGTGTACAATTACATTCTTTCTAAGGGGCAAGATAAATAAATCTTAGTATTTTATGTTCCTTGAATACATGTGGTGTCGGGAAACAATGAGCTAGGTGCATATGTGTTCAGTAGTGCTTCGTTAGAGAAAGTGGAGTTGGCCTTGACTTTGAAGTATGACTCTGAATCCGAACGGCTCATTTCCCATCTTAGGTTCTACTACTCTGCGTATCTGTTTAGCAATAAACTTCTCCAGATCTTTCATGCAATGTGGTAGGAGTTTGATGTCTCTGTATAGCCCACAGTTGTAGATGTCCCCTTTGTTCTTGTACACTGGCATTAGTATGCTTATTCTCCAGTCATTTGGGATATGCCTTTCCCTCCACACTGCTATTAGTACCCTCAGGAGCCATTTCTCCCCCATCTCACCCAGTATCTTTATCATATCTGCTGTGACCTCATCTGAACCTGCTGCTTTCCCTGAGTTCATCCTCCTTATTGCTGTCCTTTTTTCTAAATCGGGCTCCTCTTCTTCTCTTATCATAGGCTGTTTCTGGGGCGGTACAGCTTCTGTGGGGTTTTCTTCATTCAGAAGCTGCTGGAAATACTTCTTCCATTTACCTTTAATGTCCTCTGGACTGGTGAGCAGGTTGTTGCTGGCATCCCTTATGAAGGGTGTCTGACTATCTTCTTTATCTTTCTGTCTTTGCCTTGCAACCTGATATAGTTTCTTTGTGCCACTTACTGAGTCACTTTCCAGAAGATGGTAGAGTGCCTCTGATGCCCTATGCTTTGCTACTGAAACTTCTTTCTTAGCTTCTTTGTTAGTCAGCCAGTAGTCCTTCCTAGTCTGGTCAGTCTTTTCTGTCTCCCACTTCTTCCTGCACTCCTTTTTTTCTTTTGATGACTTCCTGGACTTCTGCATTCGACCATCAGCTTTCCTTATGTAGCTTATTTCCATACCTGCCTTGGCCACATTCCGTAGATATAAAAAGTGTACACAGCCCTGTTTAAATGCCAGGTTTTTGTGATATAAAAAATGAGACCACAATAAATAATTTCAAAACTTTTCCCACCTTTAATGTAACCTATAACCTGCACAATTCAATTGAAAAACAAGCAAATCTGTTAGGAGAAAAAATATATAAAAAATAAAAAATGTACAATACGTTGGTTGCATAAGTGTGCACACCCTTAAACTAATACTTTGTTGAAGCACATTTTGATTTAATTACAGCATTCAGTCTTCTTGGGTAGGAGTCTATCAGCATGGTACATCTTGACATGGCAATATTTGCCCACTTTTCCTTGCAAAAGCACTCCAAATCTGTCAGATTGCAGGGGCATCTCTTGTGCACAACCCTCTTCAGGGCACCCCACATATTTTTTATTGGATTTAGGTCTGGGCTCCTGCTGAGCCATTCTAAAACTTTAATTTTCTTCTGGTGAAGCCATTCATTTGTGGATTCGGATGTATGCTTGGGATCATTGCTGTGTTGAAAGGTGAAATTCCTCTTCATCTTCAGCTTTCTAGCAGTTGCCTGAAGGTTTTGGGCTAAAAGTGACTGGTATTTGGAACTGTTCATAATTCCCTCCACCTTGACTAAAGCTCCAGTTCCAGCGGATGAAAAGCCACCCCAAAGCATGATACTGCCACCACCATGCTTCACAGTGGGGATGGTGTTCTTTTGTTGATGCGAAGTGTTGTTTTTGTGCCAAATGTACCTTTTGGAATTGTGGCCAAAAAGTTCTACCTTGGTCTCATCAGACCATAACACATTTTTCCACATGCTTTTGGGAGACTTGATGTATTGTTCTGCAAATTTTAGCTGGGCCTGGATGTTTTTCTGTGTAAGAAAAGGCTTCCATCTTGCATACCTACCCCATAGTTCTGACATATGGTGAATACGGGAGACTGTTGTCACATGTAGTACACAACCAGTACTTGCCAGAAATTCCTGCAGCTCCTTCAGTGTTGCTGTAGGTATCTTGGCAACCTCCCTGACCAGTTTTCATCTTGTCTTTTCATTAGTTTTGGAGGGATGTCCAGTTCTTTGCAACATCACTGTTGTCCCATATTTTCTCCACTTTTTGATGACTGTCTTCAGTGTGTTCCATGGTATACGCAATGCTGTGGAATTTTTTTGCGCCCTTCTCCTGAGTGATACCTTTCAACAATGAAATTGCTTTAATGATTTGTAAGCTCTCTGCAAACCATGACTTTTGCTACAGCAGGCGACTGAATAAATGTTAGAAAAATCCTAGCAGGATAGTTGAACTTTATTTGGGGTTAATCAGAGTCTCTATAATTGATGGCAGGTATGTACCCAAGAAGACTGAATGCTGTAATTAAATCAAAAGGTGCTTCAACAAAGTATTAGTTTAAGGATGTGCACACTTATGCAACCAGCTTATTGTACGTTTATTACTTTTTATATTTTTTCCCCTAATAGATGTGTTTGTTTATTAATTAAATTGTACAGGTTACAGGTCACATTAAACGTGGGAAAAGTTTTGAAATGATTTATTGTGGTCTCATTTTTTTATATCACAAAAACCTGGCATTTTAACAGGGGCGTGTACACTTTTTATATCCACTGTATCTTTTCTGTAGTTTTAATACATGCTGTTTTTAGGTGCTGCCACTCTTCTTCAACTCCACCTATTTCCTCCTCTTCTTGGTGTGCTAGAGCCCTGAGTAATTCCTTGAACTGCTGCACTTTCTCTTCAGTCAACTTCCAGGTCTTCAGCCTGGTCTCTGTTGACCTTAGAGCCTTCTCTGACCACTGCTTGCAGCTGATTGTGGCAACTACTGGTTTATGCTGTGAACCAACTGTTTCACTGGGGATGACTTTGCAATCATGGATTCTACCCAGTGCCTTTTCCTTACTTGTAGGAAGTCTACCTAAGTTGCACATTGGCTACTCTTGTATGTGATCTTGTGACTGTCTCTCTTTCTGAACCATGTGTTGGCTACTATCAAGCCATTTGCCAGACAGAAGTCTAGAATGGCTTCTCCTTCATTTCTGTTGCCCCACCCATGTGGACCCATGCAGTCCTCATATCCTGTTTTGTCTGTCCCGATATGTGCATTCAAGTCACCCGTAATCAACACCAATTCATGTTGTCCTGCTTTATCTAGTAGGTCCTGCAACTGCTGTCTGAATGCACTCTTTTCCTCACTATCACAACCCTGCTGTGGGACATAGGCTGAGATTGTGAATACTGCCCTGTCATGAGTCTGTCATTAATTCTGATGATATCCCTCACTGCCTTCTAAAGCCTCTCTCTCACCACAATTCCTACACCATTTCTAGCCTCTCCCCCACCTAAGTAGTCGAGTCTGGATCCCAAGCCAAGTGGCTTTGCTGCACTGCCCTTCCATCTCAGCTTTTGGATATGTAGGATGTCCAGCGTATCATCATGTCATCCACTTCCAAGCTGCATCCTGTCAGTGAACCTACATTGTGTAGCAATTCTCAGTTCATGTTTGGCAAGTTGGTTGGTTTTATTTCCAGCTTTCATTCAACAGAGTTACCCCAGGTAACCCAGGCTAGACAACTAGACACCGGACGGCTAGCAGCTTATTGACCCAAGGCTGCTGGGCTTTATGGCGGGCACACATTGGCAAATAGGGGCACATATACCCCTCCAACTATTAGCAAGTGTCCCTGGCATGGCTCAGTGTAGAGCAGGTCCTCAACTCACTTATCACTGGTAACTACCCATACCCTTTTTGCGGCATTAGTCAACATGACTGAATCACATAGAGCCATATTTTACACCACTGAGTGGCTATCCCTGCCATGATGCACAGTCTGTGATCCATGATTTCCTATCTTGAGGATACTGTGCACCACAGTAGATGCCCAAAGAGATTGGTCTGTACAACTTTTCCCCCCTATAGGGTACCATGTAGAGTCTAAGCTGCTGCCCACAGCTCCATTCATTAGTGAGTTTGAGATGGAAACACTCAGCATGTTTTTTGGACATTGGAGAAACCTCAAAGAGACAAAGGAAGAACATGCAAACTCCAAACAGGCATTGGCTGCAGGTCAGGATCGAACCTTGTACCTTATGGTATGGGAGACGAAGACCTTAACCATTAAGCCATCTGGTTTCTGGCAGAAACACCATTGTTTGTAAATGGTTCAATGATGCATACATCTCTCAATTCCAGATAAAGTCATGAAGTAAAGCATTTGCTAGTGGGAATCTGAGGAGCTACTAAAAAGAGGAATTGCTAGAGCATACCATTCTTCATTACCTCAGACATTTTTATTTCAGTCCTAAAATATTTAATCTGGTTGAGGAATACATTTCCTTTTTCTCCACTGACAAGTACTTTTAGATGCTTTCACCCTAATGAAGCATATTTTTCTTTTGGTTAGACATTATTCTATGTGGTAAGGTTGGTCGCTGCTTCAAAATATGAAATGATTTCCCTAAAGTCTCATAACTCATACCTAGACCTACTGGAGACACCATTAAACCAAATACAGTATTCATAGGAGACTTTACCCCTCTATAGACTGGGAAGAATACACTCCAGCATACACATAAACACAATGATTCTTGGACTTTATTAACACAAATACCCTTGATAAGATAGTGAGCAAAACTCTAACTCCAGCAAACCCTGTAACAATTAAGGAACAATTCCAAAGCCAACTACATCATATTAAGTAATAGTTTGTCTAAATTCAATGCCCCTCCCAACCCTGAGTTCAATGCAGTCTATGCAAAATTGTACACAGAGACCCTGTACAACCATTTAAATGGCAGCATAGAGTTTGTTGTATCTACTAGACGGAAGGTGAAAACAAACTCTAAAACCAAACCACACTGGTGGAATTCTAACCTTAATAGGGTATATAACAAAAGGAAAATAGTCATGATTGAAATCAGAAAGAGAACACAGACCATGATAGGAACTCTCAAATTAAACTAAGCAAGAAACTAAGAGGATTAATTAAGTCCAACAAAACCAAATATGATATCAAGATAGCCTTGCAGGGTAAAAACAACCACAAGGCCTTCTACAGCTATGTTCAAAACCTCAAAGGGAGCACACACCATTGTGCTGAGCTGTTGGTCAATGGCACCACCTTCACTGGGAAGAACAACATAGCCAATTTGCTGGCTGAGAAATTCAATTCAAATTTCAAAAAAACAAAAACAAAAAAAAACACACACACACAAACTGGAACCAAATAAAACAAAACAAACAAAATAAAAACACCCAAGAGGATGGTAGAACCACTGATACCACTGGAACCAAACAGCACTGCTGCTAACAGTCAGAAATGAAGTGAGCCACAAGGAAATGTAGCTGAAAACATTAATAAGAAATATCCACAGTATCACAGGATATGAAATGATTGTATTTATACCGGGTATTTTATGACACCCAACAGTTCTGATTAAGTCCCTTAATAGGAAGAAAGCACTCAACAACTGTGGATATTTGTTATGTATATTGGCCATCAAAACTTTAAATAATTATATGCTATATGTTTTCTAAGTTGTTGGCATCAAGTTCCAGGGTTTTGTTTGCATTTGTTTGTTCATCCTGTGAGACATCTATCATTTGATGAAAGTAGGAATTCTCAGTATTCTACATCTACATCTACATCTATGTATTTTCATAGGTCACTTCTTCAGTTTTGTTCATGGTTCTGATATGTCCTATTGACGAAAGCACTTAACCATACTGGATTTTTATTAAACTTCAGTTTTTCAAGTGCTAACTGGTCGTTTTGTTATAGTGGTCTAAGAAGAAACAAAAGTAAAGGGAAAATAAGTGCTGACTCTGCATACACAGGCCAGATTTTAAACCACAATGTATGCACTCAATGACAATGAAATCCCACATTTACACCAACACTTTCATTAACACACTTATTGGAAGCCGAAAGTGAAATCTCTTATGTATCATGAATTTGGTCTAAATCTGACTTAACCTGCAAATTCTGCACTATATTCATAAACAAAGCAAGCTACAGTAAATGCACTTAAGTAGGCTGTGGTTTTACAAGCTCTATTAGAGGATGATCTGTAAATGCATTCTAGAAGTTAACCAGCATGGTGCCTAGCCAGGCTGTAGTCATGCCAGCTCTCTGACCAGGAAATAATTGACAGATACAGACTAGACAGAGAGCTGGTCCAAACAGTGTGTAGAATGTGTGCATCCAACATGTCCTTCTGCAGTCTGTGGTGTAACCCTGTCCTAGAAGAAACAAATCTATGCCTGGGACATTCCATTAGTATATGGGTGATGCTATAGGGGTGTTCAAGACAGCAGCAAGTGCAATACTATGGCAGTTCCTGGCAGCTATGTGATGTAAATCAATGAATTCATGCACTTGCCAGTAACATCCAGGGAGTGCTGGCCTGCTTTGGAACAGTTCTTTGTCATTGCTAACTTTCCCCATGTTTTTGCTGCAACTGAATAGACCCACATACCAATAAAACCCTAACATTAGAAGATGTGGAATGGCACACCAATAGAAAAGTAGCCATCACTGTATTGTTAAGTAGTGTGTCCCACAGATGGCCTTATTATTCATCTCATTTCAATAGACCATGGTAGTGTGCATGATGCTGCAATATGGAGGGGAAGTAAGCTGAGGTCCACTTTATATCAGGCAAGCATATGACCACAATGGTAATATCATCTGAACCAATACTTGTTAACATTAAGCAATGTGAATACTCTGTACATTCCTCTACAAACAGGTGAATGCAGTTATCGATTGGAACTCTGGCTCATGAATCCATTCAGATCCCCATCTATGCTTGCAGGCAATGCATGCAACAGAACATATACAGTGATAGATAATATCATTGAGCTAGTGTTCGACATGCTGAAAACATGTTTCAGATGTCTGGAAACATATGAAGGTGCTCTCCAGTACACACCAGAAAAGGCATTTTGCACACTATGTTTACAAGTAAACATGGTGGCCTGCCACCCCTAGGTGTGGCTAACCTACCCTAAGTACTCCAGATATATGACATGAAGCTATTAAAGCATTCACAGAATGATAAGGAGGACACAAGGGTGAGAAACGTATTTGTATATGGAGCGTTACTGTGTGACATCAGTGTTTTTTGTGGAGCGAATGCTTGGATTAAACTGTTAAAATGACTGACAAGTTTTGTACATTGGTGTTTTTTAGTGTCCATTGAGTTTTCTGTGGAGTATACACTTGGACAAAGGGATACAACGGTTGACAAGCCCGTCCTGTCCGTAAGCTTTATTGTGCTTTCTTCCAGGGTTTTGGTATTTGTTTATCATTTTTGGATATTTCCTACTTTATTAAGCTTTTTGCGGCACATTCTTAAATTGTTCAGTTGCATTTAATCTTCTGCATTTATTACTGCTTATTAGTAGACTTGATTACATTGCACCTGTTAATCTAAGTGTCTCAACTTTGATTTAAGCACTTGGGCTCCAAACAAGTTATCTTACATGAGGAACGTTTGTGTTCTACTCTCTTGTGGTAGAAGAGGTAGCTTACACCCTTCTGAAATTGGAATTGCTTGTTGAAGGCTTATTGTGTCTGTTATTTTAAAAAGTGTCTTTCTTCTGGTTTAAATACTTGGGCTCCAAACCAGTTATTTTACATTAAAAAGGTTTGTGGTCTACACTGTTGTGGGAGTAGAGGGTAGCCTCCACCTTCTGACCTGGAAATTGCTGGTGAAGGATTATTGTGCCTGTATTCTAAGTGTCTTTGTTCTGGTTCAACCACATGGGCTTCAAACCAGTTATTTTATATTAGGAAGGGTTGTGGTTTACACTGTTGTGGCAGGAGAGGATAGCCTTCACCCTTCAAAGTTGAGAATTTCTGGTGTAAGTTTTGTTGCAGCTTTATTTGAATCTCTGTGCCTGAAACATTTGCTGACATCTGTTGACCATGCTACTTGAGAAGAAGAGTATTGCTGGTTTCTGCTAAACTGTATGGAAATTTACACTTGCATTATCATATGCACTGTTTTGGCACTTGTTTTCACCTTGTATCTGTCACAGCTACATTAACTGAGTGTTTCTGTGTTGACTATCTACACCTTTTGACCTTTTTTACAGTCTTTAGTTAAAACTGCCTTTGTTCCATTTTAGTGAGAATAGAGGAGACCTGAGTCATCTTCTGGCCCAGGTTTGTGTAGAGGAAAGAATAGTGTGCTGTCTTTGATTGGCCACAGGGCCTTGTTTGTGTTTTTTTTAATTGAATCTCTTTTGCTATTTAAGTGTTGCAGTTGCACAACACTTGGTTCATAACCTACGAGCAAGCTAAGATTTACATTACCATATCCACTGTTTTGGCACTTTTTTTGTCACAGCTGCATTAAATGAGTGTTTCTGTGCTGAATATCAGTACTGTCTGAACTTTTTTATCATCTTTACTGAGAACTGCTGCTCTCTGTGCAGTGGCACTTAGCAGTGATCTGTATAGATGCTGATATCTCACTGTGTAATTCCCCTTTGTAATCTGTGTAGATGTCAATATCTCAAAGTGTAAGTTTTCCTTAAAATACCCTTGCTGTCTATACAGAAGTTTTTTTAACCACTGGGCTATCTAGTTTGCACATAGCTGAGTGTTGCTCATCAAGTTCCTTGTGTTATTGACTTATTCAATATTTAAATATCCCTCAATCTTCCCTAGTAGATCAGTAGCCATAGATATGCACATCCTGACGATCCTGGCCGAGATGGGTATTCTAAGGCATTGTAGTAATTGCCTCATGTACACTGACAGCACAGTTATTCTTAGTAAAATAGATAAAGTATGTCAGAGCTGTAAATGCACTTAACACTGGAGGCAAAACTCTCTCGTACAAACAAAACTAATCCTATAGAGGTTGTCACTGACATTTGCAGCATGCCCACTGCACAGGGTAAGAACCCTACACATAAAACACATAAAACTACTTATGCAGAGGTCCTTTCCAGGTAACCATCCTAAAACACTAATACCTCCTCCACAGCATAATCAGAAAAGGATCCTCTGCCATGATATAAACACTCCATTAAAATTCAAACACAGCTACACATAATAACACTGTATCCAATGCCTCTACTGCTAAGCCCTCAAGGCAAACCAGTGCAAAACCACATTTCTTGGTCACTTGTGACTCTATAGTGAGACACAGCAATGTCCACCTCACCACACTGAGTAAGGAGAGAGTCACAGTTAGCTGCTTTTCAAGTCACACAGGCACTCAGGTCATTGAACCACAGGTGCCAGTATGACTCTGTCATAGTCCATGTGAGTGTTAATGACCTGAGATGTACCTCCCTTGTCTATATGAAGTGAGCATAGTCAAGCTCGCTGATTATGTGTCTCAGGCAGGTATGAACCTAGCACTGAGCAGCATACTGCCTTCTCCAGGGATGATGCCATGTTACCAACAGAGAATGACTAATTTTAACAATTGGTTTAGCTTCTGGTATCAGTCCAAGGGGATAAAATATTTGACAACCTGGGAGGACATGGTTGACAGACCACGGTGCTTTGCTAGGAATGGCCTGCACTTATCCCCTCTAGGCTTTTGGATATTGGCAAAGACCTTTTCCACTCCATAGTGTTTATTTTAGACAATGCCAAACTGATAAACCTACAAAGGAATATCTGAAGGTGGCGCTGCTCAATGCTGGAAGTCTTAACCAGAAACTCCACTCCCTGCAAGCCTTCCTCTGCCTGAAGAGTGTAGACATCTATGCAGTAAAAGAGACATGGTTTAATGTCATGGAGAGTATCCCAGCAGTGCGAGTTTATAATTCCTTTCACTCCTTTAGACCATCTACTACACAGAAGGGAACTAAAGGTAAAGGCGTCTCAGTCTGTATTAAAAACCTCAGAACCAGACTAGTTAAATTGTACACCCACTGGAATTCGCACATGCACACTTCACCATAAACAGAGTCTTTACCATATCCTTGTAACTTATAGGTCCCCCTCCATATCCCAGGAAACCCATACTACCTATCTCAATGTAGTAGAGTCCCTCACCATTCAACCAATATGATTGCCATGGGGGATCTCAACTATCCTTCTATTAACTGGGAATCCTACACCACTTTTTATGTACAAGCCTAGCAATTTCTAAACATCATTAATACTAGCATCCTGGAAAAGTTGGTCCATTCTCCTACCAGGGATACAAACGTCCTTGACCTTGTACTCATGAACATGGACAACAATATTCCTCACCCAATGTAATGTTCTCACTCGGCATATCTGACCCAATATAATGTTCTCACTCGGCACATCTGACCCAATGTAATGTTCTCATTTGGCATATCTGACCCAATGTAATGTTCTCACTCAGCATATCTGACCATAAGGCAGCATTTCTTGAAATAAAAATTAAATCCAGGGACCCCACAAAGCCAAAAACCTTTAGGAACTATTCCAAGGTTAACCTCTCTCTACTGAGTGTATCTTGCCTAAATACTAAGCACCTCCAAACCTATTAATCACCATAGCATATGCTGCATATGCTGAGTTACTTACAAAATCCATGTACTGACATATTGATAGCTGTATAGAGCAAGCTGTGCCCACTCGTATTAAGAATAAGACAAACTCAGAAGACAAGCCACCCTGATGGAATCACAATATCAATTGGTTATACAACAAAAGAAAAAAATCTTGGCCAAGTGTAGGAGGAACAATGCCCAACATGCTAAAAACTCTCTGACTAATCTAACCAGGCAGCTAAGAGGGTTAATTAATACTTCAAAAGCTAAATTTGAAGAAAAATAGCTTCTTAAGCAAAGGACTATCACAAAGCTTTCTACAACTATGTCCATAACCTCATGGGAAAATATGCAATAATGAGCAGAAGTCAATGTAAATGGTATCACCCACACTAAACTGGAGACCACTGCCAACCATTTTGCTGACAGGTTCAGCTCAAATTTCTTTTTCAACTCCCTTCCTGATAGTCCAAAGGAAATCCACATACCAGGATCCCCCCAACCATTACTAGTGACCAGGTCTTCAATGCAGTTTCCAAGGCCAAAACAAAACTGCATCAGTGGCCCCAGATAACATCCTGAATGCTTACTAAATAGCATGAAATATGACCTCTCTGGTCTACTTGAATCACTTTTTTAAATTGAGCCTATAGTTAGGTTTCTGCCTAAGGAATAGAAATGGCTACAGTCATTCCCCTAAACAAAAGAGGTCCAACCACTGATCCGGGTAGTTACAGGCCCATAATTCTGAGCAGCCTCATATTCAAGGCTATGGAAAGAATCATCATGGGCATGATAAACTAAGACACAGGTAACCTGCAAATGCTGGACATATCATACTTCAGCTTTGTTAAAGGAAAGTCATGCCTATTAAATTTGTTGAATTTCTTTGAGAGGGTCAACAAATTAATGGATAAGGTCAAAACTGTACATACATTTTACCTCAACCTTGCCAAGGCTTTTGATGCGATACCCCACTCAGACATTATAGATAAGCTCACTAAATAGGTATAAATCCTTATATCACCCACTATTTCCTGGAAGTGGAATCAAATGCTGAAGATTTATAGCTGACTAAATTTGCAGATGGTTGCAAGCTGGGGGTTATCATCGACTACACTGAAGACACTAGCATTCTTCAAGAAGGCCCATCTCTGGCTAACAAATGGTGTCAAAGCCATTGTCTTAAACGTAATGTTAAGAAATGTGTAATTATACCATTTGAGAAGTCAAGCATGTTAGCTGATTACCATGTTGATAATATGCCCCTAAGAGTGGACCCACTGGTCAGAGATCTGGGTAAGCATAACACTAGCTTTTCCTTCAATCACCATGTGGCCACAATGGTGAACACAACTTATAAGTAGAGGCATGGCATCTAAGTCCAAAGAGATCATTATCCCACTGTACTCTGCCCTTATCAAACCAATCATAAAGTACAATGCTCCCTTCGGTATGTACATCATCATGCATATGCAACAACTAGAGTGAACACAGAGGCGTATTATAAAAATAATACAAGGCAGAACAAACCCACCATACGCAGAGTACCTTAAAGCACTTTCTCTCTACTCATTCTCATATAGAATGCTGAGGGATGAGCTGTGTATAGATTATAAGGCATTCATGTACTCCACAATTATGAATCTCCTACATATTCGTAAGTCAAACAGTACCAGAAGTACAAGGTCTAGGGATCTGAATTTTGTCTGTGACTTAAAGGGTTTGTATTATGACATTGAAACATCATAATATCGAACACCTAAAGATCAACAAGTACTCAACATGCATTTCCACGAATCGATGAACACTTACAGGACTGTGCCCCCCACATCCCTCCTAACTAAATATACCAACTCCAAGATTGCACTACAGTGAAGGAAAGGGCAACATTGTGTAGATGGCCAACTACATCTTTGCCTTGTAAGTATTCATTGAATCGCACGCATGCATTTCAATGAATACTTGTCGATCTTTAGGTGTTCAATATTACGACGTTTCGACATTGTGATATAGACCCAACTTAAACAGGACATGCTGGAGAGACAGATATTTGTTCTATTGACTGCTCCTTCTATGGAAAAGGTTTTCCATCCATGTGAAGCTGAGTTTGGCTATTACCTAGTTTAAGCACAACCTAGACCAGTAGATGGGGAATACGAAATTTGCACAGGGCCTGGCACCCATGTCCATTATGGACAGAAGTAGCTTATAAATTACTGGCCCTCCATGTCCTATTTGGATACAGGACATCATTATTCTTCTGGGAAAACTTGGCCTCTTGGTTTCTTAGCATAGTAACAATGTACGAATCTATGAATCCATGAATACCATATCTGGTAGTTGTCCATAAGGAACATCATGCATGCAATAATAACATTTGATGCAAAACTGATTTCAAGTGCTGGGTGTTGGCATAATGGTTTAGATGTTTACCTGAAATACACAAGGTTCATGGTTTGACTCTCACCTTAGAAAGGAAAATTGGCTAGCATTAAAATGGCCTACAAGAGCAGCTAGCCTAGTATTTACCTATGACCCTATGATTATACACTCGTGTGTACAAAAGAAATGAATACATGTGGGTAGCTGTAGACTAGTAATTGTTTTTTTTCAATATAATGTTTACTAATTTGTATATAAAAACTTATGTAGCATAATTAGCAATGAAGTACATATATATATTGAGAAAAATGTATAACAGATGTACCAGCAATATACAGTAATACATTAAACTATCCTAACTACAAAAAAGAATATTAAAATGGTAAGAATTTGCTGTGTATTAATTTTCTGATGTTAACAGAATTTAATACCAGCACCATAGACTAGTAATTGTTAAGGAACTATTGTAAGCAGGGTAAACTGCCAAGTATGACCATACCTGTACGTCTATGGAATGCATGTTGTGCACTCAGCAAAAAGGGTTGATGGCCAGAGATGCAACCTGCATAGTTGAAATGTGTGTGTGTGTGTGTGTGTGCATGTGTGTGTGTGTGTGTGTGTGTGTGTGTGTGTGTGTGTGTGTGTGTGTGTGTGTGTGTGTGTGTGTGTGTGTGTATGTAGAAACATAAAATGTATACAACTATGAAGGGGGAGTGCAGTATTGCTGATGGAATCACACACGAAGTTGTATGAAAACATCAATATCCAGTAAGTGCATGTCATAGGAATGTGTTACTCTGTAGGATATGAAGCGAAGCAGCATACATGAGCTTCAATAATAATACTAGGGTAAGGCGTACTAACAAAGCCGCTTGCCTGACAATGGACATACAAGTCTTATTGGCCAGGGATGTCATGGCCTGTAACATGTAATGCAAGAGTATAATGCACATGTGGTAGCAACAACATGAATTATGCATTTACACATGTACTGTAATTCAATATTACGCTGATGACAGGTATGACACACCAGCCACAAGATACTTAGTAGTGTATCAGTAAGGTCACAATATGTATGGAAGAGTATGTGTAAGCAGGATGAATGGAAAGGGACACGTGTGTATAACTGTAAATGACACCTATAGCAAAGGTGCAAAAGGAAACTGCAGGTGCAGGTAGTGCTGAGGTGGATGTGGTGGCAGTACTTCTATAAAGTGCCAGAAATAACACTGTCATTCCATCTGAAGTATACCTATGAATGTAATAGTAGCAGACAACACTGAAATACTATAATAAGAAAATAAATGATAACACCCATAGGTTTTACAAAAAAGATATTAACATATGGGTGGTCTATATGTAAAGTATTAATGGGAAGTGAAGTTAAGGCCTCTGTAACAGTATGGTACAGCTATACAAATATCAGTATAGAATAAAAACAGAGTACCTGGGCATATGTGTACAATATGACATGAAATACGGGAAGTTTATCATGTGAGTCATTGAACAAGAGACAGCATGTGACATCAGACACATCATATATCACTCACCTGTACAGTATGTAATGGTCAGCATAGTGGTCATCAATGCCACTGGCTCAGGATGACACAACAAGACACAAACTGGGGTAACTGTAAATGTTACAATAGCACAAATCAAGGTGCCCATAATATTGGCCCACACTGTGGTCCTGGCTGCCAGTGCCACATGCAGAAAAACTATGTCCATGGTGCTGTACCATTGAGCTGGATATGGTGACATGTCTATGTGGGACATACTTTGGGTACAAGCAATGTTGCAGTTATGTTGGGACATGACTGCTGGGGTCTGATCATGATGACCAACAGCAGCTGTGTGTGCATGTTGCAGCACAGACCTTGATAGATGAAGCCCATGTGTGGGCCATGCAAAAGGTGGTCTCCCTCTCCACCTGGAGGCAACCTACTTATCAGTGTTAGGACACATAGCACCCAGACTGTACTTTGGCACTGCTCCAGCACTGCTGGGACAATGCTTTCAACAGATCATGCAACATATACCACACAATCATGCTGCATGAGCAAGTGTATGCACGTCATTGCCATGATGTTTCTAGGAACATTAATGCACCTGTAAGAGTAGGTGTACAACATCAGTTACAAGTCCCTGCATATTAACCACATGAGCATGTGCATTTCTAAGGCCATTAGAAGTCCATTGTGGAACTAAGTCTCCACCATTATCAGAATCACCTGGAGACAGCTGCTTGAATTCATCATCATAACCAGTACCTGATGACCCAACATAGTCAGACGGGCCAGTAGAACTATCTGTCCATCAGAGGCTACATCCTGAGCCATAGGACTGACCCTGTCAGGACTTGACAGCATTGACTCCACTCCAGTGTCTTGTGGGTCATTAGTTGTACTGTGTTAATGTGACACATCACATCCTGCCTTAGGATCAGTGGATGGGCTAGTGGATTAGGCAAGAAGTTGACATGCTGCAAACCAAAAAAGTGACATATTAGATACATGAGACCGAGGTGCTTGGGGCAGAAGATATGTGAAAATAGTCTGACAGTTTACTAGCTATATACAACTGGAACTGAAAAATATGTTTATTTGGTCAGTGTAGCCATGGGTGTTGCAATGTCCATACAGAACAGTGAAAGCAAGTAGTAGGTATCATAAATGAAAATGTCATTGGCATTGTAAAAGTGTTCATACATGGACACATGCCAAACGTCCTTCTCTGACTCGACCCCCTTTGATGTATGTTGCAATGCCAGTGAATGTAGAAATGAACACATAAGTATGATCAATCTGGCGCACATAATCTAGGTTCAGGTTTAGCAATACAGTCAACCTATCTGAGTAAATCGACACATACCTGAAGGTTGAGGATGTCTGGTTGTATAAGAAGGCCCTGTGAAAACAGACAGATCATCATCAGGCAGACTACTCACAGAGACACCTAACTAACTATCCATATACCCTATATAGACACACCCTTACTGGGTCTGCCATTATCAGATGAGGCAACCCTCACTCAGCATGGTAATACTGTTGCTGTGAATTATGAATGAATATATACAAGTAAGTGTGAAGCACTGTGACATCATCAAGGTTCACAGTATGCAATACAGTCAACCCTTTCTATGTATACTGTGATAATGTAAGGTAGTACCAGTAGTGACAGAGAAAGTAGGGCTCGACAAGTGTAACATGCTAGCATAACTAGCTGGAGTTTTGTAAAGAATTTTATGTCATTTGAATATCAAACTGATTTGTACAGATGCTTGTGTTAAAAACGTATTTGTAAAGCTGCTTGCATTAAAATGTATCAACAGTGGGTACTGCTGGACAGAAAAGAAATATACATGTATGTCAGACTGTATTATAACTGATGATATGGATATATGTTAACAGAGGATGCAGGAAGGGAAGGGGTTAAGCTTAGCCCAGCTAACCTTAAGAAGAATAGCCTGAAATTAAATATCTTGGTTTAGGCCATAAAGAGTTTATCTTACAGGCCTGAGTGTAGCCAGAAACACAATGTCTAGGCTGTGATCCTGCTGTTATTGTCCTTAATGGTGAACTAATTGCTACCATGGGGTGCCACAGAATGGCTCTGTAGGAAGGATGAAAGGGTTGGAATTGTTTTACAGTCGCCAGATGCTTGAATAAGCCTTAGCAATGTTCTGGGTGTGTATTTTGATACATTTCTGCTAGATCCTGGTTCAGCTTCTACTCAGTGGGTAGTGTGGGAACCACAGAATCAGGTGATCAGATGTGAAGTTATTCTGTAGCCAGCACTGAAATTGTATTTAGATACTAGTGAGAGAAGGCACTCAGCACTCTGTTTTGCAACTGACAAGACCACTCATCCACTTAATCTTGCCTTGCTTTAGTAAATAACTTAACCAGGGAACAGTAATTATTCAGTCAGTTAGAAAAATATAGTGTGATTAGCTAAAATATTGTTTTTCTGTATATGTCTAAGTCTTTCTATTTGTGTTATTTTTTATACTTCCTGTGAAGTGAAACTCTGGTGTTTATTGTAATAGATATCCAATATTCTCATTTTTTTAATTATTATTATTTAATAAATATATCTAAACCTTTCATTGTGACTGGTCTTTTAGAAAATATTTAACCCTTGGGAGTACTTAAATTTATTTAGTAGCACTGCAGCATCACACTCCTGAATGTCTTGCCAATTGGTTAACACTACCATTTGTATAAGTATTAATTTTACTAAGAGTAATTGGGTTCCCTGGTAAGAGCTTTAAAGTAGCTGGCTGGTGGCAGTGAATTTCAAAGAGTGTGTCTGTCATCTACTTGGAACAGGGATACAGAGCACTGTTGTCTGCTCTACTGACAGGTAGAACACTACGCCATTCCTAAGTGTGACCTCTCTTCCTGACCATATAAATTTACCTAATATTATGGACGGACAATTTCCCACATTTTCTCCAGCCAGCTTGGCTGTCATGGGCATCCTGAGACAGTGTAGCAACTGCCTCATAGTTCACACAAACTCAACAGGTAACAGATGCAACTATATTGCTTTGAGTCCATGCTATCTCACACACCAGTCAGTACATATGACAATGAGCGAGTTGTCAGCATGCACACCTCACCTTCTACTCCACCCAAACCCACATCACCCATACCTATATATGTGGAGGTCCTCACCAGAGACACACCAAACACCAGAGAAATCCCAAACACAAACAGAAGCATGCTACATATAATACTTCCTGTGCAGAACATAACACACACAAAGACTCACACATCAGTGTCTCTGCTGTCACGCTCTTAAGGCAAAACACAAAACCAAACACATTAGTCATAGGTAATTCCATCATGAGACACACAGATGTCCCCTTCACCAGGCTAGATAGGAAGGTCATGGTCAGCTGTCTGTCAGGTGCCAGAATCCACCATATCACACATGCACTCAAGTCTCTCGACAACAGGTACTGTTATGACTACATCATAGTCCATGGCGGTGTGAACAACTTGAGACGTACCTCTCTGGACCATATGAAGAGAGACATGACATGTCTGCTGGGTGTTTTATCAGTCTTTCTCTTGGATGTTTTTAGTAAGTCTTTCTCTTGGATGTTTTTAGCATTTTATGCTGTTTTATTTAACATTTTATGCAGTTTTATTAAACTTTGGAACTGCATTTTTATTGGATTCAGCTGTGTTGACTGATTATCCTTCTATCTGGATTATTTGGCTTGTGCATAACCAGTCTTCATCCACCTGCATTGGTTTTCCCTTCTTGAAAAGTTCAGAAAAGCTTCTAATTGGACAACACCATGCCCAGATGCAGTACCTATCCTCTGGTTAAAAGTACTAATATCTTTGCAACAAGATTTAGCCCTGAGTAAGATCTATTTACATGCACACCCTGTACAGACACCAACCTGGCTAACAACAGGAAAAACAATCCTCCTACTTAAGAGTGTACCTGGAAGCTACCTTAAAAATGATAGACCAATAACGTGCCTTTCAGCTATGTATAAACTATACACCAGAATTGATGCTGACAGAGTTTACAGTCATTTAGAAGAAAACTCAGTTTTGGCAATAGAACAAAAGGGCAATAAAAGAAAGTCATATGGAACTAAGAATCATCTGTTGCTAAATAAAGTCATAATGGAGAACTGCAAAAAAGGGAAGAATCTAATTGTGACATGGATTGAATACAAAAAAGCATTTGATATTATCCCACATTCATGGATAAAAAACTGCTTAAAAATGTAAAATATACTCCCTACACTGATATACTACATTACAGTGACCATGAAACAGTGGCAGACCACGTTGCAATTAAGCCACGATAAAGGACAAATTATTATTCCAGGGATAAAAATCCAAAGGGGGATATTCCAGGGTGACTCCTTTTCAGCTCTGCTATTCTGTTTTACCCTTAACCCTTTAAGCTGTCTACCTAACAGATTAGGCCATGGCTATAATTTGGCTCCTAGAAAACAACAAAGTTTAAAGACCTCTCATCTTCTTTTTGTTAAATATTTAAAACTATATAGCTCATCAGATGAGGAACTGAAAGCACAATTACAAACAGTCATAAGTTTTTCAAATGATATAAGAATGCCATTTGATCTTGATAAGTGTGCAAAAACAACCTTTAAAGCAGGAAAACTGCAGCACCAAGAAAACAGTTGAGCAAGAGGGAGTGTATAACTATTTGGGAACTGATGAAGGATCAACAATAAGACATGAACAAATGTAAATAAAACTTAGTAAGGAATATTTTAGATGACGTATATTAATCCGGAAAACAGCTTTGACATCTAGGAACAAAATCGAAGCTATAAACCAGTTTGCTCTTCCTGTCCTAACTTGCAGGTCTGGAGTGACTGACTGGCCCCAAAACATGCTGGATAGATTAGAAAGGAAAACAAGAAGGATGCTTCATGCTCGCCAAATGATTTATAAAAATCAGTGCTTACCAATATTATATATTCCCCATTCTGAAAGGGGTGTGGGCCTCCTTGAAACTGATTACATGTATAGATCTGCAACTGTGGGGCTGCACACATATCTGCTGACCTGCCAGGACCCAGATGGAGTGAAAGTTTTGAAACATGAGAATAAATGTAGAATGACTTCCCTGCTTAATCTAGCAAAAGTATATCAACATCAAGCAGGAATATAAATCAAACCAGTAGTAGATAAAGATCAGGAGGGCAACTGAATGTGTCAAAAAAAAATAGGAAAAAATATAAGGTGAAGGATCAGATGAGAAGGCAAGAAATGTGGAAAATGCATAAATATAGTTGCAAGTATAGAAAACTTGTGGAAGAACCTCATGTTGATCAGGGTCGGATGCAGGAATGGTTAAGTAGAGGCAAATTCAAACCAAAAGATGAAAGGTTAATATTGGTGGCCCAAGATAGTGGGCTACACACACATTGGTTTACAAAGTCCATTAAGCATGTGGGAGAAAGACACAAATGTAAGTTTTGCAAAACAGAACTGGAAACAGTAGCACACCTTATTCTAGGTTGTGACATACTAATGGCAGAAGGACTGTATACTGAAAGGCTTAATAATGTGGCAAGATTGTTGCACTGGAGATTGTGGAAACATTATAGTACTGAAGTAGCTGAAAAACTTTGGAAAAATGAGCCACAAAGCATCACAGAAAATGATGAAGTCTATATCACACTGGATCACCCATTACCAACAGTTCAAAAGATAGATGTGAGAAAAACAGATATTGTGGTCCATGAAAAGACAAAAGTAGCATCGATTATTGAAATAACTACACCCAGTGACTACAGTGTCTTGCATACAGAGAGACACAAAGTCATAAAATATCAAGATATTCATGCAGAAACAAGAGCAGGGTGAAGAAAGATATCCAGACAGTTCCAATAGCAGTAGGAGCAACAGGTCTTCTAAAAAGGAATCTACAGTTGTATTTAGATATGTTACCAAATCGCCATGGTGCTGCAGCAGTAGCGTTGTTGCCTCACAGCAAGAGT
Organism: Protopterus annectens; assembly: GCF_019279795.1. Lineage (NCBI taxonomy): Eukaryota > Metazoa > Chordata > Ceratodontiformes > Protopteridae > Protopterus > Protopterus annectens. The sequence continues at coordinate 216,666,585 of NC_056748.1, forward strand.
TTCTCCCATTCAGTTCTCAGCTGGAGTGTGGGGAGTGCCTTCTGTGTGGAGTCTGCATGCCCCCCCCCCCGCAGTTGGGTGGGCGTTCGAATGACGTGTGTAAATGGGCGTGCCTTTGCTGAAGGTTGAACGTCGAGCTGGCACCCCGACGTTTGTGAAAATGTACTGCCAATCATTAGAGCACCGGAGTTCTGCTGTGGCGACCCCTAAACGGGAAAAGCCAAAAGACAACAAGACCAATACATGTAACTCCATACAAATTGCAGAAGTAGTCATTACTGGGCACATTGTGGGCACTGCAAAGAGCACTTTTGGTTGATATCAAAGATTTAAGCAATACTAAGTTTATGAACTTCAATCGTATTTTGACTTAGGAAAGGGGTCCATTCATGTCATGGTAATAGAAAACCGAAATACTTGGAGAAGTTAAAAAAAGTGAGAGACTTTATCAACAATAATATAGGTAATCTCCAAACACTTGACCCTACTAAATTTAGATTTGTCAAAGGGAGATGATGCCTGTTAAACCTGGTGGACTTCTTTGAGACAGTCAACAAGGCTCTGGTTGAGGGTAAATCTATGCGTACAGCCAACCTAGACTTAACCAATGTTTTTGACAGTATCCCCCACTCAGGCTTCATTGACACACTCAACCAGCTAGGTATCAACCCTTATATCATTAGATGGGTCACTAACTGGCTCACTGATAGAACCCATACAGTCAAAATAGGGGAACCACCTCCAACAGCAAACCCATAACCAGTGGTTTTCCACAGGGATCAGTCCTTGGACGTCTACTGTTTAGAATCTATTTCTCTGAAGTACAAGCTAAAAATAAAGGTCTGGGGCTGGCAGAGTTTGCTGATGACTGCAAACTGGGAGTGGTCATAGAATTTCCAAATGATATCAACATCCTATAAGAGGGTCTTACACAAACAAATGATTGGTGTAAAAGTCATGGCCTTAAACGCAATGTAAAAAATATATATTATCATCCATTTTGGTAAGAACAATGTTCCTGCTAACTACCACATCAGTAAGAACACCCTAAGAATGCACTCAGTGACAACAGCCCTGGGCACACAGGTTGACAGCAACCTTACTTTTGATCACTATATCTCCACAGTGGTAATAAGGACATTCTATATTGCTCATCTCATAAGTAAGGACATTGCCTCCAGAAAAAAGAAGTTATAACCTCCCTATACTCTCACCTCATCAGGCCAATAATTGAGTACAATGCTCCTTTTGGTATGTACCTTTCTAAGCACCTGTAGCAAGAAACCACAAAGGTTCCTCACAAGGAAAATTCAAAGTCTTCAGAATCTGTCCTATGTGGATCAACTGAAATCACTGTCATTTTATTCTCTTTCATACAGACTATTCAGAGGCCATCTCTGCCTTGCATATAATGCAATCTTTGACCCAGCTTTATTGTCTCCCTGAGGTTACCACACCTCTGGAACAGACTCGTATTTCATGTCAAGCCGAGCACTTCATTGGCCCTCTTGAAATGCAGTCTGGATGATTGGATGGGTGACCATAAGTTCACCCCGGGTGTTCTATCTTTATCCTTCTTGGACAGGGACAATAGGTGCTGATCATGGAAATAAGGTAAAACTTGGCTAGGCTTGTAAGGGCCCTAGAGTCATTAGCCTAGTAACCTCCTATGATCCTATGATAATATGAGAAAGGGGGTGTCTTATTTGTAGTCTGGAGAGGAAATCCAGCCTTAGGACTGGAGTGTACTCCCTGTGTGCTCTTAAGGGAAATTGTGCTGGGTGCAGACAGCTGCATCTGAAAATATTGTGTGTATCTATTTTTGTTCTAAGTGAACATTCCCTACCATTATGAGTGGTAAGAATTGAGGCTGCTTGATTACTGAACCAAAGGAGGGACATCACATATAGAAACACATTCCTGAAGGTCACAGAGATCTGATTGTATGAGAAGACCCTGTGAAGGTGAACAGATCATCATCAGACAGACTGTTCACAGTGGCAACTAACTAAAGATCACTATATGCAATAAAGATACATTGTTACTGGGTCTGTCATCATCAGATGAGGCGACCTCACTTGGTGCTGAGATACTGTTGTGAATTATAAACAAACATACAGAATGCATAAGTGTGAAGCACTCTTACATAATCTAGATCCACGTTTAGCACTAGGGCCAACCCAGTCTGAGTAGAAATATGTGTAACAGAAAGTCACGTCTGTCTGGATGTATGAAAAGGCCCTGTGAAGGTGATCAGTTCATCATCAGACAGGCTGCTTACAATAATACCTAATTAAAGGTTAATAAACATCTTATTGGGATAGTCTTACTGGGTCCATCTTCAGTCTAGGAGTCCCACTGTACTGTTTTATTCAATTTTGCTGTGAAATACATATTAACAGAAAAGACATGCTAGAATGTAAATCCATACAAATATCATGTACAATGCTGTCACATAGCAGAAGAATATAAATACCATGGTGTCTTGGCACACCGGCCTGTATCCCTCACCTCTGTAATATGATGGTCCAGGCAGCTGTGATAGTGTGATGCCAGGAATAATGTAATCAAATTAGCAGGAGATACAGGTGGTCCTCCACCACTAGCATTTCTTTCCCTATCATAGTAGGGGAGTCTGTTGGCTGCATGGTGTATTATGTCTGAGTAGCGTCAATGCATGCCTCCCGTGATTGTTTGTGAACACCCACAGCATTCATCATGTTGGTGATGTCATGACACACCTGTGTGCTCTACAATGGTCCACCCATTCGTCCAAGCAGGTTCTAGCCATGGTGATGCCAGAAAATCAGATATAGTAGTCCAGGAAAAGTAGGCAAAAGTAGCATTGATCATTGAAATTGCTACACAAAGTGACTACAGTGTCTTATGTGCAGAGAGACACAAAGTCATAAAATACCAGGATTTGCAGGCAGAAATGAGGGCAATGTGGTAGAAGGATACCCAGACAATTCCATTAGTAGTAGGAGCAATGGGTCTTATAAAAAAGAATCTACAATCATATTTAGATATGTTACCAATACATGTAGCTCTGCATGAATTGCAGGAGTCATTACTGGGCACATTGTGGTGCTGTGAAGAGCATTTCTGGCTGACATCAAAGATTGAAACAATACTAATTTCATGAACTATAATCATAGTTTCACTTAGGAATGGGGTCCCTTCCCATCATGGTATTAGAAACCCAAAAGACCTGGAGAAATTAAAAGTGAGATTAACATATAGACTTGTTGTACGTGATGCTCTGAAGCTTCATGCATGAGACAGGTACAAAAGTTCCGGTGAAGTTACACAGCAATGGAAGGTGCAGGAAGAAAAGGCAATGCTGATGCAGACAACGATGCAGATTGATGGGCCAATCAGTTCCCTAAAGAAATGCTTCCAGTTCCCATAGGAAGGTGCAGCAGATGAACCAGAATGAATCTGAAGACAAGATGCTGTAAAACATTTTGTAGAATGCCAAATGAAATAGACAGCAATGAAGGCTCTCTCGGTATAGAAGAACACGGCCTAAGGGAAGACCTGCTCAATTTAACAGAGATGGACAGACATATTAAGATCGACAAAGGAAACAGATTACAGAAAGCAAATAAGACCCAAACTGTTAGAAGTTTGGTAAAACAAATGGACAATGTATTTAGGATAATTAAGAGAAATTCTTGTGATATAACAGAAATAATTGGGATATATTACTGAGCAGCTATAGTAATAACATATAATGTCTTATGACAAAAACATAGAGCAATTAGGGAAAGTAAGTGAAGAAATAAAATGTCCCCATGAAAGCATGAAGTAGAGAAAAGTATAAAGCAGTTAAGGCAAGAAGTATCACTGTTAGAAGAATATATAAGGGGTACAGATTATTCAAAATACTTCGAAAGACAGCTGAGGTAAAAGTAGTGCAGAGGATCAAAACAAACCAGGCTATATCATACACTACTGCAAATAAACTAAAAATAAAAGCACAGACAGAAAAACTTAAAAAGGAAATGTACTAATTCAGCCATTCATTGACAGCCCAAAAAGTTGACAAGAGAACTGGGAAACAAAGCAAAAGGAATGAAAACACTTCCAAAAAAAAAAACAAAAAACAGAAGAAATAGACTCATTTTGGAGAAATATTTCTGAAGACCATGTGGAACATAACAAAGGTGCTGAATGGATAGAAAGATGAAAAGAAATGGTAAGGAGTTCTAATGCAGAAGATGTCAAATGAGATGAAATAACAGCCAGAGAAACTGACACAAAATTAAAAGCAACTCCTAATTGGAAAACTCAGGGCCCATGCACAGTATCTAACTTTTGGCTAAAAGTGTTAACATTTTACAAAAAGATTTAGCCTTGAATAAGAATTGCTTACATGCACATCGCAAAGGGACAAAATCCTGGATAACAACAAGAAAAAAATGATACTCCTTATGACATTGTGAGGTATTGCCAGCTATTGTGCTATTAAGGGAAATTGTGCTTGATGCAGACAGCTGCGTCTGGAAATACTGTGTGCATCTATTTTTGTTCCATGTGAACGTCCATTTCCAGGGTCAGTGGTGAGGATTCAGGCTTCTTGATTATTGGCCCAGACAGGTGGGACATCACACTTCTCCTTAACAGTGAAGCTGCAAGCCATCCAAAAACTATAGACCAATAACTCCCCTTCTGAAAAAACTGGAATTGACAGCATCTCACATTCATAGATGAAGAAATGCTTACAGATGTATGAGATATACCCTACATTTATCAATTTCATTACAGTGACCATGAAATAGTGTCAAACCACTTTGCAATTAAGCTATGACCAAGGGCAAATTATTATCCCTAGGATGGATATTGCAGGGTGAATCTCTGCTACTGTGGCTGTTTTGTCTTCCCTTAAACCATTAGGCTGTTTACTTAAATGATTAGGCTATAGTTATGATTTGGTTTCCAGAAAACAGTCTTTTTTAAAGACTTCTCATGTACTTTTTGTGGATGACTTAAAATTGTATAGTTGAAAGCACAATTGCAAGTGGTACAAACTTTCTAAGATGATATAAGAATGTCATTTGGCTTTGATAAATGCGCAAAAGCAACATTTAAAGCAAGAAATCTTAAGCATAGAGAAAATATCATTCTAGGGCAGGAATGTGATATAAAGGAACCTGACCAGGAAGGAGTGTATAAATATTTTGGAGTTCGATGAAGGATTGGCAATAATACATGAATAAATGTGAATAAAAGTCAGTAAGGAATACTTCTGAAGACTAAAACTAATATAAAAAACTGCCTTGACATCTAGGAATAAAGTCCATATTAGAAACTAATTAATACTTCCTGTTCTAAATTACAGTTTTGGGGTGATTAACTGTACCCAAGATGATTGGTTCAGTTTGACATGAAATCAAGAAAAATGCTTCATGCCTATTAAATGATATATAAAAATCAGTGAGTACCAAGATTATATATTCCTCGTTCTGATGGAGATACAAGTCTTCTTGAAACTAATTACCTGTAAAGGTATGCAGTCGTGGGACACACATATCTGCTGACCTTGCTACATTTAAATATCATGACTATAGTTTTAAAACATGAGAAGAAGAACTCTACAATGACTTCTCTACTTAGTTTAGCAGAAGTATTTCGGTGTCAAGTGGAAATGGAAATCAAACAAAAAGTTGACAAAAATCAGACAGCAACTGAATATGCCAAAAACAAAGGAAAAAATATAAGGACAGGGATCAGATTAGAAGGAAAGAAATGTGGGAAAGGCATAAATATTGTGGCAAGTACAGGGATCTCCTGGAACAACATCATGCTGATCAGGATTTGATGCAGGGATGGCTAAGGATAGGTGAATTGAAACCAAAAGATGAATAATAATGGTGGCTCATAATAGTGGCCTACATTAATGCTGGTTTATAAAGTACATTGAATGTGTGGAAGAAGCAGACAAATGCAGGGTCTGTAAAACAGAACTGAAAACAGTTGTACATCTTGTTGCTGGGTGTGACACACTTGTGGAAGAGGGTCTGTAAACTATAAGGCACAATAATGTGGCAAGACTGCTGCATTAAGGATTGTAGAAATACTACAATAGTGAAGTATTTGCTAAGCACTGGAAACATGAATGCAATGTGTTACCTGTAACACATTGCATTTAAGATACCTGGCACTTGCTCACTAAAGCAATTATATAAGTCAGCACTAAAAAATTAAAAGCACTACACCCTCACAAACTCCCCTTGAGTACATTGTTCCCCATTGGCCCTTTTTTTTCAATTATAAAGGAATTCCCAATACTATTCTAGCATGTCCAAAGGTCAGTTGCCAATCTCCTCTCCAGCTGGTGAATCTGGGAATCTTGAGGCAATGTTACAACTGCCTCATGTACACAGACAACCCTCTCCTCCTCCCAACAAATTCCAACACATGTGAGAGATGCAACCATATAGCCATACTGGAGGCAAAGCTCTCTCGACTCAGTACTGGCGAAACCAGTCAGGAGGAGAAGGAAACCACACTCACTACAATTCCAGTCTCACATAGACCTACCATGACAGCAAACCAAACACATAAACACACAAAAACATACTCAGAGGCTCTAAATAAAAATCTGCCTAAGCAGCAGAGACCTCCAAAGCAGACACCCAAACAACCGCTACCCCAAAACAAAACACGTGCAACACATAGCTCACAAAGCCAGTGGGCCGAACGGTCACAGCCCTTAAGGCTAAACAACACACCCGATACACTTGTAATAGGTGACTCTATCGTCAGGCACACTGACGTCCCGCTCACCAGGCTGAACAAGGAGAAGGTCACGGTGAGCTGCCTGTTGGGCGCTAGGATCCGCCACATAACACAAGCACTCAGGTCACTCCAAGGCAAGTACAAATATGACTCAGTCATTGTCCATGCTGGTGTGAATGACCTGTGACGTACCTCCCTGGACTACATGAAAAGAGACATAGAGGAGCTCTCTGAGCATGTAGCCCAGGCCGGTATGACCCTGACCTTGAGTAGCATCTTACCCTCACCAAGAATGATGCCACAATATGAAGACAAGATGATCAATTTCAACAATTGGCTTAAGTACTGGTGTCATTCAAAGGGGATCCAATGCCTGTCAGCCTGGGATGACATGCTCGACAAGCCACGATGCTTCACTAGGGACGGCTTGCACCTGTCACCCCTGGACTTTTGGATATTGGCAAAGGCTCTTGCTACCCCCATAGTGCCTTTTTTAGGCAAGGCTCAAAAGACAAACCCACCTCCATAGGTATCACAGGGGATAAGAAACTAAGAGTAATGCTACTCAACGCCAGAAGTCGAAACTCTCCTTAGCATGGAGAACATCGATATTTGTGCAGTAACAGAAACCTGGTTCAAGGCTCCCAATAGCACCCCAGCACTACCAGGTTAAACCTCATACCATGCTTTTCGGCCCCAAAACTTGGACTGAACCACAAAAGGAGGGGGAGTATCAATATTCGTCAAAGATACCCACACCTCCAGGTTGGTGGCACAGCACAAAGCATCAGAGACTATCCATGTGCAACTAACAGTGGGTAAAACTGCCTTCCAGATTATAGCCTGCTAGAGACCACCCTCCCAAACCCAGGAACCCCACTTGGCCTTCCTGAGAACACTGAAAAATATGAAGGTCTCTCCAAACACAATTATATTGGGTGACTTCAACTACCCAAACATAGACTGGGAGCATTACTCTAGCTCCAACACCCTAGCCCAAAGGTTCCTAGAATTTATAAACTCAAATGCTATGGAACAACTTGTTACCACTCCCACAAGAGGGGAAAACATACTGGACTTGATCATCACTAACATGGGGACTCTATGCTCCAGACCAGAAGTGTATCCCTCACTGGTAAGATCAGACCATAAACTAATCTCACTGGATATTCACATCCCGACTCCACCCCTGCCCTGAAAACCACAGTAAAAAACTTCTCTAAAGCAAATTTCACACTCCTCAAAACCGAGGTGGAATCCTTCAAAGCCCCCGGGCCTGTGGAAAATACGGCCCAGACCGCAGAATCCTTTATAAACGCATTCTATGAACTCCTTCAGGAATGCATGGATCATGCAATCCCAAATAAAACCAAGACCCAATCCTCCAAAGGCAGACGTCCTGTCTGGTGGACCCCAGCCATAAACAAACTATACAATAGAAGGAGGAAGCTACTACATGACAGAGCAAAATCCCAAAAAGGGAAGGCATCTCTGATCAGTATTAGCAAAAAACTACGGGCACTCATAAAATCGTCTAAGACCAGCTTCGAGAGAAAAATTGCACAGGACACTAAGGATAATCACAATGCTTTCTTTAGTTATGTTAGGAATCTGGGTGGGAATTCCCAGATATGCTCAGAATTAGTCCAAAATGACAAAAAATACACCGAATCCACAGACATTGCCAACATCCTAGCTGACAGGTTCAGCGCAAACTTCTACCCCCCCTCCCCACCAAAAGGGCAAATATCTATCCCAGCAGAGTGCTGCCCCCCTGACATCTCAGATGCTCAGGTAAGAGCTGCCCTCTCCAAAGCAAAAAACACAGCATCAATGGGACCAGACGGTGTCCCGGGCTGCATCCTACATGAACTCCAAGGAGAGCTAAACCCAAACATAAAACTACTGTTCAATCTCAGCCTTACTACAGGATATGTACCCAAAGAGTGGCGTACAGCAACAGTGGTCCCTCTCCACAAAGGTGGTGCCTCAACGGATCCTGGAAACTATCGCCCCATAAGCCTGACTAGCTTGGTCTGCAAAGCTATGGAAAGGATCATCATGGACCTCATAAATAAAGATATTGGGGACCTACAGGCACTGGATCCTACCCAGTTTGGCTTTGTTAAGGGCAGATCCTGCCTCTTAAACCTGGTTGATTTCTTTGAAACAGTCACCAAGGCCATTGACGAGAGGAGGTGGTCCACACAGCCTACCTGGACCTTGCAAAAGCCTTCGATACAATACCCCACTTGGGCATTATAGATAAGCTCACCAGCTTAAATATAAACCCCTATGTCACTAGATGGGTTGCAAACTGGCTCAAGGACAGAACCCACATGGTTAGAATTGCTGGAGCCATGTCAGACTCCAAACCAGTTACAAGTGGTGTCCCACAAGGCTCAGTCCTGGGACCTCTCTTGTTCTGTATATATTTCTCGGAGGTACAGGCCAACACGGAAGGACTGTGGCTGACCAAGTTCGCAGATGACTGCAAACTGAATGCCATTATCGACTCTCCAGATGACACAAGCATCCTCCAAAAGGGCCTCATAGAAACAGACAACTGGTGCCAGAGCCATGGCCTCAAGCTAAATGCCAAAAAGTGTATAGTCATCCCCTTTGGCAAAAACAAAGTGCCCACAAATTACCACATAGGTGGTAATCCATTAAGTACAGAAGAAGCAATTAGGGACCTGGGGACCCAAGTTGATAGCAATCTCTCATTTGACAACCACGTGGCCAAAGTGGTTAGAAAAACATTTTATATAGCCCACCTAATCATAAAGGGATTCACATCTAGATCAGGGGAGGTCATCGTGCCTCTTTACTCATCCCTCATCAGGCCCATAATTGAGTACAATGCCCCTTTTGGGATGTACCTTACCAGACACCTGCAGCAACTGGAAAGACCCCAAAAGTACCTCACCAAGAGGATCATGGGCTACAAACAGGTGTCCTATGCAGCTCGACTAAAGAAACTCCAGCTCTACTCAGTTGCTTACCGCCTACTCAGAGGCGATCTATGCCTGATGTACAAAGTCATGTCAAACCCAGAATTAATGGACATGCTCCACCTCAAAAACTCCAATTCCCTTAGAGCTACACGCTCCAGGTACCTAAACCTTAGCACAAAAATAAATAGGACATGCTGGTGGGACAGATTCATTTCCCAGAGGCTCCCCTCACTCTGGAATAGAATCCCAATTCATGTTAGACATTGCCCCTCGCTGACCCTCTTCAAGCGAAATCTGGACGCGTGGATGGGAAATCGCAAATTCACCCCTGGGATCTCTTCTGTGTCCCTGCTAGACAGAGGCACAGTAAACTAATCTTAAAAGGGTACCTTCTGTGACCTACTTTACAGAGGCACAGTAGGCTAATCTAATAGGGAGGCAGAAGCCAAATACACTCTGGGTAGGCTTATAAATGCCCTAGGGCAGATAGCCTAGTATCTACCTATGAACCTATTAACCTATGTTTTATCCATGAAAGGTAATCAATATTTAATCTAACAATCTCTCCAATTTATGGCAAGCGAGTCTTTAGTGTGTTACATTTGATGATCTCTGATAAATAGTTTGCATTTCCTTTTTACATACAGATTTTGCTATTGAAATAAACTCAGTAAACATAAGATCTTGCTTATTTTTCCAGGTCAATGTAATTATTTTTCGAGCAATAACTATAATTAACCAAAGAACAGGTAACTGATGTCTAGGAATTACACTTGGGGTAGGGACATTTAATAATATCAAGAATCTAGCAATTTGACAGTTGTCAGACCACAGGGCTTTTGCGAAATGTCTAAAATCACTCCAGTATTGTGTGAGAGTTCTACATTCGATGAACATATGAACCCAGTTGGCTTCAAGAATATCACCACATCTCCAACATTTGCTTTCATTACTAGGTCAGTTCTGTGTGGAGTGTAAAAGCTTCTATAAATAAATCTCCAGGTATATAGTCTCCAATATAAAGATAATGAAGTGTTTTTTTACTGAATTTAATAACTGCTTCTTATTATCATTAGATAAAGGTTCACCATTAATCTTTATGGAGTAATTCCAAAAGGTTTGGTCAAAAGTAATCAAGTCTTCTCTTAGGATTTTATATACAGGTGATATGCTTAATTTATGCTCAGTGTTCATCGAACTACACCATATGAATAGTTGTGTCAATCTTGGTATAATATCAGTTTCCAGATTTATTGACACTCTCACTTTATTTTCAACAAACTGTCTTAAAGATTGAATACAGAGCCAATTATCTTAACAGACATTATATCTGGCTAAGAGAAAGTTCATTGGTTGGATGTTCTTATTGTCTATAAACTGGTTCCAAAACTTTAGATTCTTCTCTCTAAGATTCCGCATCTTATTGATATTGAAGATATCTAGGAAATCTGGTATATAAGCTATGGGAAATGTAATGAAAAAGGTGTTCTTTAGACTATAATTGTTGTTGATTATATTTTTGAAAATATAAAATATTTGGTTTATACCATGTGAGAAGTGGCTACATTTCTTATTATATAAGCAATATTCACGGAATATCCAAAATATTTTGTTAATTCCAAAGGTTTCCTTAAACTGGGTTTCTGAGTTCTCAGAGGAAGTTATATGTATATCACGTAGTTGCTTCCAGCTAGAGGTGTATATGGATGAAATCCATTGTAGTATTATGTTAATAATAACAGATTTGGAATATAATTCTATGCTGGGAAAACCAATCCCATTACTGTCTCAGGCTCTAACATGCCATTTATAGGCTATTTTTGGTTTCTTTGGGAACCATAGAAAAGTTTGTAATAGGGAATCTATTTGTTTAAAGAATTTCTTAGGAGGAGGTAAAATCAATGATTGTATGTAAAATAAAATCTTGGGCAAAATAATAATTTTTATTAATGTAAGTCTGTCTTCCATGGTGAAAAGCATTTTGTTCCACTTTTTAGTCAAGTCACTGATTATAGCTACCAGTTTAGTGAAGTTAAATTTAATAGTCTCATTCCATTTATTCTTAATATTTATTCCCAGATAATCTATCTTATCATTTTCCCAGCTGAATTTATTATATTTTTGCAAATTGCTATTTATTTTCTTATTGATTAAAAGTGTTTTGGTTTTATTTTGAATAAAATTGAGCCCTGAGATTTTTTCTAGCTAGAGTTATGGCATTCATGATATGTTGTAAAGAGCCTTCTATGTCACTGGATGCTAGTAGAATATCGTCAGCAAAAAGCTGAACATTTGGACAGTATCCCTCATTAACTTGAACTCCTTTGATATTTGGGTTATTTCTTTTTTTCAAAACAAGTTTATTGTTTTAACATATAAGAGAAATATCATAACAATTTTATACAAATAATTAAAAATAGGTATTATTATAATATTCAACAAAACAACTAAAGTATTTACAAAGACATCCACTACAATCAGATCAATTAATTAAACTAAAATACTGTGCTATTGAAATTAGAATTTTTTAACAAATTTTGTAAATTATCCCATACAATAAAATGTGATGTTTTTCTAGTTGTTCTCATTCTAATTGTGCTTATTTCCATATGACACATTATATTCATAACATTTTTAAATTCATTGAACGAAGGAGGTGTATCTGAAATCCAATTTCTAGTTATTATTTTCCTAGCCACTGCTAGGATAGACCATAACAAGGGAAGCTTAATCTTTTTAACACATTGAGGTACAGGTGTGTTGAATAATATAAGAGACTTAGAAATAATGAAATTATCTGTAAAAAGAGCCTGCAAAAATTCATTAATTGACTTCCAGTATTCTTTCAACTTCATACAGTCATAAAACATATGAGCCCAGTCAGCATTAATTTCTACATCACATCTCTTACATAGATTATCTTTATTATTAATTTTATTCATCATCAAAGGTGCATAAAAAGATCTATGTAAAAATTTCCATGTATAAAGTCTCCAGACAATGGAAGATGTAGTTCTATAAGCAGATTCCAATATATATTGTTTATCTTGTTGAGTTGGTGGGTCCCCATTAATAGAGGTGAAATAATTCCAGTATGAATCTACATTGTAAAAAGTTTCTTGTCTGATAATTTTATGTATATATGAAAGTTTACCTTTATCAGAAACTTTATGCTGTAAATTTATTATCAAGTAATCAATCAGTTTTGGAATAGATTCTTTAACTGTTATAGACATTAGATCTATTCTATCAATGAGATGTTGTCTAAAGATCTGAACCTCTAACCAGCAAGTTTCTCTTAGATCAAATTCTTGTTTTAAGAAATCTAGATTTTTAACTTTATTATCAGATATCAGCTGATACCAGTACTTTAGATTATTATCTATAGCTAAATGAGCTCCTTCAGAAGTAGATGACATAAGCATACCCTGAGTATAAATTATAGGAATACAATAAAATTCCATTCCCTATACTTAGGGTGCATGAATATAAAGTTACGATAACTAATAATAATATTTAATGGGTAACAGACCATATGTTTAGGTGTAATAGGTGAAGTACAAAATTCCTTTAGCAACCACAACATGGAGTTATTTATAATCATATTTTTATGTGTTAAGGAGATTTTCATGAAGTGCATACTAATTAGCTCCCAATAATCTTTCCATTTTGCGACATATGACCGATCTATTAATAAAGTAATAACTTTTATAATAGAAGAGATAATATATAAATTAAAGTCTGGAAAAGAAATACCCCTTGAGACCAGCTATTAGTATGTTTCTTTAATGCAATCCTAGGTCTATTAGGTGCCCATAAGAAATTTAACATTAGTGTATTCAGTTTCTTGATAGTTATTTTTGTAGGTGAAAGTATTATTGATTGTATTAAGTATAAAATCTTGGGGAATATTATCATTTTAATAATTGTAAGTCTCTCCTCCATAGTAAAAAACATATTATTCCAGGTATTAAAAAGATTTTATATATTAAGAAAACAGGCATTATAGTTATTATATATAATAGATTTAATATCTTTAGATAGTATTATACCTAAATAAGTTATCTGACCTGAGTTTGGTACATATTTAGTAAAATCACTAATGAGAGTATTTGTATATATAGGTAGTATTTTAGTTTTTTCTTCATTGAATATTAAACCAGAAATACTTTTAAAATTCATCATTTTATCAAATAAAGACTGCATAGAAGAATTAGATCCTGCTGATGTAATTAGAACATCATCTGCAAAAGTTGAATTTTTGATGTTGTATTTTCTTCTATTTCAAAACCCTCTATGTCAGTACTGTTTCTAATCAAATTAGCCCAAGGCTCCATTACTAAAGTGAATAATAGTGGAGAAAGTGGACATCCTTGCTTTGTACCTTTAAGAATGGGTATTTTTGTGAAACATATGTTCCTACCTTAATATAAGCCAGCGTTCCTTTGTATAAATGCTCAATTAAATTTACAAATGCATCAGAGAAATTTGTGCATTTCAGTAAGGTAAACAGATAGTCCCAACTTACTGAATCAAATGCTGAACCTATATCAAGACTAATAAGTGTTAAATCTTTCTTTTTCCTATTTGCAAAATCAATTAATGTTAAAGTTCTTCTTATATTTCAAAAGTATTTCTATTTACAATGAAGCCCGTCTGATCTATGTCTATAATGCCGGGGATAATTGTCTTCAATCTATCAGCAAAAATACTCATAAACATTTTATAATCAGCATTAAGTAATGAGATGGGTCGATATGAAGAACATCTAGTTGGATCTTTATTAGGGTTTAAAATTGGTGAAATAAATGTATATTGCCAAGATGGGGGGGTTATTAACTCAGTTTGGGCCAGAATAAAAACCTTATGTATTATTGAATATGTAGTTTTAGAAAGGATTTTATATATCTCTGGTATAATACCATCATTACCCGGTGCTTTGTTTGATTTAAGCTTATTTATTTGTGTAATAACTTCTGTATATGAAATACTCTTGTCCAATAGTTTAATCTGTTGTTTATTAAGCTTTTTATTCATGATTGTGGTTATAAACTCCTTTATTTTATCTTTAGGTTCCATGTTAATGTTGTTATGGTTAATCTTGTGAAAGTGATTTCTAAATTCATCCAGTATTTCTGGTATACTAGAAACATTCTTCTTTTTCCTTAGAGAAAAGATTTCTTTGATATGGTTTTGTTTATTCCATCTTTTTGTTTTATTTTTAAGTCTATGTAAGTATTTGGGGCTTATTGAATAAGACAAAACTTGTATTCTCTAAAGTTATTTTAACTTTATGAGTTAAAATTTCTTTGTATTTCTCATTTAGTTTGTTTATTTCTTCAATAACTTTCTTGTTCATAATATTTTCTTTATTATTATGTTTATAAGAGTCTAGTTTACTTTGAATATCTAACAATTCCTTATCCCAAGATTTCCTTTTGTTAATATACCATCTGATACTTTGTCCATATAGATATGATTTTAAGGCATCCCAAACATAGACAATGGAGACTTCAGGAGTATTATTTATGTCTAGAAAATGTTGTACTTCTGAAAGTATATATTCTTTATAGTCTTTTAGCTGAGTTAAGTATGCTGGTATCCTTTTGATCTGAACATTATGAGTATTTTTATCATGAATTCGAAAACAATTGAGTTATGATCAGATATAGGACATGAAATGATTTTGGAATTAATTAAATCTGTTACCATCTGGTTAGAAATAAAGACCCTATCTATTTTTGAATAAGTTTTGTATCTGTTAGAAAAAAAAGGTGTATGGTAATGATTTTAACTCTATCTGATTATTAATATCATTCAAATGATAAGAATTAGCAAAATCATTTAAATGTTTTGCATTAGATGTAATTCTTCTTTTCTTTATAGTGGTAGTATCACTTTCATGTAGTATACAATTAAAATCACCAGCTAAAATAATATCCCCTACAGAGAATGATATGATCTTATCAATATGATGTTTCACTGTATTAATACCAATTCCAGGTATCCAATATACATTAATTAAAGTGTAAGTCTTCCCATTAATTTGTATTGTAACCATACAAAACATTCCTTTGTCATCCTGATAAGACTTAATGGTTTTAGGAATGGGCATACTTTTATTCCATAAAATAGCCACTCCTCTTTTTTCTGAGTGTGCTCTGAACTAACCAATACTGTATACTTATTAGTGGCTAGTTTATCAATATCTTTTTTCAAGAGATGGGTTTCTTGCAGGAAGACTAGATTGGCCTTGTGTAGATTAATGTATCTTATTAGGCTTGCCCTTTTACACGGATTATTCAATCCATTAATGTTTAAAGAAATTCCTTTTAAAGATGTCATTTGGCATTTTTAAAACTCAAGAATCTTATGATCGAAATAACAAATAACAAGATAAATAATGTTACATCTCCTCTTTTAGGTGTACCTTTAAACATAGCTGTATTTATTAAATCTCTTATGGGATTTTGTATAGGATTCAATTTTGTTTGTAGTGACAATGAGTGTACAAAATATATTGTGGATGTCAAAACTATATACATATAACAATGAACAAGTGAAAATAATGTAAGGATTAAACCTTGCATCCCGCCTGGAGTTGAAAACTCCAACTTAGAGCAGTATTTACTACTCAAGTTAACCCCCTACCCTAAGCAGCAGTACCTCAGCTACCACCTTATCAATTTAATACTAGTTATATTTAACTGAGGTTAACAGTTTAATTCAATTATCTATCAAGACAAAACTACACATTTGGTAAAACAGCATCATATAAACTAAAATAAACTTTTTTTTTTTTTTTTTTTTTAAACTGTTCATACTATTATATAGATCTATGTAATATATAACACTTGTATTCTAATAGCATTCAAATAATCTTAATGTTAGAAATCAAGAGGAGAGAAAATTATGTTCTAACATTCATTTAAATCAAAAACTTTGGCTAATATGATTCAGACATTACATGCATTAAGATGCATCTATTTTCTGTCATGTGAATTCTATCAACAGCTTCCAAAAAAATCTTGAATTGTTTGTATATGAGCATTTACTTAAACTCATTATTGTCAATAGAGTAAAATATTGTATTCATAAAATTATTATAAATCATATTGCATAGTTATGCAGATTCTCAGAAACACCTGCGTTATTACCTAAAAAAAGCCATCACACACATAAACACAGACACACACACATACATATACACACACACATATACACACACACACACATACCCACACACACACACACACACACACACACACACACACACACACACACACACACACACACACACACACACACACACATACATATACACATACACATATATACATACACACACACACACACACACACACACACACACACACACACACACACACACACACACATATACACATATATCTGATCTCACCGAGCCGTGCCTGCAGAGCACCATCCCTCTTGCCGTCCCCAGAACAAATCTGTCCGCTTCACACAAAATAATGCACAGCAAACACACACTAGCAACCAGATTTTACAATCATGCTAACCTACTGCTTTAAAATATATCACATGACATTTCTTCCAGAATAGAGTTATAAGATTATTTATGCTTGTCAATCAGATGAATTAAATGAGTTATAGTAAAGTATATGTTTGGGACACAAGTTTTTAACACAGATTATTATGCTACTGTTAAGTAGATTTTCAAAAACATTTAAATAAATGTTTCATTTTCTATGCCTTCTAAAATAAGATATTTACTTGCTACAAGAAACTACATCATCTAAACTCATCATAACTGACACATTTTATGAATAGAGTATTTTTCCTGAATCTGTGGTGTGTCAGTGTGATAACCTTGTCAATGTTTATACTAACTGCTTTCAGTTTCTCTGTGAAAATTCTGTGAGTGAAGCTTCTGAGGAAACTCATGGACACTGTGCATGAGACAGCCCACATCCCAGATTGTCTCCCTTAACATTTTGGCGGGAAACTTATTAAAACTTGTGGCAAACATTCATTTTGTCAATAGAGTAAAACATTGTATTCATAGAAATCATTACAAATCATATTGGATAGCCATGCAGACTCTCAGAAAAAAAAGCCATCACACTCACACACACACACACACACACACACACACACACACACACACACACACACACATATATATATATATATATATATGATCTCACTGAGTTGTGTCCCTGCAGAGCACCATCCCACTTGCTGTCCCCAGAATAAATCTGTCTGCTTTATACAAAACAATGCACAGCAAACACATATTGGTAACCAGATTTTACAATCATGCTAACCTACTGCTTTAAAATATATCACATGACATTTCTTCCAGGATAGAGTTATAAGATTATTTATGTTTGTCAATCAGATGAATTAAATGAGTTATAGTAAAGTATATGTTTGGAACACAAATTTTTAACACAGATTATTATGCTGCTGTTAAGTAGATTTTCAAAAACATTTAAATAAATGTTTCATTTTTTATGCCTTCTAAAATAAGACATTTACTTACTACAAGAAACTACATCATTTAAACTCATTATAACTGACATATTTTATGAACAGAGTATTTTCCTGAATCTGTGGTGTGTCAGTGTGATAACCTTGTCAATGTTTATACTAACTGCTTTCAGTTTCTCTGTGAGAATTCTGTGATTTGAAGATTCTGAGGTAACTCAAGGACATTGTGCATAAGACAGCCCACATCCCAGATTGTCTCTCTTAACATTTTGGCGGAAACTTATTAAAAACTAGTGACAAACATTCATTTAGCAGTGTAAATGCATCTAAACATGACAGAACCTCCACAATGTATTCCACAGATCATCACAGCCTCTATGCAAGTGAAATTAAACTCAAAATTACCAACAAGCAATAAAACTCAGCATTCTTCTCCCAACTCAATTTTCATACAAATCCTATTATTCACTGTGCCCACACAGTCAAAAGCATTTCTATATATTAATAAAGAAAAGAAAAGAGAGTAGAAAATAAAAAGGAGTGAGACAGAAATAAAAAATGTAAGAGAAAGCTGTAAGAAGTATATACAATGGAATGTTACTTACTGTTTATATTAATAGAGTTAAAAATAAAACATATTATTTACTCTTATTTAGTCCTGATTATTATTAGTTAAAGCATAACAGATTATTTACAAACAAGCATAAGCAGTATAATCAAGAAAGTATAATTAGAAATAGCATTTGAAGAACTTATAAACTTTTACAAGAAATAAATATGTTATTATTCTATTAATGATATTTTCATTACTGTTCTCTCCCTGCCCTCCCCACCCTTTACCCACTACATAATCTAAATAGAATGTCATTGTTTAAACAAAGAAAATAATAAAAGAAGAAGGAAAAAAAAAAGATAAAGATAAAAAAATGTATCAAATTACTAACCTTACTTTTTTCAGAAAGAAAAACAAATCGAGTCACAGCCTGCCATTAAATCCTCAGGCATTTTGACTGGTTATGAAACAAAACATTTCTTTGCACATAGAGAATAACTTTGATTAAATCTTTTCCAAAATATTTGTGGCTTTCTGGAAATGCAGGAACTATATTCAAAAGATTAATAATGAACTAAAATGATGAGAGAGAAAAAAAGATATAACAAATCATTTGTTTTTAGTCTCTTCTTCTTCTCTGAAGTCTTCCAGGAAGCTTCAGTTGCCAATCTCTTTAATGAAGAACTAGCCCATTCCATTTCTTCTATTTTATCCAAAATCCTTTTTCTTTGACAAACAGTAAAGCAGAGTCTAAATCATCGAAGACCTTAGGACCATCAGGAAGGAAGATTTTAAGCTTGGCAGGAAACAGAAGGTATGTTTTAAACTGTGCTTTTTAAGCTCCCTTATTAGTGGCAGAAAAACTTTTCTTTTAGCAATTACCATGGAAGAATAGTCATTGTCAAAACGCACAGTTGTCTCATTAAACTTAACAGGAGCTTTAGCCCAAGCAGATTTAAGAACCATCTCTTTATCAAAGATGATAGAAATCTAACTATAACTGATCTAGGGTAGTTTTTGTTAGAGGTAGTATTAGCTATAGGTCTATGTTCCCCTTCGGTACCAAAAGAGAATGCTTCTGGTAAAACTAAAGGTTTAGGGAGCCATGTTGTTAAAAAGAAGTAATATTGTTACTTTCAATATTTGCTGGCAGTCCAAAATCCTAATGTTATTGCGCCTAGATCTATTTTCCAGGTCATCCAGCTTTGTTTGTAAATGTGTATTTTGTTTCAGCAGAAACTCAATGTTGATTTCCTCTTCTTGTATTTTATTTTCCATGTCATTCACAGCTTCTTCTATGCCTGTCATCTGGATCTTCTGTTGTTGCAGGTCCATATGTAACAAGTCTATTTGTTTTGTAGTTTTTCTATGAAAGTGTCTATTTTAGTATCCATTTTATCCATCTTAGCAGTAAGTTGCTGGACTATAATTATCAGAGACTGAAGTTCTTTCTTGATGCTGGAGTCTTGAGAATTTGTCTTACTGGAACTCATTTCAGACTGATAAACTGACAGGAAAATTTCCAAAGTAATTTCTGACAGGAATATTATTAAGATTTCCTTTCTTTTTTAGATATAGTTCAAGAACTATATAAAACAAACATATTTAGAAAGAAAATTACTTCAAGAATTAATTTTTTAAGTAATTAATTCCTGTCAATGTAATGAAATTGGTGGAGCTGAAGAAATCTGCTGCTATCCTGTGTTCATCCTTGGCCACGCCCCCGATATTTGGGTTATTTCTAATAAATGAAGCAAAAGGTTCCACTGATAAAGCAAAAAATAATGGTGATAGTATGCAACCTTGTCTAGTTCCCTTATGAATTTTTACTGGGGATGACAGACATGAACCAATCTTAACAAATGCTTTAGAATCACTATAAATATTTAATATCAGTTAAGTGAAATCTGAAGTAAAGTTAAATTCTTTAAAGATTTTTTGTAAGTATGACCAACTAAGGGAATCGAATGCCTTATCAATATCCAGACTAATAATAGTTAATTGTTTCTTGGTTTTGTTTGCAATGTCTATTAGAGATAGCAGCTTAATAATACCGTTGTCTACTTTTCTATGTAAGATAAAGCCAGTTTGATCAACGTGTATTAAATTGGGTAATATATTCTTTAGTCTTTTGGCCAGGATAGACATGAACATTTTATAATCAATATTTAACAATGATATGGGTCTATAGGATGCACATAGTTGGGGGTCCTTACCTTGTTTCAAAATGGGGCAAATTATTGAGTACTTCCATGAGTGAGGGAACATTAAGTCTTGTTTAACCATGGAGAATGTGTTTAATGATAACTTTATTGTGTGCTCTGGAAGAATTTTATATATTTCTGGGATTATCCCATCTAACACTGAGGCTTTATTATCCTTCAGATTTTTAACTTGTTCTTTCACTTCTGCTAAGGTTATTTGTTTATTTGGGGTACTATTTTGTTGTTTTGATAGTTTAGTCTTGATATTTTCTTGTAGAAATGTATCTATTACATCGTCTGAATCTAGTGGTGATTGCATGTCATTGATTGACCGATAATGATTTCTAAAGGCTTCTAATATACCTCCTAAATCAGTTGTTCTTTTTACTGTGTTATTATTCTTGTATTTAATTTTATTAATGTGATTTTGTTTATTGATTTGTTTGGATCTGATAGCTAGATTATGTAAATGTCTGGGGTTTACTGAATAGGACTGTAGTTTAATCTTTTCTAAGCTTATAGCAACCTTATGATTCAATATTTCTAAATATTTGTGGTTTAGCTTAGAAATTTCAGTAAGTACTGCTTTATCATTTGATTTTAAATTTAGTTTCAACTTATCTATTTTGGCTTGTAAATCAGAAAGTTCCTTGTCCCATTCCTTTCTCCTTTGAAAATACCAAGCTTTAACTCCACTAAAGATGTGAACTTTTAATGCATCCCAGAGTATGATATCTGTTACTTCACCATTATTGTTGTTTTCCATAAATGCATTTTTTTCTTTTAATAACCACTCCTTAAAACATTTTAACTTAGTAACATAGGCTGGGATTCTCTGAAAAATTATCATATCTTTTTTCACAGTCAAGCTGAACAAAAAGGCATTGTGGTCAGAGAGTGGACTGTATTGCAACATCACTTATTTTAGAGTAAAGAGTGTTAGACACAAAAATCTTATCAATATTAGTGTGCCAAATCAGAAAGAATAATGAGTGTATTGAAATGAATTTTGAACTCTTAAATTATGTATGTCTCTAAAATTCATTGAGGCTATAAAACTATTTACCTTTTTAGCTTGTGTCGTTAGTTTAACCTTACTATTTTTAGAGGTGTCTTCATATGATAACAAGCAATTGAAATCTCCCACCAGAATAAGTTCTCCCTTTGCATGTAAAGTAAAGAGATCTGAGTATATCTTCCCATATTTAGTTCCTAGACCAGGAATCCAATATGAGTTTACCAGTGTGAAGCATTTCTTATTAACTTCTAGCACTACTAAGCTTAACATTCCGTCTTTATCTGAAAAGGTTTTTAAAATTTTAGGTAGTGTATAAGTATTATTCCTTAGTATAAGAGTACCTCTCCTTCTGGCTCTAAAACAGGAATCCGTGAGAACTGTAAAACCATTAAATGATAATTTTTGCAAATCCTTCTCCAGCAAGTGGGTTTCCTGCAAGAAGATTATCTGAGCTATGTGCATTTTAATGAATTTAATTAAACCAGCTCTTTTTGACATTGTTATTTAAGTATTCAATATTTAATGATAAGCATTAATATATCATCATTTGTTAAAGTTATATTTAGAGCATCAACAATACCTACCAAGTATAATGACTTGAAGTAATTCATGAAGGTATGTATCATGGATGAGTCAAAAATCTTTAGAAACAAATTCTGAAACCAATAGCTAAGAAAACATACATACATGGAACCTAAAGTTCCAGGTTTAGTTAATAAATGAACTAAACCACCCTTTAACACCATCTCACACACCAAAAATATACATAAATATCTTCTGCTTTAAATGTAGTATATGCAAACAGTAAAGTATTTCTAAGGTAACTCAAACAAATATGAACATAAAAAGTCCATCAGGCAATCACAGTGGATTCGTATGCAATATTGTGCAAACCACTACTAGGTATTGGAAAATAAGGAGTCAGTTTCACCAATTAACCTAGTTGCTTTATTGCCATAAGCTACTAATACCTATATATTTTATACCTGCATTACAGTCTCTTGTGTTTATAACTATAGCAATACAGAAAGAAAAAAAAAGGGGGAGACCATATGTTGGTCTATTAATACTAATTGAATAGAATAGAGTGACCTAGAACATTTTAACAATCCATACCTACAGTGTATGTGGTCATACAAAGATTTGAATCATAGTATCATAACTATCATTGCAACTGAGTCTGATTATATTGCTTTAAATCTGCATCAAAGAGAATATCTAATATAGATTAAAGTTGGTTAAGCATGAAAGCAGCAGAAGGAAAAGGAGACTCAATCCTATATATACCTTTGCATTCAGAATATTAAATAAAGTGGTTGTTTATGTAGTCAAATATTAATATATTATCATTTAGGGCATGCTATCAAAGCAAAGAATGGTATCCTGTCAGACTTCAGTGTTCCAAAGTAACAGACATAAAGTAGCATTAAAATGCAATTTTCCTGATTAGACTAGTAAAATAGTCACTCCATTAAAGTCCTAGTTGTTAAAAATACATATTTAAAGTGATTCCATGCTTTTAGATGCATACAAGATGAAAGAAACCCCAAAAAACAGTTACTTTTTCTTCTAGTTTCATTTTCAGCTTTATTTCCTGGTTTCTGAGTCATGCATGAGTTCAACTGTCGTGTGATGTCATCGCTCACTGTATTCCTGCCTCCAGCTTTTTTGGCTTGCTGCTAGTGCTCTGTAGATGCTCATGCACATGAAGAAACAGTCACAAAGGTTTAGAAAATGTATTTTTGGTGGGAATTTCAGACAAATAAGTTTTCTCCATTCTAAAGAAGCATAATAAGTGCATGAGCAGCCTCCACAGTGAAAAAAAAACATGAACAGCCCTTCTCTAAAAATGTTGGGAAAGTAAGATTTTCCCCATAAATAAATAATTTACATCCCTTAAACTAAATTAGCTTAAGAATTAAAATCAGAGTATTTAGTTAATGTAAAGCACTGAATGTTGTTGTATTACACTAAGAAATGCAGATTTTAAGTAAAGGCATATATATATTAATCATGATATGAACATCTTTCAAAAATGTCAAGAGGAAACAAAACTATCTTAAGTAAACCATCTCCTAAGGTTCATAGGTAGGTACTAGGCTGTCAGCCCTGGGGCCTATACAAGCTCAGCCAAAAAGGTACCCTGGCTTTTGCCACCCAAGAAAATTATTTTCCTGTGCCACTGTCGAGCAGAGCCACAGAGGTGATCCCCGGGGTAAATTTCCTATTTCCCATCCAATCATCAAGATTTTTCTTGAAGAGTGCTAATGAGGAGCTTTGTTTGATATAGATAGGTAGTTTATTCCAGTGTATGGGAAGTCTCCGGGACAGGAATCTATCCCTCCGGCATGTTCTATTTATTGTGGTGACAAGGTTTAGGTCCCTAGAGCGTGTAGCTTGGAGGGATTGGGATTTCTTTAAGTGGAGCATGTCCAACAGCTCTGGATTTGACATAGCTTTGTATGTTAGGCAGAGATCACCTCTGAGTAGGCAATATGTGATGGAGTAAATCTGGAGTTTTTTGAGATGGTCTGCATAGGGCATCTGTTTGAGTCTGGTAATCCTCTTTGTGAGGTATTTCTGTGGCCTTTCCAGTTGTTGTAGATGTCTTGTGAGGTACATACCAAAAGGGAAGTTGTACTCTATAATGGGTCTAATGAGTGATGAGTAGAGGGGAACAATGACCTCTTTTTTTCTGGATGAGAAACCTTTTGTGATGAGGTATGCCATGTAGAAGGATTTCCTGACTAATGTGGTGATGTGATTATCAAAGGAGAGACTACTGTCCACCTGTGTCCCAAGGTTTCTTATCACACTTTCGGTGTTAAGTATACTACCACCTATGTTGTAGTTCATGGGTACAGAGTTTTTACCAAAGGGGATGACAATGCACTTTTTGGCATTGAGCTTGAGGCCATGGCTTTGACACCAGGCATCTGTCTCAGTGAGGCCCTTTTGTAGGATGTCCACATTGTTAGGAGTTTTGATTATGGCTCCTAATTTGCAGTCATCTGCAAACTTCGTTAGCCAAAGACCTTCTGTGATAGCCTGTACTTCAGAGAAGTAGATACCAAACAGGAGAGGACCCAGGACTGAACCCTGTGGTACTCCACTTGTCACTGGTCTGAAGTCGGATTTGGAGTCTGCTACTTTCACAGTGTGGGTTCTGTCAGTGAGCCAGTTGGCAACCCATCTTGTGACATAGGGATTTATACCTAGTTTAGTGAGCCTATCTATAATTCCAGAGTGGGGGATGGTGTCGAAAGCCTTGGCAAGATCTAGATAGGCTGTGTGAACCACCTTACCCTTGTCTACAGCTTTGGTGACTGCTTCAAAGAAGTCTATCAGGTTTAGGAGACATGATCTGCCTTTTACAAACCCAAACTGGGAGGGGGCCAGAGTATGGAGATTATCAATGTCTTTGTTTATAAGTTTCATGATGATACGTTCCATGGCCTTGCAGACCAGGCTCATTAGGCTAATGGGGCTGTAGTTCCCGAGGTCCGTGGTGACTCCCCCCTTGTGGAGTGGGATAACTGTTGCAGTGTGCCATTCAGCAGGCACAAAGCCTGAGGTGAGGCTATGGTTGAACATGGTACTTAGGTGGGGTGCCAGTTCATTCTGTAGTTCATGTAGAATGCAGCCTGGGATGTTGTCTGGTCCCATGGATGCTGTGTTCTTGGCTTTGGAGAGTGTGGTTTTTACCTGTGCAGCCGTGATTACAGGAACTTTACATTCTTCCGGTACAGAGATGGGCTCTTTATGGGGTGAGAGGGGGGGGGGTAAAGTTAGCACTGAACCTATCTGCCAGGATGTTGGCAATATCAGTTGGGTCTGTATATTTAGTGCCATTGTGCTGTAACTCAGAACAGATCTGAGTGTTGCTACTGAGATTCTTGACATAGCTAAAGAATGCTTTGTGGTTGTCTTTAGAATCAGTGGTGATTTTGTTTTCATAACTAGCTTTGGAGGATTTTATCAGGGATCGCAGCTTCTTACTGAGGCTGACAAGGGAGCTCCTCTACTCATTGAATTTTGCTCTCTTTTGCAACAGTTTCTTCCTTCTGTTGTACAGTTTGTTTATGGCAGGGGACCACCAGATTGGCTTCCTTTTTTTTGGAGGATAGTGTCTTGGTTCTGTTTGGGATAGCACGATACATGCACTCATGTAAGTGCTTATAAAGTTCAATTGTGTAGGATTCAGTAGTTGTAACTGTATTGTCCATCTGCATGGGTGCCATGAAGTTCACCACTTCTGTCTTAGGAAGCATGAAGTTGGCTTTGGAGAAATGTTTTACCATGGTTTCCTTAATGGTGGGTGGGGGCAGTATGTGGATATCTAGGGTAATTAGCTTATGGTCAGATTGGACCAATGAGGCATTGACTTCAGGTGTGGAACACAGGTCACTCATGTTGGTAATGACTAGATCTAGGATATTGTTGCCCATGGTGGGGGTGTGGATAAGTTGATCCAGGGCATTGGAGTTTATGAATTCCAGAAAGTGTTGAGCGAAGGAGTTGGTACATGAGTAGTTTTCCCAGTTAATGGTGGGGCAGTTGAAATCGCCCATTATTAGGGTGTTTGGTTGAACCCTAATATTTTCCAGTACATCAAGAAAAGAGAAGTGGGAATCCTGGGGCATGGTGGGTGATCTGTAGCAAGCTACAATTTGGATTGCGGTTTTGCCCAGAGTTAGTTGCACTTGGATAACCTTGGTTGCATTATGTTGAGCAACTAGCCTGGAGGTGTGGATATCTTTAATGAATATGGACACACCTCCACCTTTGGTGTTCCGGTCCAGGTTACATGGCCAAAAAGTGTGATATGAGTTATAGCCTGGTAGTGCAGGGGTGCTCTCTGGTGCCTTGAACCAGGTCTCAGTCACTGCACAGATATAGATGTTCTCCATTTTAAGGAGTGTCTTGAGTGAGTGCATTTTGAGATTTAGACTTCTAGCACTGAGTAGCATCACCCTCAGTTTTTGCTTGCCTGTTCTTGTTATAGTGGTGAATTTGTCATTTAAACCTTGACTAAAAAAGGCACATTAGGGGCGGCAAGAATCTTGGCCAGTATCCAGAATCTCAGGGGTGACAGGTGCTGGCCATCTTTGGCAAAGCATTGTGGTCTGTCGACCATGTCATCCCAGGCAGACAGATACTGGATCCCTTTAGAATGGCACCAGAAGCTTAGCCAACTGTTGTGTGTGCTATTGTGGTTGTAACAGTTTCACAGCAGAATATAGCTTATTTGGTCCTCGACTGTAAGAGCTTTTTTTTCTTTTCAATATAGAGTTGAGGAGGGGTTGCCAAATCAGGAAACTGCATAGAGTGCCAGATAACTAATTGCAGTTCTTAACAGAGGTTGACTGTATCTCTATCCTATCTATTAGACTAGGGCAGAGACCTCACTATTACTCTGTTCTGCCAATGTACTGTGACAGACTGCTGCCTGTTTTGCAGTTCTACTCAATAGACTATGAGTGTGTTGTCTGTTACTCAATTCTGTCCAAAAGATTATGTCAGTGTGCTGTCTGTTACTCTATTCTGTCCATTGGACTAGGTCAGAGCACTACCTTTTACTATATTCTGCCTACTACACTACATAAGACTACTTGCCTGTTATTCAACTCTGTCCACTACACTATGTCAGAATACTGTTTATTACTCCAGTATGTCCACTAAAACTATGTCAGAGAGTTGTCTGTCACTCCACTCTGTTCAATGACAAAATGTCAGTGTTGCCTTTCACTCCATTATTTCCACTAGACTATAAAAGTGTTATTTTGTACTCTTTTCTATCCACTATAACATCAGTCACCCATTACCCAGTTTTGTCTACTACACTATGTTACAGAGCTGTCCACCATTTCCTTTTGTCCAAGTACTATAGTTGTGTCTATGAATGTACATACATGTGCAGATGTAATACTGTTTATATACCTTTCTCACCCTGATCATATGTGAAATCAGCCACAAACCCAGGTCATTCTATGAGTTATTTCATTACTCTAACCAGCTGAGGCTCAGCTCTTAGATGTTGAGGTTATAAAAAAGTGCTGTTTAGGGAAGAATCCTAAACATTGAAATATACGATGGTTCTAGTTTTGTATAATATAGCAGACTCATAAAGCTTCTTTATAATTTCATTTTTCTTGTTTTGTGGCCCAGTGTTTAAAAAATTCAGCATGAAATTCAAATGTTCTTGCACTAATCCTAGACAAAAACAAACATTTATTTCACTTTTTTCCACTGCTATATGGCAACACAAGACAACAGAAGGAAAATATATGGTAAGGGGATGTGGAGATGAATTTTCTGAGCATAACTCTGCAGGACGACAGACTGGTAGAGAAGGTGCAATTAGGGAGCCCACTGTTTGTTGCTGCTTCCTTGATTGAGGCTCAGAACATCGAACTGATGATATCACCAGTGTCCCAACATGTTGATCGATCTGGGAAACAGTAAAAAGATGAGTGATGCACTTTCCTCACTGTCTCACTCTTCTACAAGTGGATTCTCGGGGTTGGTATATATGTCAGGGGTGTGATGTCCCCCATATCAGGTGCACAGAGGCTTTCCCTGAAAATGTTTAACGTGTTTTGCAATCTTGAGGGTGTTTTTTATTTTGCTTATACCCTCCCAAAGTTTTTGATAGTTTGTAGCTGAATACTCAGACATTGATTAAAGCAGATGGTATTATTCATAGAAGACCTGTCTTGGTGCAGTTGTTGGCTGCTGAAAATTGTAGTGGGAAACATGCATTATTTCTTTTTTGAATGAAACAGTATCTTAGCTGAATAAACATTATCAGAACACAGTACTTCAAAACAGCTATAGTCTGTTTTAAAATAATAAAAATAAGGTTGTATTTTATATTCTGCATGAGATTAAAAATTACATTTCCTGTAAACTTGACAATTCCTGTTAAAAACTAGCCTTGCTGAAGGTAATTTGTGGTCTGTATGTGAAAGTAATAATTTGTTGCATAATTCCAAAGGCCAGCTTGTTGGGTTAGGCCTTTTGCTGTGTATGCATCAGTCATGACCACAAGATGTGAGTATTGAATAAAAGAATGAGATTGTGGGTGCAACATTGGAAATTAAGTTGTAAGGTTGTATGTTCAAGGTCACTGTGCTTATCCTACCTGATAGCATAACTATCAAGTTGATGCATGTCTTCCTGGGAGTAGAGAATGTTTTTTTTTTCCCTTGGATCAAGAGAAGCAATGTTGAAGTGATTTGTTTTTCTTATTGTATCTATCTATTAGTAATGATGCATGCATACATATACATAGCTATCACATATAGAGAGATAAAGAGAGCATTAAACATTGTTCTAATGTGGAAAAATTAAACAAATAAAGTAACGCACTGAGAGAGGAAGTTACTTTAAGAAATACGGGAGCTGCTCTGATGATTTCAGTTGCACAAGTGAGCCTTTTCACTAAGGCTGAATTTCACCTAAGATCCATGCAGTATTTAAGAAAGTAATTTTGAAAGCCTGATTATTCTTAGTGTGGGATAAAGATTTTTGAAAGTCCTCTGTGTTCCCTAGAGACGTGTCATGCAACTAACATGTGACATTATTGATCTGCGACCCATGTTCAATTCCCTCGTATCCTTTTCTCATCTCACCTTTCCTTCCTCCCTCAATACTTCCTCCCCCTCCATCCCCCATATTTTTCCATCCCCTTCCTTTTTTTTTCTTTTTGTTTTGTTTTATTAATATTTTGCATGTATACACTGTAAATGCTTAAAGCTGTAAATATCTCAAGGTCACAAGTTATGAAGGCTGTACTGCATCTGCTTGTTTGTTACTACTATCCTATGTTTCTGCTAATGTTAACTTTTTAATAGTTTGTTGTATTGCTTCCTTTGATTAATCTGAATATTTTATATTTTATATTTTTTACACTGCCATCGATGCACTCTTGCTATCAGTCTCCTAGGCTGAGTGTGAAAATGGTCCAGTTAAATAAACAAGCAAATAAAACTTCTGCAGTCAATAGCTTTAATGTCTTTTGTTGTTCATGCTGATGCAGTTTTGTGGTAACAATGGCTATTTATTTATTTATGTATGTATGTATGTACGTATGTATGTATTTATTTATTATGTATGCATGTATTTATTCATTTAGTTTATTTGTTTTCTTGGTGTCTTATCCCCAGTCACAATGAGAGTTTGTTGTTGTAATGACTACATGACAGCAACAACATTTTTTTCTTTTGCAAAATAAATATGACACATTAGGAGTCTAGATCACAAAAACACAATTTCCTTGGAATCACCTTCTGCTCCACATAAAGCAAAATTATGCTACACTTTCCAGACATAATATGAATTATTGGATGGGTAACATCTGATTCAGCTCTGGTTTAGTACCCTTGTGGGAGCCAGATGTAAATGCTCTGCTCATCTCTGGGTTATACATACTTAAAATATAAGGACTAAAAGCATCTTTGGAATGAATGGCTAGGTATCTAAAGATCCTCATGAATCAACAGTCTAGTAAGTCCCTATAAACCTAGAACACAGCCTGATGCCATCTGCTGCTGAGGCTCTATGGAATTTAAATCACGTAGTCACTAGTCAGAACACGTGGATGAGTTTGACTGATTTCATGTTTAGTTTTGATTCTATATACGTGGATGAGTGCCACTGATTCCATGCCTGGTTATGATTCTATATACGTGGATGAGTGCCACTGTTTCTATATCTGGTTATGATTCTATATATGTGGGTGAGTGCCACTGATTCCATGTCTGGTTATGATTCTATACATGTGGATGAGTTTCAATGATTCCATGTCTGGTTATAATTCTATACACGTGGATGAGTTCCACTGATTCCATGCCTGGTTATGATTCTATATACATGGATGCATGCTACTGATTCCATGTCTGGTTATGATTCAATGCACATGGATAAGTTGCTATCAACGTTCAAACTGCTGCACAGCATCTCAAGATCTAAAAAATGTGCAGATGCCTTTACTTAAATATTTGTTTCTAATTAAAAGGTACTGAAAAGGGAATGCTTTGCTTTTCTGTATATTGTTGTTTCCAATATCTCTTAATTTGATAGCTTCTAACAGATTAGTAAATTATGAGCAAAGATAATCCATGCACAATTATTTTTATTTGAGAGTCAGATGCTCAAGGCACAAGATGTCAATGAAGAGAACACTAATCACGGATGCTCATAGTAGATAATATCTGAATAAATTTCTGAGTGTGCAGTGGACGTGATTCATTTGTTTTGGAAGATTTCTTTCTTCATATTTATGCAACTACAGAGTTGGTACATATAAGTTGGGGTGGGGTACTGAGACATGCTCAATGCAAAAACTGCTTACAGTTTAGTTTCTTACCCTTTTCTGCTTCAGTTATTAGTTTTCATTGTTGTGAAATTGTTAGTGTTTTGGTGTTTATGTTTTATAAGTGGAACCAAGTGGTCATTTACAACACTCATATTCTTTATCTTGATATTTCAACATAAAATAAAACCCACGTCGATAATCTTGAAATTTGAATTGTAAATAGCAGTTCAATTTGAGAGATGAAATGCACTCTTAAAGCATGTGTATACAGTCCTTGTCCAGTGAGTCAGTGTGCATTTTAGTTTTAAAAATTAATATATATAAAAAAATTAAGTATGAGCTTACACCAACAAATATTTTTCATAAGTATCTGAAAATAAGGTAACTAACGTATTTCTGCAAATAAATCAGCCACAGTGATATTATATAAAACAAATTATACCACAACTACTCTATTCTTTTAAAACAATTTTATATAGTACAATGAATGGAACACACTAAACACAGTATTTGACATACTGGCTGGGATTCATTCACAAGTGTTACATGTTTTTGCAATGCTACCATTTAGGGGTTCTCTTCACAAAGCAGCTCAGAGCTAAGAAAGCACACAGTGCACAGTATCTTAGAACTGTCAGCACCCTTCACATAGCCACAATACAAGCTATTCCATACTGTACTATATGCTATTTGTGTATAAATCGTGGATATGCCTGGAAATTCAGAAAGAACCCTTCCACTGGTAGAAAGAGCTGCAACCAAAAGGGACTGTTTTCACTAAGTAGGAATTTGAGATTCATGGACATGTTAGTCACAGTGAAGAAAAACTCATTATTGCTAATTTGCATGTCTCTGAATCAAGCTTAATTGCTTTAAGTGCAAATCAGTACTTTTCTACAGTGGTAAACACTGGTGGTCCATGCATTGCATTGGCGTAGACATCACCCCACAGTCACTCACCCACACACATATGCATACATTGAAACACACACATACCTATTACCTGTCCTTGAGTTGACAGAGCATCCCTAATGTCTCTAACTTTTTACCCATGTAAATCAGAGATGTTTATAGTCAATCATTAGAATGTCATTCTCCTTAATGTTTGTAAAGTGCATTGTGATGTTAGTCCTGTTGTTCTATTATTTTTAATTGACTCTGAGGTTTTGTCTTGAGGCTTCCCCCCACACAAACACCCATCCCTCTAAACTGCTTTCCCCTGATTCCACAGGATGCTTTTTCTTTTATCTGTTACAGGTGCCCTGTCCATCATAACTCACAAACTGCTGCAGTCATTGAATAATATTAAAGATTAGAGTTCCAGGTTTATTATTATGTAAAAAAAAAAACTTGTTACACTGTCTGATTACTCAACTTCATGGGTTAATGCTGTTGATTCTGTGTCAAGGGTGCAGGGCTTAATTTTTTTTAATAGTTTGGAAATATTTTACATTATTCTCTTTTGTTTAGTCATAGTGCAGAGGACTAATATTCTCTATGTAACTTGTAGGGTCTACATGAGAAGACGGAAATCTCAGTAGACCGACTTTCATAAAGCCGAGATGACAACACTGAATATTCTGATGATTGAAACACAATTTTAACAACACCTAGAAGATCTCTTACCTTAGCTGAGTGGAACGGGAAATATACTCTTTTTTGCACTGTAGTGTGATCTCAGAGTTGGTATATTAAATTGCAGAGGGGTTTGGGGGGCAGAGACCCCTATGGAAGGTGCAGGTGGTGTAGCCCCCCCCCGCAAAAATGTAAACTGTTAAAGTAACATGATTTTAAATATTTATTTCAGACATCTCTACTGAATATTCATATGGATGCTGTATATATTTTAATGAATATTCAGTAGGATTTTTATTAGTTTGTGGGCAGCATTTAGGAGAGAGTTAGGTAGTTGTTACATAGATTTCTAGTGATAGGGCAGTAATAAGATAGGTTACATTGTTTATTTTCTTTATGAATTACGTGAGATGGATATTGTGTGCTGTTGGGTTGGTTTTTTGGAAGTTGGCGATGTGGCTTGTCAGTCTTCTGAGTGTTTGATGTTGTCGTCTCAGCTTTATGAAACTTGGCCTACTGAGATTTTGGTCTTTTCAGGTAGACCCAACCTATAAGGGTAGAGGGGATGAATCTGTTTTCATGCCTTTCAGCTATGCCATAAAGAGTTATATCTGGTGTCTAATGTTACCACCACCACACTTCATGCTGCAAGACTTTGTTATCATCCATTTTAAGGCATGGTATAAAGAGTTATGCTGGTGTCTAGCATCCCTCTCCACTAATTATGCTGGACTTGCTTTTTAGTCTAAGGGACTATAGAGGTATGAAAGCCCCCTACACATGCACATTCACATATTCATGCATATACAGATACATACACACACACACACACACACACACACACACACACACACACATACACCTAACTGTCCTCTAACCCCCCCCCCCTTCTGCATCCTCCCAGGAAGACACACTTTCACACACACACGCAACCACACACATGCAACCACACACATAGCCAGAAACACATACACTCCCACTGTCCACTAAATGTCTCAGCACTTACCTCTAACAAGATTGAGTAAACACAATCTTTTGGCCATATTCATTAACGAGGCTGGCCATGGTATCTTAGGTAGCCAAGTAATTCCCTGAATCATGCCGCTTTATAAATACTTTACTGCAAGTATTTCTGAGAAAGAGCACATGGCTAATTAGCACAGCTCACACCCTCCAATGCCTCATTAGATCTGGTATGGCCAAAGAGAGAGTCCACCATGGTGCTACACATCTTCTTCTTAAAGCATCAAGTTGGGGCTGGCTTTCTGAAGCCAGATGGTTACTGTGAAATGTACACCCCATGTACACCTTGTAGCAACCTTTCCAAATCCAGTCAACTATTATTAAGGCAAATTAACCCATAGCAAATTACATGAATACATCTATAACATAAATGTTACAAAGAGCGATTGGCTTTGCTAAAAAAATGCAAATAGTGTGTAATTTACTATAGTTGTTAATGTTCACCTTATAAAAATATTATCTAATTTTCTCTGCTAATCAATAATACTATAAAATAAAAAAAAAAAGAATTATAAACAAGTATCCAGAAAAATAAGCAAATACAGTGGTATAATAGGAACATACCATGTTAGGGTGCAATAGGAACATACCATGTTAGGGTATAGGTAGTTCTGGGGTTTATTCATGCCTGCTTATTTGTCTTCATGTCCAAATGACATCAGCTGTTGGTACATCTCAATGCTACCTACATCCAGGAATAGTATATTATTATAAAAGTTGCTTATTTGTGACAAATGATGTATAATTTATTATATGTTAGAAAAGAGACTAATTTCACATAGGCAAACTAGTGAGTGACAGAAAATTCACAAAATCTGTAAATTTCAAGCAGTATTTCTATCTACTTTTTTCTAATATATGGTGATCTGCACTATCACACATATTACTGAGTAAACCCCGACTTTTAATGGTAATAATTTAAGTATGCTTGCTGAATTTTATGTATTTTCATAGTAAATAAAAGTTGCAGGCCACGGTCATTTATTCACAAATTATCCATGGGTCATTCACTGTGTAGTTTGGTGATTACAAACAGTTAACTCTAAGTCCTTTGTATTATTTTTTCTCTGTAAACTCTTTTAATACTGTTAATTACATCTCTCACTGAATATTGTTGCTCTGCAACTGCCTACTTATCTATTGTGAATGCACATGTTATGTCATTCAAATATATTCTAATGTATTTTCATACTCAGTTTATTTTCTGATGCTTTATTGAAAATGACCTAATTTCTTGTCAGTTATATTTATAATTATATACCTGCACCCTTACCTGTGAAGCATAGAATTCTAGCCCTGTTAAAGGTAAAAAAGCTGTTTCCCTACAGATGGATCAAAAACTGAATCCTCAAGCCTCATTTGCTCAAAACTGAGCCCCCTCGATGATCAGAGTTCCTCCATAGAAATAATTGTTGGTGAGTTGTGCTAGCAGTGTTACCCTTTTTGGAGGATTTCCCCTCTTCTCTTTGAGGTGGTGTGGCATGGAGTTGGTATGTGTGTTTATATATATATATATATATATATATATATATATATATATATATATATATATATATAAGATCGGGGGTGGAGAGTTTGTACCCCATGTTGGGGGCTGCAGAGGTCTTGTCTCTGTAAAAAAATACTTAAAAAAGTGGGGTTTTAGTAATTTTTCTTTTCAGGTAATATAGTTCAAATATTCTGCAGGTCACTCTTTGTCTGCT
The DNA here is from genome assembly GCF_019279795.1 of Protopterus annectens. NCBI lineage: Eukaryota > Metazoa > Chordata > Ceratodontiformes > Protopteridae > Protopterus > Protopterus annectens. The sequence continues at coordinate 216,702,153 of NC_056748.1, forward strand.
CATAGTGAAAACTAAAAAAGTACTTCTGTCACTTTCATTATAAAGGTTACTAAATAAAATAATCCATTGCATTCTTCAAAGATACTTTTTAAACCATATTTAATAACCATCATGACAGAAGTCGTTACCACATGAGTAAAATGTAGCTTGCCTAATGGATTATTTCAACATGGAGCTATATAAAATGAGCCTTCTTTAAGCAGTATGACATGAAAGCGTTGTGCATTAAGGTGAAATAATGACACACTTCCTATGCATTGTCCAGCTGGAGACATGGTAGAGTGTTACAAAATGCACCAGAGAAGTAAGTAGTCATTACATTAATGGAATACTGCAGGGGTCATTTCACTTACAACATGATATTTATTTAGAGATCAGGGTAAAAAAAATACTTTGAAAAGGTGCAACTGGAACTTTTCTTTGAAGTGTAATATTTTTTATTTGAAATATAAAAGTAGATCATTTATGACTGTTTAACTTTCAGAATTAACTAAAACTATTATAAGTATAATTAAAGCATTTTGTATTATCCATTTTACTAAAAAATAAAAAAAATAAACTTCAGATTAGAACAAGTAATTTGATTTCATTGCAATACTGTCAAAACAAACAAACTAAGCTTAAAGCTATTTGGGAAGATTTGAAGGTATTAAAATGAAAAAAAAAATGAACTACAGAAATTCACATTAACATACTGTACCAGAAGAGGTTTCATAAGCAGATTTGATACATCCACTAATAGCAAGTGGTGTCAATAACACTAGAAGAGAAAGAGAGATAAGAATTTTACATGCAGATTGTACTCTATCATAATGAAATATTCACCATCATTACTCCTCGGGGATCTAGTAGTCCTTTTTTGAGTCAAATATTCTACCTCCCTCAACAGAAATGGAATGCAGCAAATGATTCAACATTTGATTTCCACTTTCTGTCCATTCTTGTTTCTTTTATTAATTGATTAATTAATCTATTTATTTTTTATTTCTTGAACTATGCTAATTGGTGTAGCACACTGATCCATTACAAAAATACTATTTATAATGTGTAAATATATATATATATATATATATATATATATATATATATATATATATATATATATATATATATATATATATATATATATATAGATATATATATATATATATATATATATATATATATATATATATATATATATATGAGACTCTGTCACTGTACATGTGGGTGTGAATGACCTGAGATGTACCTCCCTGGACTACATGAAAAGAGACATGCAGAAGCTCTCGGATTATGTAGCCCAGGCGGATATGACCCTAGTCCTGAGCAGCATCCTACCATCACCCAGAATGACACCACAGTACAAGCAGAAAATGATTGAGTTCAACAACTGGCTAAGTTTCTGGTGTCATTCTAAGGGGATTCAGTATCTGTCTGCCTGGGATGACATGACTGACAGACCTCGAAGCTTTGACAGAGAAAACCTGCATCTGTCACCTCTGGGCTTCTGGACACTGGCCAAGGCTCTTGCCACCCCTATAGTGCCTTTTTTAGGCTGCGTTCCAAAGACCAAACTACTACTGTAACAGCTACAAAAAAATGCAATCTGAGGGTCATTCTGCTCTATGCTAGAAGTCTAAATCTCAAAATGCACTTGCTCGAAGCACTCCTTAAAATGGAGAACATCGGCATTTGTGCTGTAACAGAGACGTGGTTCAAAGCAGCAGAAAGTACCCCTGCACTACCAGGCTAGAACTCATTCCACACCTTTTGGTCCCAGAACTTGGACCGAAGCTCTAAAGGCCAAGGTGCTTCCATATTCATAAAGGATGCACACACCTCTAGACTGGTAGCCCAACATAACACATCAGAGATACTTCAGGTGCAGCTAACACTGGGTAAGACAGCAATTCAGGTCGTAGCCTGCTATAGGTCCCCAACCACGTCCCCAAGACTTACACTCCATGTTCCTAAGCACCTTGGAGAATATTAAGGTCCAACCTAACACTCTCATACTGGGTGACTTCAACTACCCCACCATTAACTGGGTAAACTACTCATCTACCAATACACTTGCCCAACATTTCCTGGAATTCATTAATTCCAATGCCCTAGACAGGCTCTTTCTTACCCCCACTAGAGGGAGAAACATCCTTGACATGGTCATTACTAACATGGGTGACCATTGCTCTCCACTAATAGTCAACTCCTCCCTGGTTAGATCCGATCAAAAACTAATCACCTTGGAAATCCACCCCCCCACCCCCACAAAGGTAACCACCAAGAAAAACATCTCCAAAGCTAACATTGGGCTCCTAAAAACAGAGGTGGCAAACTTCACGGCACCCAAGCAAATGGAGAATAGTTGCATGACTTTTGAATTATACACCAGTGCACTGTATGAACACATACTGAAATGCATGGATCTCACCATACCCAGTAGAACCAAGACAGTCTCCTCCAAAAAAAGGAAGCAATCTGGTGGTCCCCTGCCTTTAACAAGTTCTACAACAGAAGGAAGAAACTGATGTGGAATAAGGTGAAGTTCAAAGACTGGAAAAACTCCCTTACCAGCCTCAACAAAATGTTGGTATCCCTCATCAAATCCTCTAAAGTTAGACATGAAAACAGAATTGCAGCAGATTGTAAAGACAACTACAAGGCCTACTATTGTTATGCAAAGAATCTCCATGGCAATACCCAGATTTGCTCTGAGGTACTGCACAATGGTACCTCCTATACCGAGCCAACAGATATTGCCAATATACTGGCCGACAGATTCAGTGCCAACTTTGCCCCTCTCTCCCCACCAAAGGACCAATCACAATACCAGTAGATTGTCAGGCACCCAGTATCACTGCTGCACAAGTTAAAACAGCACTGTCCAAGGCCAATAATACAGCTTCTATGGGACATAACAATATCCGTGACTGTGTTCTACATAAAATACAGAGTGAATTGGCACCACACCTGTGTGCCCTGTTCAGTCACAGCCTCAACTCAGGCTTTGTCCCTACCAAATGGCATACTGCTACAGTCATCCCTATCCACAAAGGTGGAGTGACTACAGACCCTGGGAACTATTGTCCCATTAGCCTGTTGAGTCTGATATGCAAAGCTATGAAACTCATCCTCACAGACCTAATAAACAAGGATATAGGAATGTCTAAACTCTGGATCCCACACAGTTTGGTTTTGAGAAGCATAGAACATGCCTGGTCAACCTGGTCAACTTCTTTGAGTCACTCACCAGAGCTGTGGATGAGAGCAAGATGGTCCATACAGCCTACCTTGATCTGGCCAAGGCCTTTGATACCATTCCCCACTCAGGAATCAGTGAAAACCTCACTAAGCTAGGCATCAACCCCTATATCACTAGGTGGGTTGCAAACTGGCTCACAGATAGAACCCACAGTGTGAAAGTAGTTGACTTCCAGTCAGACTGCCGAAAAGTCATGAGTGTAGTCCCACAGGGTTCGGTCCTGGGTCCTCTCCAGTTTGGTATCTACTTCTCTCAAATCCACGCCAACACGAAGGGACTCTGGCTGACAAAGATCACAGACGATTGCAAGTTGGGAGTTATTATTAACTCCCCAAGTGATGTTGACATCCTGCAGAAAGGCCTGACTGAGACCAACGATTAGTATCAGAACCATGGCCTTAAGCTCAGTGCCAAAAAAAGTTTTGTCATCACCTTTGGGAAAAACTCGGTTCCCATGAATTACCAAATTGATGGTAGTCCAGTGAACACAGAAGGTATTATAAGAGATCTGGGAACACAGGTTAACAGAAGCAGTGATGTGAATCCTAGTAGACCCACAACGTATAATGAATCTAGTAAATTTATGAATAAGAGTGTTATTTTGACAAATAGCAATGGCCTTGATGAATGTATGCCTCCATTAGCATGTGAAATTGTTAGAAGCAGAGGCTTTACAATATATAACTACACAGAACTTGACATTAGTGATGTATATTTTGAGTTATTTAGTAAAGGTATAAACTTTGTGCCAAATTTTAAACTTGATATTGCACAAGTTTTACTTAATTTAAAGTTATATACAAGGAAGCTTAATCTGCAATTGTATTTTTCTGTTCAGGGTTCAGGCACTGTGTCCACCTTGGACAGGAATACATCAACAGGGATCAAAAGAAAGAGTAGTTTTATGCCCCCCCCCCCCAAACCCAGAAATTATTGGATTTGAACAGGTGGTAGAATATGAGTTTAGGAAAATTTGTATGCAAAAATCTGTGGCTGAAGACAATTTATCTGAAAATGAAAGAAAGGTTATACAAGAACTATGGGCAACACAACAGGTTAGATGTATGAGACCAGATAAAGGAGGAGGGATGGTCATTATGAACAAAATAGACTACAGTGGTTATATATTCAGGTTACTTGGAGATGAGAATACATATGTCAGAGTATCCATAGATATGTTTTTACTAGATGCCTTATACCAAGGTGTCATAAATGAGGTGGAGTATGATTATCTTTCAGTGAAGTTTCCAACTATGCCCAAACTGTTTGGAATTCTGAAAGTCCATAAAGGAACAGAAAATGCGCAGTTTAGACCAACTGTTTCAGTAAAGGGCTCAAAGACAGAACCAATGGCTGCATTTGTTGACTATTTCTGTAAAGAGGCGCTTAATGATGCTGACCATATATTAAAAGATTTGTGGCATTGTTTGGAAAGGGTAGGAAGGATTAAAGGCATTGGGAATGAAACTTTTGGTTTCCTGACTGTCGATGTAACTAATCTATTCTCAGTGATTCCACATCAAACAGGGCTGGAAATGTTTTATGATAGTCTTTTAACTAGTTCCAGTTTTGACAAAGGAAGATTAGAAATATGTTATGACTTGATGGAAATAATATTGCATAATAATTTTATACAATTTGATGGGGAGATGTACCAACAAAAGACAAGGGTGGCGATGGGTGCCCGTTGTGCCCCTGTCTATGCTAACTTAGTCTTATGGGCATGGGAAAAACAATATGTACTAGACTCAAAATACAAGGATAACATTCTCTTGTATTGTAGGTTCCTAGATGACCTCCTTATATTTTGGAAAGGTGATGAGGAGAGTGTGAAGGAATTTTTTACTTACATTAATAAAACCACAGAATTTCTTAGATTCACTTATACATGGAACAAAGAGGTAGTAAATTACCTGGATATTACTTTATATAAAACAAAAGAAGGGCTGGTGAGTACGATCTATAGGAAGCCCAGCTACTCTAATTCGATGTTGCACTATACAAGTTGCCACCCCTTACATCAAAGGAGAGGGGTAGTTAAGGGCCAGATGGTCAGGATATGTAGGTTAATTAGTAATAATGACCTGTTTAAGAAGGAAATGTACACATTGATCGGAATGTTCCTAGACAGGGGATATCCGCTTTCAATGTTGGTTACTATAAAAAAAGAAGTATACAGAAAAAGAAAAAATAGATACAGTCCTATTCTAAGAGGTCAAGGAGATGGAGGGGGTAACATTGGTGGCAGTAACAACATAGTCACCAATATGAATAGAGCAAAGTTTGTTTTAACCTACAATGAAAAAGCAAATGAATTGAGTTCTAGTCTTAGGAACTTGTGGAAGTATTTTCTTAGTAGAGACACTAGAGAGATTTTAGGTGATACCCCAGTGATTGTTTATGAAAAGGAAAAAATTTGAAAAACATTCTTGAAAGAGAGGGTAAAAGCAATATTAGATCTAGTATGAGCAAATGTGGCTCATGCAAAGGATGTAGATTTATAGCAGTAGGGGCATATATATGTGTTGTGGGTCATCAACGTACAATACCTTGTCCAGGTGCTTGTAATTGCACTACTAGAAATTGTGTGTATCTTGCTTCGTGTATGTCATGCGATGCATTTTATGTGGGCATGACTACACGAAGTTTGAAAGAAAGAATAAGAGAGCATGTTAGTTCCATTAGAAGGAAAGATGAGCATAATGCACTTTATTTACACAGCAAGGTATGTGTTAATTTTTTTTATCATAGATAGGGTCAAACCCAACATTAAATGTGATACACAAAACAGGGTAGCAAGATTAGAAATGGAATGGCAGCTTAGGCTTAATGCTACTAGGTGCCCTGGATTAAATGAATGTGTTTCTTTAAAACCCCAGTTGAAATATTTAAGTAGTATTATTTAGACAAAATATTTTTATATTTTTTATAATTTATAATATACAACATATATTGAGTGTATATATACATTTATTTAATTGTATGCATTCATCAATGTTAAATGGTAACCAATAGTTTGCCATTTTTTTAAATATTGTGATGTTGAAACATTATTTGTATTTTATGAAAAATTGTTTGATTAATTAATTGGTTAATTGCATGGGTGTGGAGAGTATATTAGCTTGTTTTAAACATTGTGTGTTGTAATGTCAGACTCTGAAGAAGCCAGGTTTCTGGTGAAAGCATATGCTTAGTCTGTGCAGAGTTGGAATAAATTCTTCGTGTTTCAGTACTGGTGCCTTCATTCATTTCACACAGTGGTTCGGAAATTAATTGTATTTTTGGTTGAACCTGCATTGGTTCTTTTGGAGTGTGTATCCACGCCAACACGAAGGGACTCTGGCTGACAAAGATCGCAGACGATTGCAAGTTGGGAGTTATTATTAACTCCCCAAGTGATGCTGACATCCTGCAGAAAGGCCTGACTGAGACCAACGATTAGTATCAGAACCATGGCCTTAAGCTCAGTGCCAAAAAAAGTTTTGTCATCACCTTTGGGAAAAACTCGGTTCCCATGAATTACCAAATTGATGGTAGTCTAGTGAACACAGAAGGTATTATAAGAGATCTGGGAACACAGGTTAACAACAACCTCTCCTTTGACCACCACATTGCCACTGTGGTCAGAACGTCCTTCTATGTGGCACAGCTCATTACTAAGGGTTTTGCACCCAGGAAGAAAGAGGTCATTGTCTCTATAGACTCTTCCCTCATCAGGCCGATCACTGAGTACAATGCCCCATTTGGCATGTACCTCACTAGACACCTGCAAAAGTACCTCACAAAGATGATACAAGGCCTTAAACAGTTGTCCTATATGGACAGACTCAAAAAACTCCAACTATTCTCTGTCTCATATCGCCTACTTAGAGGCAATCTCTGCTTGACTTAGAAAGCCATGTCTGACCCAGCTCAGTTAGAAATGCTACAGATAAAGAAATCCCAATCCCTCTACACCACATGCTCCAGAGACCTGAACCCCATTAGCACAATGAACAGATCATGCTGGAGGGATAGGTTCATAAACCAGAGACTGCCCATGCTATGGAAAAGACTTCCCATACATGTCAAACAGAGCACCTCACTGGCCCTCAAATGTTGATGAGTGGATGGGAAACAGAAAATTCACATCAGGGATCACTCTCTACTTGACAGAGGCACTGGGAACTAATGTTGGGTGGCACGATGCCAGGGTGATCTTGTAAAGGCTTCAGGGCCATTTGCCTATTACACACCTATGAACCTATAGCTATATATATATATATATATATATATATATATATATATATATATATATATATATATATATGTATATATATATATATGGGTCCCCTTCACATGGTCGACTTTTCACAAAGTCGACATTCATATGGCCAAGACCATATGATCGACTTTTGAAAAGCTGACCATAGGGAGCCACTATCTCCGTACAGTGCAGAATGGGAAAATTTCCCTCTTCCACACTGTAGTGTGATCTTGGAGATGGTATATTTAAGTTACGGGGGTGTCGGGAGCAGAGCCTCCCCCTGGGAGGTATTTGCCCCCTGGTAAAGTTTTAAGGTAAGTGTTTGTTGTCTTTTTTGTGTTTATTTTACATGGTCAGCTTTCCAAAAGTCGATCATATGGCCTCGGCCATATGAAAGTCGACTTTCTGAAAACTCGACCATGTAAAGTAGACCCATATATATATATATATATATATATATATATATATATATATATATATATATCTGTGTGTATATATATATATATATCTGTGTGTATATCTATATATATATATATATATATATATATATATATATATATGGTCTATGTCAGAAGGCTTAATTTTCAAAACCTCGAAATTCATACATGATCGAGTTTCTGAAAACTCGAACTTCAAAAAAACAACAAAAATCCGCCTTTTTTACATTTTTGTAGGGGGGCAAGCCCCATGCACCCCCTGAATATTATATATACAAACTCAGATGGCACTACATTGGAGAAAAGTATAAATTCCCTGATTCACACTGTTTTGTAATCTCCATTCAAAAGCTTTGAGTTTTTGGGAACTGAATGATATTGTCTCGACAATATGAATTTTGAGTTTCTGAAAACACAGCTTTCTGAAGGGGACCCATATATATCTATATCATCATCATCAGCCTCCTTTTTCCCATTTTTTCTAGATGAGGTTTCTGCCTTCTTCAACACTTGTGCCTGACTGTCACAGATCTTCTTTCACACAATCCATCCACCTCTTTGCTAGATGCTTTCACTTCCTCTTACCTTCTTTTTGTCTGTCCCAAATCTTCCCCACCAGATTGTCTTCTGCTTTTCTGCACATGTCCAGACCACCATAATCTGCTCTCTTTGATATTTTCTGCAATTGGAGCTACCTTGGCTTCTACTCCTATGCCTTAATTTCTTCATCTGTCCTGTAGTGTTCATCCTGCCACCTCTAGCTTCTTTAACTGTTCTGCCTTTACTGCCCAGGTTTCTGTACCATACAGTAGTACTGGCCACACCACTGTCTTGTACACCTTACTTTTCAGCTTTTTTGACATTCTTCTGTCATACTGCACTAACCGACAATAATCCAAAAGCCGAACCCAGCACGGAGGCTCGGTCAGAACAGGAACCACAAACTAGCTTAGAATAACTTGGCTGGTATAACTTCCCCACCACAAATGCACCGATGACGGGGTTGTAATGAAAACAAATTTTATTCCATAAAAAACTTCCACACTCATGCGTTGACAAAATACGTTCCACAGACTGAAAAATTACAAATGATCAATACAGAGGGTTAAGCGCTTTCATCTGATTCTCTCAGACTTCCTCAGAATCATCTTTGCACTTCCACTATACATTTAAATACGCTCCTTTGGCGCCAAAAATGTATTGATTCAGTAATTCATTTAAAAAACTTTTTAAAATTACAATACATTAATTTATGTGCTTTTTAATGTTTGGCTGTTTGTTAATTCATATACGCACACAACCTTAAATTCCATCTTGGTGTTCAGTATTGCCATTGACAAAATAAACGCTCGTATTACTGAATATAATGGCTCGTTGTTAGTGACATACCTTAACACTAATCATCTTACTAATCTACGTAACTCTGACAATAAACTACATCTATAATCATAAACTAGAATGTAAATGAGCTATACTTTACATAATGAATAATACCTGAATACATTTGACACAAATATAAATATAAATATAAATGTAAATGTTGGTGTACTCACATCTATATATCTAGTTAAAATTGTAATAATAACAAGTAATATATCACTAATAATAACCTAAATAGTCTGAATCTAATAAAATCAATGTACTCACCTAATGTTTAAATTAATGTACAATATTAATCAATAATAATTTAGTATAAATGTATATATATATAATGCTAAATATGAAGTATAAAACATAATATATAACTCATAGTGAAATTTAGTATATAACAATCATTTGAAAATTTTTAGGATTGTTTTAAATTATTAAAATTAAAAATTATTATTAAAAATGTAGTTGGAACTATGTTGTATTACAATAAATAAAAAATGTGTTGTGTTACAATAGATAAAAAATGTAAAAATGTTAAAAAGGTCAATATAATGTCAAAATTATGATGACTATACTGGATTCATATATATAAAATTGTATAAAAAATTATATAAAATACCTACTGAACCTACCAAAATCTGAATTCTATAGTGTATGTTATTATTAAGACCCCAATGTAAGAAATGGTTTTAAACTAATGTGTTCATTAAGGCCTGGATACGTGGTTGCATCAAGACATATTTGCCACTTACTTTCTAAACAGCCTAGTTTGGCCTTCCAGTTACCACTACCAATTGTTCTGTCTACCTGATCTATGATAAAAAACTTAAACACGTGGTCTTTGCCTTTTTCTAATACATGTTTACTCAAAGCATTTTTTATATCACCCTTCTTCATTTTATAAAAATGTTCATATATCCTAGTTCTAAAGTTTCTTTCGGTTTTTCCTACATAGTAAGCGGTGCATTTTACACACGATGCTAAATATACCACTCCTTGAGAGTTACAATTTCCTGGTCTGGATTTACATATACTTTTTAGGATATTGTCAATTTTAATACTCAATTCAGTATTTATGTGTTGGCACTGTTTGCATGCCCCGCATCTCTGTGTTCCCTTAGTCTTATAATGATTTTTATTATATCTATGTACACCTCTTTCTAATAACCTTTTTATATTGAGTCCTGTCTTTAGTACTATATTGGGAGATATACCAATAATTTCTTTAACTTCTTCGATATTTGTAAAGATAGTCCAATGTCTATATAAAATTTCTTTTACTATATTCGTGTGTGGACTATACATTGTGACACACACTCTTCTATTCACCATTTTTTTATTATTCTCTATATGGACTTCTATTTTCCCTAATAATGGTTGATATTTATTCCCCCATTGGGATTTTACATATTCCACTACATCAGTGAGCATGTTAGTTGGATAGTTTCTTTCTTTAAATAATTTGTATATCAGGTCTAACTCATTCTCCATTATTTCTCTTGTCGATGACATCCTTGCTGCTCTCACACATTGACCCTTCACTATGTTCTTAAACGTGTGTGGAGGATGACAACTTCCGTATTGGATATAGTCGTTGGAGAATGTCGGTTTCCTATATAATCTAGACGTATACCCTACATCATTGCTGCTGATGTATGTGTCTAGATAAGCTATACCTCTTTTCTCTACTGTATATGTAAATCTCAAAAATTCCGTTGTTTTATTAATGTAATCTATAAAGGCAGGTATACCTTTAGATTCACCTTTCCAAATAATAAATATGTCATCTAAGAAACGTGTGTATAGCAACATGTGTTCATAGTATTCACTATGAAAAATAAACTGGTCCTCCCATTCTAACATAACCAGATTGGAGTATATGGGTGCACAGGATGCACCCATAGCTACACCCGAAGTTTGTCTAAATTTTTCTCCTTGATGCTCAATGTAGTTATGGTCAAGGATAAGTTCCATCATGCTCATTAAAAACTGAATTCTATCCCATGTAAGTACTGAAAACTTCCTCAAACTGTTACAAAAGTAGTCTAAACCTATATCCTTAGGTATACATGAAAACAAATCCTTAACATCCACTGTTATAAAAGTAATTTCCTTATCCCATACATCCTTGTTTATTTTACTTAAAAAATGCCAGGAGTCCTTAACTAAGTGTGGTGCATTGTTATATACATGTTTGGTCATATAATCCACCATAACTCCCATATTATAAGTCTTAGATTTAGAACCGGATATAATCGGTCAGAATTAATAAGATGGTTCACTCCACTACTAGAACATTCTGTAATGAACAAAATATTGGGAAATTTAAAAGAGAAGAGAAGGGACATAAAAACACATTGATTCAAGGAAGATACTTCGGCTCCAAGTCAAGCCTAAACGGTATTGAATGTTAATAATACAGATAATTCTAGTAGTAGAGGAACACAAAAATAATGAGCCACATAGTAAATACAAATAGTAACAAAAATGTTATTTGAGTATAAAAATATAATAATAGAAAAAATAGGTTATCCTTAGATTAACAGGTTACAATAATTTAAGGTAATAGTAATGGATTTAAAAAAAATTACTAATGATGTATAAACACTGTTCTTTGGAAGGAATTTGATTTATTCCCACTGTTAGTTTTAACCTTTGGATACTTGTTAACCTCTAAAATTGTATTTGGGCAATAAGAATTTTATCGCCAAGAAGAAGGTTCAGAAAAAATGAGAGGACAATAAGGAAGAAATTTCAAAAGAAAAGTACAAAATTACCTTGTAAAATCCACATGTTATGCCATGAAAAGCTGCATGTAGAGAAAATAGATATTTCATAAAAAAAAAGTATACTGATACAACTAGAAGGACTAAACTAATAGATTTAACTACTTACGAAAGGAAATTTATAACAACAAAGACATCAGGATTATGAAATCGATAGGGGGTGATAGTAATAAGTTATGAGTACAAGTTATCAAAGTGATGATCAGATGAAGAATAATGAAAATGAATTTTGATTTGGTTATTTCAAGGTGGTTTCACCTAATCAGGTGAACATTGGATATAAGCTGCAGTGATTTAATAACAGAAGAGTTTAGCCCTTGATATAAGAATTACTTAACTACAGTATAACTACTTAAAATATGAATACACATAATAGGCATACCAATATACATAAATTATATACATAGATCCCCCATATAGATCCCATTATATCATTATATCCGGTTCTAGATCTAAGATATATAATATAATAGTTATGGTGGATTATACAAACATGTATGTATATAAATAAATGCAACACACTTAGTTAAGGACTTTTGAATTTTTAAGTAAAATAAATGTATGGGTAAGGGGAAGGAAATTTTTTTATAACAGTGGATGTTAACGATTTGTTTTCATGTATACCTAAGGATATAGGTTTAGACTACTTTTGTAACAGTCTGTGTTATTCTGTGAATAAAGATTCGTTTTTAATGAGCTGATGGAACTATCCTTGACCATAACTACATTGAGCATCAAGGAGAAAATTTAGACAAACTTTAGGTAGCCATGGGTGCATCCTGTGCACCCATATATATAAATCTGGTTATGTAGAAATGGAGGACCAGTTTATTTTTCATAGTGAATACTATGAACACATTACTTACTTATACATTCTCTTAGATGACATATTTATTATTTTTGGAAAGGTGAATCTAAAGGTATACCTGCCTTTATAGATTACAAATATGGAATAAATATCAACCATATTATTAAGAAATTAGGGTCCGCATAGAGAGAATAATAAAAATAATAAAAGAAGTGAGTGTGTCAGTGTGTATCACAACACACGATATAGATCCTAAAAATAATATAGACATTATATATATATTACTTGGACTATCTTTACAAATTAAAAAAAAGTTGAAATTATTGGTATATCTCCAAATATAGTACTAAGACAGGACTCAATAAAAAAGGTTATTAGAAAGGTGTACATGTATATATATAAGGCAGGCCTTAATGAACACATTAGTTTAAAACCATTTCTTATTGGGGTCTTAAGAATAACATACAGTATATCTGATTTGTCTAGGTTCAGGTTATTTTCAAACTTTTTATACAATTTTATGTTTATATGCCATTAGGAAACAGTCTTTTGACATTATGGTGACTGATTTTAACATTTTTACATTTTAACTACATTTTTAATAATAATTTTTAATTTTAATAATTTAAAACAATCCTAAAAATGTTCAAATGATTGTTATATACTAAATTTCACTATGAGTTATATATTATGTTTTATACTTCATATTTAGCATTTTATATATATATATATATATACATTTATACTAAATTATTATTGATTAATATTGTACATTAATTTAAACATTAGGTGAGTACATTGATTTTATTAGATTCAGACTATTTAGGTTATTATTAGTGATATATTACTTGTTATTATTACAATTTTAACTAGATATATAGATGTGAGTACACCAACATTTACATTTATATTTATATTTATATTTATATTTGTGTCAAATGTATTCAGGTATTATTCATTATGTAAAGTATAGCTCATTTACATTCTAGTTTATGATTATAGATGTAGTTTATTGTCAGAGTTACGTAGATTAGTAAGATGATTAGTGTTAAGGTATGTCACTAACAACGAGCCATTATATTCAGTAATACGAGCGTTTATTTTGTCAATGGCAATACTGAACACCAAGATGGAATTTAAGGTTGTGTGCGTATATGAATTAACAAACAGCCAAACATTAAAAAGCACATAAATTAATGTATTGTAATTTTAAAAAGTTTTTTAAATGAATTACTGAATCAATACATTTTTGGCGCCAAAGGAGCGTATTTAAATGTATAGCGGAAGTGCAAAGATGGTTCTGAGGAAGTCTGAGAGAATCAGATGAAAGCGCTTAACCCTCTGTATTGATCATTTGTAATTTTTCAGTCTGTGGAACGTATTTTGTCAACGCATCAGTGTGGAAGTTTTTTATGGAATAAAATTTGTTTTCATTACAACCCCGTCATCGGAGCATTTGTGGTGGGGAAGTTATACCAGCCAAGTTATTCTAAGCTAGTTTGTGTATCCTGTTCTGACCGAGCCTCCGTGCTGGGTTCGGCTTTTGGATTCTTCTGTCATAGACTACACCAGACACTCTATGCCAGTTGGCTGCAGACCCTCTGATTCCTGCTTTGACCTCTTCATTCAGACTTCCCTTCTCCTCAACGACCCCTACCAGATACTTGAAGCTGTTTCCCTGTTTTGGTATCTTCCCTTCTATCTCTATTGTCAGCTTTGTCTAATTTGCCCAATTTGCTGCCATTACCGCTGTCTTATATGTGCTTAGTTTCATCCCATGTGTCTTCAATTTTGCATTCCATTCACCTATCCTTTGCGGACGTTCTAGCTCAGAGTCTGCCTATAATGCCACATCATCTGCATACAACAACTTTGTTGATCTGCCCCCTTTGACCTGTTTGCTAATGTAGTCCATTACCAATATGAACAGCAGTGGGCTCAGAGCTGAACCCTGGTGTACACCCATCCCCACTGGGAACCCCTCTGTGAAGCCAAACACCATTCATACTTGACTCATTGGGTCCTTGTACACAGCCTGCACTAATTCTACCAATGTTTCTCGAACTTCAAACTACCTCAGTACTGTCCAGGTCAGCTTTCTTGGGACCTTGTCACATGGTTTCTCCAAGACTAGGAATTCCCAGCTGTACTCTCTCCTCATCTCCAGCTTCTTCTCAAGTATCTGTCTCACTGCAAACTTTTGGTGAATTGTGCTTCACCCTAATCTGAATCTGAACTGCTCATCTCCCATCTTACATTCTACTACTCTGCATATCCATTTATCAAACAGCCTCTCCATTACTTTCATGCAATGTGATAGGAGTTTAATGCCTCTGTACTACCCATGGTTATGGATATTCCCTTTGTTCTTGTACACTGGCATGAGTATGTTTATTCTCCAGTCATCTGGGATATGCCTTTCTCTCCACACTGCTGTGACTACCCTCAGGAGCCATTTCTCCCCTATCTTATCCAGCATTTTTATCATATCTGCTGTGACCTCATCTAACCCTGCTGCTATCCCTGACTTCCTTTTTCTTAGTGCTGTTCTTACTTCTTCTAGGGTGGGCTCCTCTTCTTCTCTCACTGTAGGCTGTTTCTGGGGGAGTACAGCTTCTGTGAGGTTTTCTTCATTCAGAAGCTGCTGGAAATACTCCTTCCATCCGCCTTTGATGTCCTGTGGACTGGTGAGCAGGTTGACCTTAGAGCTTTCTCTGACCACTGCTTGCAGCTGATTATGGCAACTAGTGGTTTATGCTGTGGGCTGACTGTTTCACTGGGGATGACTTTGCAATCATGGATTCTACCAGAGTGCCTTTTCTTAACTAGGAGGAATTCTACCTGAGGTGCATGTTGGCTTCTCTAGTATGTGATCTTGTGACTGTCTCCCTTTCTGAGCCATGTGTTGGCTACTATCAAGCTATTTGCCAGATAGAAATCTAGAATGGCTTCTCCTTCTTTATTCCTGTTGTCCCACTCATATGGACCCTGGCAGTCTTCATATCATGTTCAGTCTGTTCTGATATGTGCATTCAAGTAACCAATTATCAATACCAATTCATGTTGTTCTGCTTTATCTAGTAGGTCCTGTAACTGCTGTCTGAATGCACTCTTTTTTCTCACTATCACAGCCCTGTTCTGGCGCATAGGCTGAGATTATGAATACTGCCGTATCATAACACTGGAGTCTGATTGCCATGAATCTGTCCTTAATTCTGATGATATCCTTCACTGCCTTCTGAAGCCTCTCTCTCACCACAATTCCTACACCATTTCTAGCCTGTCCCCCTCTTGAGTAGTAGAATCTGGATCCCAAGCCAAGTGGCTTTGCTGCACTGCCCTTCCATCTCATCTCTTGGATACATAGGATGTCCAGCCTCTTCTTTATCATGTCATCCACTTCCAAGCTGGATCCTGTCAGTGAACCTTCATTAAGCGTAGCAATTCTCAGTTCATGTTTGGCAGGCTGTTTGCTTTTACATCCATCTTTCACTCAAAAGAGCTATCACAGGTAACCCAGGCTGGGCAACTAGAAACAAGCTGGACAGTAACTCATTGACCCAGGGCTGATGGCTTTATGGCAGGCACACACTGACCAGTAGGGGCACATATATCCCTCCCACCATTAGCAAGTGTCTCTGGCATAGGTCAGAGTAGGCCTGATCCTCAACCCACTTATCACCAGTAACTACCCATGTCCATTTCGGCAACATTAGTCAACATGTTCAAATTAGCAAGAGTCATATTTTACACCATCGAGTGGCTAGCCCTGCCACGGCACACACACTGTGATCCATGTTCTCCTATCTTGAGGATACTGCGCACCACAATAGATGCCCACAGTGGTTGGTCTGTACAACTCTTCCCCCTATAGGGAACTATGTAGAATCTCTGCTGCTGCCCATATATATATATATATATATATATATATATATATATATATATATATATATATATATATGTGTGTGTGTGTGTGTGTGTGTGTGTGGTAGCACTATATTTCATCTAAAGTGTCTTTGCTCATCATCTGTTTAGTCATTCACACAGATGGTCAACAGGTATGTGACACTGAATAATTTTTGGGGTTGAAGAGTAATGCCCTTTTCCTGATAGTGTGCAAACTCACAGTTAGTATATATACAAACAGCAGGGATTTTTTTTTGTCATTTCTTTAAATGTGAGTTTTGCATGCTCCAAGGTTGTTGTTCAGACCATGTGTAATAGCATGTCCACATTCACATTGTTGACCTTCTGTGGTCAACATTTGGAATGTCAACTTTTGCTTGTTTTGATGAAAGTGAGTAGACACACATGCACACACACACACACACACACACACACACACACACACACACACACACACACACACACACACACACACAGTTTACAGAGAAATGTATACATTGTAACTCAAGTATGAAAAATGATACTGCTTTATTTCTTCAAGCTCACTAAAATGCATCATTGTGTATATCAGATTACATGAAATATTGCATGTTTTTATGAACTGCAGTCATCTACCCATCCAAGTATTTCCACCACCGATCAGATGACAGAGGGGTACAATCTTCTTGTGAATGGTTCCGAACAGAAATGTATCCAGCATTTAAAACCTATCAAGAATGGTGTATTGCTATTAGTTGTGGAAAGGTGACATAGTATATCATCGAAATGTCTATATATGTTTCAAGTGTATGAGGAGTTAATAAAGCAGGAATATCTTTAGTTAATGTTCTGTTTTGTAACTGTTTGCATCTATGCTTCACTCCACTAATATAATGTTCCTTTCTCTTATGCATTTTAACAAAAATCATGATAGTGATGGTGTGTGTGTGTGTGTGTGTGTGTGTGTGTGTGTGTGTGTGTGTGTGTGTGTCTACAGTTTATTTCTATACCTAAGGATCATGTCAGGCACAGATCCAAAAGTCATCATATTTTAACCTGTAAGTTGATCATAACATGTTTTAGACATAACTGATCATGGATCACTGGTAATGGTTCATAAAGGTCTTCAATACTTTAATAATTCTAACATGCACTGCAATGTATTTGAGTAGGATCATGAAAATAAAGTATTCATTAAACTGCAAGAATTTCTACATTTTAAAAATTTGGAGCTTACTTTCCATCTTCATATGTATATTTCAATCAAGCTTTGCTAACAAAATGGTAATAAAATATAACAATAAATAATAGTGGCAAATGCTATTAAAACCCCCAAAGAATATTATTTTTTTTAACTTACAGTGAATGTTTGCTCTGTATCCTACCAATAAAACATCTAATAATCATAACATAGAGCAATGTGCAATGTATAGATGGCTTATCAACTTAATAAATTAATTCTCAAAGTAAAGGCAATAGACCTACCTATGTTACATACAAATTAATTACAGTGCATGTATTTTAATATCAGATACAAATTCATTCTCTGTCATTTCAATGACCATCACCCTTCTTTCCCTTTATTTAGTAATAAAGTTAACTTATTCTTTTACTTTTCATTAATAGTTTCCCTTTGTTATTAAGCAAATTGTACTAACCATAAACAACAGTCATTTTGTTGACTATCTCTGACAAATCAGGAAAGACTGTTTTTACTTCCAGTTTTTGAAGTATTTTATCTTGCTGCGGCCAGATAATATCAGAGTAAACATTACGGTAAGAAAAGATGTTCTTTGCTAAAACACACTAGAGGAGGAATACTAACTAATATTAAATTGTTAGTTACCAAGACTCAAGCTGACTACAAAGTTTGAGCAAAGGATTCAAATTCAGACCAAAATCCTTTATTACAGTAAGAAGTATGTGCATATAGTAGACTATAACATCTTCCTTGTATTTCCAACAAAGCACGCTATTAAACATATTCATCTTCTCAGTTCTGCATGGGATACTCAAGTCTTCATTTATGCATTCTCACATAACAAAACAAACAAACAAAGAAAAAAACTATGACACAGAAGCAGGCAGTTAGTACAGAGAATTAATGCTGTCTGCTGTAGTTCATGTTGTCCTGGGTTTGATTTCATTTACATCTTTACTTACTTTTGATTTACTCAGCCCTTATTTGTTTACTTGGTGACCTAAAGTGGGTCACTTAATCAAAGAATGCTTAGGCCAACTGTGAATTGGATAATATTCTCAAACGATCCCTTGGGCTGCAGGCCTAGTAACTACCTCTGGACTTATAAGCTATAGATTTACTGAATATTATTTTCTGCTTCTGAAAAAAGCAGAGTAATTTGTTTGATTTATAAATCTCCAGTATGAGTCTGGCACAATTGCTCTATGTGTTAAACCATTTTTATGAAGAACTGATAAAATAGACCTTAATAATATGTGACTTAAAACTGATATTATATATCTAAGTAAGGCAGGATAGTTTATCAAATCTTTCTCAGACAAAATCTGTACTTCATTATTCAAACATTGCTTTAATATTGGTATCACTAGCTATTCTTCTGGAAAAAAGTAAGTTTATGAAGAATGTTGTCCACTGACATGGAAGGCAGTTGGTGGTTGAAGTTCTTTTCATAATTGTTTTTGTTTTTACCACCTTCTTTTACTGTAAACAAGTTTCATTACATCAGTTGCACCAGCAAACAAAATAATTAAATCCCTGACTCTTTATTATGTCTATATTAGAAATTTGGAAATACACATTTTTTTCAAAGCAGGGCATTTATAAATATTTTTAAAGAATCTCTAAGATTGTATTAATATAATTAGAATTCATTGTTTTGTGTTATAAAATAAACACATAATCATTTAACACATTTAGCACCATTAAAATGTTATTATCTGTTAGGTTTAAGGATTGTTAATTTAATTTACATATGTAATTATCACACAGACGTTATTGTTTATGTCTTTCATTTTTTCCATTAACCGAATTATATAAACATTAAAAACCATTTTAAAGTTAAGGACTAAAACATAGGGTACTGTGTCAAGAAGACTGATTCCTCCCTTAGCCAGTTTTCTATGCTGGTCAGTTATTGTTATTTTGTTTCTATTATGTTGCCATAGAAAAGGTAGGAAACATTTACAAAACGTCTTTTTATGATTATTATTAATAAAGATGCTGTCCATAAGAAATAAAAATGTAGCATCTAGGGTAACAGTAACATTTGTATCACTGTTAGTCTCTCTTCAGATAAAAGTATTATTTCATTTTAACCTTATAATTTTAAACTCCTTAATAAAAAGTTCATAGTTTGCATGATGCTGTCCAGACTTCTAGATAATATATTGTGTGTGCTTCCCACAACTTATATTGAAATTTGGCTGCCACTGAAAATTCAATGTCCATATTCATTAATATCACTTCAGTTTTATTTATGATAATACATAGTAAGACACCTTACAATTTTTTTCAAACTAGTATCTAACTTTAAACTTGGAACATTTAGATATAACAATATTAAAATATAGCATCTGCAAAAACAATATTTTTGACTCAAACTCTTCATAAATCTTCAAACTCAAAGTAGAATGTTCTTTACCCATTAAGTTTGGCATGTGTCATATTGGCAAAACAAGCACAGTGAGAAAATCAGTAAATTATTTGGTTCATTTATATATTCTAAGTCCCTCTGTGAAAAATATCCCAATTTAAAATATGAGACTGAATTATACAGTTTATTAAGTGTAATAAACATGTCTGCGGTGGTGGTGCTGCGGTAGTGTTGTCACCTCACAGTAAGACGCTGTCCGATTCGACTCTCAGCTAAAGCGTTTTCTGTGTGGAGACATGCGTAAATGGGCGTTCCTTCGTTGAAGGTTGTGCATCAGGGCTGGCAACTCGGTATGTAAAAATCAACTGCCAATCACTAGCGGACCAGAGTTCCGCTGTATTGACCCCTAACCGGGAAAAGCCAAAAGACAGAACAAAAATTAAGTGTAATAAACATATTAGGAAATACTAAGTTATCTAACAATATCAAAAAAGTAATCCAAGCCAAATGATTTGAACACTTTTTCAGTGTCTAAACCAATTATTACTTGTTATCATTACTAATTTTGTTGTTCTAATTTGCATAACCAATTATTGCAATACTTATTTTAATATTGTCTTGAACTTGCCCCTTTATAATAAACCTTGCATGATCATTTATAACAGATGGCATTGA
The DNA here is from genome assembly GCF_019279795.1 of Protopterus annectens. NCBI lineage: Eukaryota > Metazoa > Chordata > Ceratodontiformes > Protopteridae > Protopterus > Protopterus annectens. The sequence continues at coordinate 216,723,180 of NC_056748.1, forward strand.
TGGTTTTAATGTATTAGAGTATATAGACATGAATTATTTGTAATTGACACTCTAATGAAACAGACCTACAAAAAGAGTGAATCCGATTTGTCATAGTGTGTCTCCCTGGTTGGGGTATAACATTACTGTAGTGGATGGAGTTCCATATTTGTACTTCAAAATCATGAAAAGGACAGGCTTATTCCGTACTTTTTTAATGTTAGAAAACTGCTTAATAAGCTTTTGCTCACCCCTTCAAGCACTGCTGACCACTGTTCCCAAGCTGTAACATGACAGCAGTCAATATCATTCAGCATAGAAAAGTAGAGAAACAGAAGAATAACTTTAAAAATCATTCGAAACTTTCTTCTGCCACACATTTAAGCAAAGAAAAAAATGTAACAATGTGTCTATCCATTCAGTCATCAGAGTGATAATTAACTTCTGTCACTTGTCTGTGTGGCAGTGCTTTTAAAACTTAAAAATGGCTCCTTACAGAAATGTCACTTGAAATACCACATGCCAACACCCACCCCCAAAAAGTGGAAAATCCAGGAGAAGACCAAATTTCAAAGACTGCCCATTGCACCCGCTCATTGTGGGGTGCGAGTCCCCAACAAACCCAATCTTATTTATACCAACTCCAAGATCACTATACCTCATAGAAAAGGTAATATTCTGAAAAATACTCATCTTGGATGTAGTCCAATCTTTTGCCTATTCAGTTGTCCAGACATTTCAAATGTTTACACTTTAAAACAGTTCATATTTCTACACTTTCTACTGTAAATAATAGTATATGAAGTAGACAAATATCCAGACACTGCAAATAATTGCAATCACATGTCTTATCATAACTGAATTGCATATTCCAGGTGTGGATATCAAGATTAATCTCTTGGGGTGGTTTACTTCATTCAGTACCTGAAGTAAATTTTTTGATGATCATGTCTCAAACACATTTATTTCTAGTACCTTACTCTCTTTCCTTTTTTTTTACTTGATGATTTTAGAAGACATTTGTGTGTTTTAATAAGCTTTTCTATTCACATCGTCATAGCAGTTATTTAAAAACAGAAAGTATATCTTAAATGTGTGATATACCTTTTAGACCCTGTAATTTCTACTTACTTATTGTACTTGACCTCATGATTAATATGGATCGGTTTACTAGTCTCTGCAGACCTTAGGAGTTATTTCCCTAAAGTAACAGAAACTTAATGATTCAAAATTGTTTGGCATTTCATATTCACAAACACACATCCCGGAAAACAGTTTCTCCTTTTTGCACCTTTAATTCAGCATGTTATATGATTTCCTGTATTTTCATCAGTCCTTTATCCCATTCATTTAATTTGCTTTAACATCAAGTTTTATATTCAAATGGGCTTTAAAAGAATCACAACATGTAGAAGTATTTATCGCTTCATTTTGGTTTATTGAAAAAAAGTATAACCTAGTTCTCTATCAAAGTATTTCTTAAAGTCTTCAAGTATTACTATATGTTGATATGCTAGCTAAACAAGCACTCTGCCAGTACTGTGTGACCTATAAAACAAAATCTTGATATATTTTCTAAAAAGTATATTTCCCACTAAAAGGCTATATCACCTTATTTAATTTTAAATAATTGTTCAATGTTCATATCTTATAACCACTATTAAGACCACTAACATATACTCAAATGGAATTCATTGTAGTCATGCTTATTAGTAAATAGCTCCACCCAAGACAGTTGAGAGATATGCTAAATATGAAAAACTACAGAAATACAAATATAATAACTAATTATGATTTGGTTCAAAATAGCATCAAAACTACAAAAAAAAAAAATATATACCATGTGAACTAAAACAATAGACGGCATACCATCTTGCATTCTGGTATGCAAATAACAAAACACGCATTGCACCTCCTTCCAGGAAACCAGATGACTCCTGTTTTAAATAGGAACACCCAATTAAACTATCTATATACCTATTTCTTCAATGGTAGGTACATCATGATATTTTGATTTCTACTTTATCCTTCTTACCATTATTTCCTACTCAAATCACTTCAAATTTGTATTATATAAACCTTACTCTTTGTCTCAAGTTTATTGCCAATGCATTTCCTCTAAAACATGGCATCATCTATCCTTTAAAGTATTTAGTCTAACCCTAAGATTGCAATTGCAAAAAGAAATTATCAAGAATAAATTATATGAAATTCTTGTTATGACATATTTCAAATCATCCAAACTTTAGAATTATTTATAGCAATGCAGGTCTAAAACACAAGTACACAAACAAGGTTTATTCTATATGTGTTCTTTATAAATCACCCCCTCATTCTTATTTGTTGCACTTCCTTCCTTTATCTTTATCTTACTTGATGAAATCCATTCATTCATTCACTCATTGTCTCATATCTGTCTCATTATTTGTCCTGCATGTTCTTTCACTATTTAAGGAAAATGTAATTAACAACCACGTTAAATTACTATTGTTAAATGACCAGCTTTAATAAGATATGCTAGTACTTTAAGTGTAATATATTGATTAACACTTAATATTGTATTCAAATACTACATCAAGGTCTGACTGTTCTCAAAGCAGATAATGTTTTGCATATACTTTTATATATTCTAGTAACTAAGCGTCAACAGTTTCATATTATCTTTATTTAAGTTTTCAGTGTCCCTTAGGATCATGTTAGAACTTCTACTGTCAGATTTACATAATATTTGCATAAGCGCACCATTATGAGGTAACATTGAAATACTTTTTTTACCATATATCTATACATTGAAATACTTTTTTTACCATATATCTATAAAAATACAATTTCTTATTTTAATTAGTTTATTCGGTTAAGAAAAATGATTCAAATAAGTAAGGTTGAGTGTTGTCTATTCTTTGCTTTCATCAAAAAGAGAATTCAAAGTTTCACACTTTGAATAAGCAAACAACGTACTATAATGAGCATATAACAAAGTATACTAAATGCAAATAGAAGCCTATTGATTCCTGTTGTTGTATTATTTTATTTTTAATAGCCCTAACTCCTGGATTTTCAGATGAGCAGAAGGGGGATTTTCAATTGTCCGAGAAGTTGTCCTTCATTTCTGCAAGAGATGTCAGCATGTACCCTACCTCTTCCTCCAAGCACAGGAAGTTGTTTCCCAGGTATCAGCTGGAGAAATCTCACTTCACTGTGTGTTCTCTAAGCTCTGAAAGCACTCATCCCCTCACTGTGAGAGACAAGAAAGCCACACCCTCTCACTCCTCTCCCTCCCTGTCTTGCTCATCTAGTGTCAGGGCTGCACACCTGGTCACATGAATCACAGTAAGGGCTCTATCCCTTTATGCCACAGAATCAGCATATCTTACCTTTGAATTAAGTAATGGTTAATGTAATACTCTATACAAGTATGCTTTTATTTACTAAAGCAAATTTTGTACCTGGAAAAATGTTAGAACTCCTTTTAAGAATCCCGGTAGTTAAGCAACTCAAAAGTATTTGTTAAACTAACTTAATATGTTTCATGTTTTGGAGATATTATGCTGATTGTTTTTCACTGAATGCTATTTAAGTGAAGTGTAGCTCCTGTCTTTATAAGGTGAAATCATATTTTTTTTCTGTATAAAAGAAACAACTTCTTCCAAGAAGCTGAAAGCACTGTATTATTTTTAAAGAATATATTTAGCTTAAGTTAAAACAAAAGTTTCTTAAATTCTGATTGAAGCATTTTCCTTTGATTATCTTTTAAATGCAGAGAGTCAAAAGTCAACATTGCAAACTGTTCCAAAAAAATGAAAAGCCAGTCATGGAGCTATAACATACAGAAACAGTACTGCACTGTAAATCATGATCAGTGATAGGGCTGAAGAATTCAATTTCTGCAAAATCTTGCAAGCTGCTTTTTGGTATAGTGGTGCTCAGTTTTTTGTTTGAATGGTAACACTTCTGGTTCAATCCTTTCCATATTTCCTTGAAATCCTGTTCCATAAAATGATTATTTTATTATTTATTTACTTGTTTATTTTTATGCATGTATTTGTTTTTTTGTGTGCCCTTTTATTTATTTGCTATGTTTTCTCTGCTTGCTCTTCCGTTATGTTCCTGATTAAGGAGACATGTCTAGCCAATGATACATTCCTGTACAATGTTTTGACACTCCATTCACTGACATGTAACATACATATGGTTTCAGCCTTATGTATGTTACATTTCAGTGACTGACTTTTCATTTTTAGCGAGTGTCAGCTACGTAGACTTTTGACTGTCTCTGTACAATTAGAAGCTGATCAAAGTAAAATGTGTCAAATGGAAGTTAGGAAGTTGAAGATGGAAACAAAATATTTAAGCACAGTACCATCCAGTCAATTAAGTAAAAGCAATAAAAACAATAGGTACTTTAAATTATGGCTCATTAAAACTTATACTTCATCAGAGAGTCTCAGTTTGAAAGCTTTTAACAATATATTGCTCCCTTTCATCTTTTCTGCAACTTAATTTCTTCTCATACTGTTTATTTTTTCTTTTGTTCAATATATTTTAATTTTTCAGTCAGTCATGTATTTTGCTTCAATAAAAATTTACATTTGACATTCTTTCTTCAGTAATCTTCTGTTGATATCTCCTAGTGAAGGTTCTGTTTTCTTAATCTGGTTACCTTGAATTATGGACTTCAGCAATTCAGTTTGCATAAAACAATTGTTTAAAATACTGTTCAACTGAATCCAAACCAGTATTGTCTTCAAAGAGATATTCTGGATAAAGGCTGCTATTTGGACAAAATCATCTTATTGCATATTTCCTGTTGTAAAGTTTTGGAAGAATGCATTTTTTTTTGTTTGTCTAAAAATGCAGTAATTACATTATCCTCAGCTTCTTTACTCTTTTTAAATTTGACATTTGTCACACTTTCCTGTCAGGATTTAATTTTTCCTGCTTTACTTCAGCAGAGAACATATACTGCGGTGGTGGTGCTGCGGTAGCGTTGTCGCCTCACAGTTAGACGTTGCCCGTTCGATTCTCAGTTAAAGCGTCTACTGTGTGACGACATGCGTGAATGGGCGTTCCTTCGTTGAAGGTTGTGCGTTAGGCCCGGCAAGCCAGCATGTAAAACTCTACTGCCAATCATTAGCGGACCGGAGTTCCGCTGTGGCGACCCCTTACCGGGAAAAGCCGAAAGACACACACTTCAGCAGAGAACATCTGCACAGTGTCCAGCCTCATGGAACTTCACAATTCTTCTAGTGCTTATTTAAAGAAATTTAGAAAATTACTAGAGAAAACATGGAAAAAGTAGTTCTCCCACTTGAATGATACTTTATATCTACAGAAAGGTCAATATGACACTGCAGATCTCTTGTCTGGTGGTACTGACAATGAGCAAAAGGAAATAAGCAGCAACATTTTTCATCAAAGAGCAAATCTCCTCACTTTGTATGTGCCATATTCCACATCTGTGGGTCTTTCATCCCCCACCTCTAACCTATTGATAATCAATTTAGACATGGCACGGTTAATAAACAAGGGCAAAGCCCCTCAATTTCATTGATGTTTTCACCTTTTTACATTGTTGTTTGAATAAAGATTTGCAGCTCTAATTACTCCAGAGGATAAATTAAATGACAGATTTTAGTATATATGTCCTGGAATGAGTTTAAGTTGAAAAAATATTGCCTGAGGTTCAGTGTCTACACTCAGGACCTACACTTAGTGGTAGAATATTATATCCAAAGTCACAGGTTTGTGAGTGAGCAATTACAGACTACTCAGTCCTTCCTACACTTCTGTTCTGCATAAAATATCTGATCAGTAAAATACAATCTGTAGATTCTAAACTGAACACTTGGCTCCTTTTTATGTTATATTATAATATAGCAGCAACTTTTTTTATGCCTTCTGAGAATTAGGTCATATGAATAGTAGTATTCCAACCATACTTCACTTAAACTATGCCTTCTCAAAATGTAAGACAACAGGAACCCTTCTGTTTTTTTTTTTCAATAAATAATGAAGATCTAGACCTCATCTGATTCCAGGTATAGCAGAAAACATAATGGTCAGTACCTTGCAGTTTATTTATATTTGTCAATTTCCACTAACTTTGAATATTTGTACCAAATGCTTAATACTTTATCATGGACCAACTAAGGCATTTGTGTATGCATGCTCATATTTGGTGATGTTGTCCTAAGGATCTTACAGAGTGATTAATTACATGGAATACATATAGAATTATAGAAAACTACCTAAGTGGATTCTTCTCTATCCTTTGCAATGCAGTACTATATTAGTCATTTATCCTACACCCTCTATCAAACTGCTGCTCACTACATGCATGTATGTTTGGGTGTGTATGTCTGTTTAAGCCCATCTATGCACGTTTTGTGTAATGTGAACATGATGAGCAGTGATTACATCCATGTGTGTGTGTGTGTGTGTGTGTGTGTGTGTGTGTGTGTGTGTGTGTGTGTGTGTGTGTGTGTGTGCACGTGTGTGTGCATGAGTTTCTGATCACATGCATGTGTGTAAGTGGGTGTGACTGTATGTGTTTCTGATTACATACATGTAGTAAGGGCACGCACACGCATGTGTGTGTGTGTGTGTGTGTGTGTGTGTGTGTGTGTGTGTGTGTGTGTGTATGTGTGTGTGTGCGTCTGTTTAAGCCCATCTATGCATTTTGTGCAATGTCAATACAATGAGCAGTGACATTAAAAAACATTCTGCTTATTTCTTTATATTCTGTGTCTTGTTAAGGTGTTGTTCCTCTGTACACACAAGGAACTTCAGTTTTTCGTGAGAAGTAAGCTACTGCTTACCCCTATTAAGGGTAACAGAACTTGTCAGAGATTTGGGATGCATGGCTAGGCTTAAAAAGGTCCCAGTGGTTGTTAGCCTAGTATATAGCTACGAACCTCTGAGCCTAAGGGCGTAGCCTGTGCATGTATTCTTATCCTCAGAAAAATGGTTATTGTACAATCTGTCAAAAATGAATACCTCAACAGACTTCATTGTCGGATTCCCATAAATTCCCCTTTCCATAACTTTCCTTGAGGTTGTGTGATACTAGAAGTTATATTAAGTAAACTGGTCACCTCTGCATGGGGAATAAGGGGGTTGCTTTTTTCCACTTTCTTCTAGGACTGCTAAGTCTTCTTTCTTAATTTGGAATATTAGATAAAATAAGCCATCATTGTATCATGACTGACTTAACTCTACTGTGTCCCAGAAGAGCAGCCAGGATTTTTAATAACTTTTATCTCTCATATTGACACACCTTACAACTTTCTTCCTTTCTTCTTTAGTTTGGTAAATACCAAATGTGTAAACTAAACAATAACTAACATACCAAGACAGGTGCAAAATGGTGCAGTGTTGCAGTGGTAGTGTTGTCGCCTCCCAGCAAGAGGTTCTGTGGTTCGATTCTTGGCTGGGGTGCCTTCTGTGTGGAGTCTGCATGTCCTCCCTGCATTCTTGTGGGTGTCCTCTGGGTGCTCTGGTTTCCTCCCATATCACAAAGACATGCATCTGGAGCATTTCTCCCTGGGCCTCCACTGAAAATTGGCTTCATTCCAAGTTGGACTTTCCCAGTTAACAAATGTTAAATAAATAACATAAATAAATAAATAAATAAAAATATATAAATATATATATATATATATATATATATATATATATATATATATATATATATATATATATATATATATATATAACTTCTACAGTGACAAATAACTTTTAAATTCATCTGCTTTAAGGGGTACATGGCTGGACCTATAATGGACTTCATGACTGCTTGCCTAGTACTATTCCTATGGTTCTGTGCTCCAATGTTCATGTATTCCTGTGTTCCTGCATTCCTGTGTTCTTGTGATCCTCTGTTCCTATGTTCATGCTGAAGCTTGATATTCCAATTCTGCACTGTCCATCTGGGTAGCACATTTTGTATATATTTATCCTGTACTGTTTGCCTTTTGCTTCTTCATCATCACCATCCCCTTTTTCCCATTTTCTGCAAGGGGTTAGGGTGTCATGTCATGTGTCACCCTCTCTCCCTATTCAGTGCTACCATCCTACCTTCTTTGACACTCATGCCTGACTGATGAAGGCCTTTTCTCATACAGTCTATCCACCATTTTGATGGATGCCTTTGTTTTCCCTTGCATTCGTCCTGTCTGTCCAAAATCTTCTTCACCAGATTGTCTTCCAGTTTCCTGCACAAGTGCCAGAACTACTGTAATCTGTTCTCTTTCATGTTTTCTGCAATTGGAGCTACTTTGGCTTCTGCTTTTATGTCCTCATTTTTTCATCTGCTGACAGTGTGCATCTTACCACCCATCTCAGGCACTTCATCTCCATCACCTCTAGCTTCCTCAACTGTTCTGCCTTTACTGCTCATGTTTCTATACCATGCAGTAGTATTGGTTGCACCACTGTTTTGTACATCTTACATTTCAGCTTCTTTGGCATTCTTCTGTCATATACTACCCCTGACAGTCTGTGCCAGGTGGCTAAAGCCCTTCTGATTCTAGCTTTATCTCTTCAATCAGACTTACCTTCCCTTCAACCGTCTATTCCACATACTTGAAGCTGTTAACCTGTTTCACTATTTTCCCTTCAATTTCAATTCTTGGATTCTTCTGAACTTCATCATTTGCTGCCATTACAAATGTCTTATCTGTACTCAGTTTCATGCCATGTGCCTTCAGTTTTGCATTCCATCCCCCTATCCTTTGCTGAAGTTCTTGCTCAGAGTCTGCCTGTAGAGCCACATTATCTGCATTAAGCCTTATATAAGTGGTATATTTTGGCTTACTTTCTGCTTAAACTCTGGGCTTTGGCTGGCTAAGACCTACGTGCAATTAACTGGACATATAAGTGAATTTAAGTAAATCTTTATCTGCACTTTTTTCAAATAATACAGCATTATCATTACAGCCACCTTAATCAATGCCCAGCCCTAGTCTTCACGGAGTGACTGTGTATTACCTGGTGCTGCTACAGAGCAGTCCATCTCAGCTAAAGACACCAGCCAACAAATGCTATCTACCTGGAAGTTATGGCTCTGTTTTTGCAGTTAATGCTTGTTAGAATTTAGTGCTTGTTAGAATTCCTGCATAGGCAGTGATAAGTGGGGGTAGTTTCACTTCATTGATGTTTGGTTTCTGCCTTATATAAGTGGTATATTTTGGATTATTTTCTGCTTAAACTTTGAGATTTGGCTGGCTAAGACCTACCTGCAATCAACTGAATGTAAAAGTGAATTTAAGTCAAATAACTATCCTGCCTAGACTGCCTGAGGAGTGAGTGTGGCATCTGATATACCTATAAGCCACCTTAATCAATACCCAGCCCTACTCCCCAAGGAGTAACTGTTTATTACTGGAGCTGCTACAGAGCAGTCCATCTCAACTAAAGACTCCACCAACAAAACGCCATCTATAAAACAAGACCTATCAGCCACCTTAATCAATACCCAGCCCTATTCTCCACGGAGTGACTGTGTATTACCTGGTGCTGCTACAGAGCAGTCCATCTCAACTAAAGACACCAGCCAACAAAACGCCATCTATAAAACAAGACCTATCAGCCACATTAATCAATACCCAGCCCTAGTCTTAATGGAGTGGCTGTATATTACCTGGAGCTGCTACAGAGCAGTCCATCTCAACTAAAGACTCCAGCCAACAAAACGCCATCTATAAAACAAGACCTATCAGCCACCTTAATCAATACCCAGCCCTAGTCTCCATGGAGTGACTGTGTATTACCTGGAGCTGCTACAGAGCAGTCCATCTTAACCAAAGACTCCAGCCAACAAAACACCATCTATAAAACAAGACCTATCAGCCACCTTAATCGATACCTAGCCCTAGTCTCCATGGAGTGACTGTGTATTACCGGGTGCTGCTACAGAGCAGTCCATCTCAACTAAAGACACCGGCCAACAAAACGCCATCTATAAAACAAGACCTATCAGCCACCTTAATCAATACCCAGCCCTAGTCTCCACGGAGTGACTGTGTATTACCTGGAGCTGCTACAGAGCAGTCCATCTCAACTAAAGACTCCAGCCAACAAAACGCCATCTATAAAAAAGACCTATCAGCCACCTTAATCAATACCCAGCCCTAGTCTCAACGGAGTGACTGTGTATTATCTGGAGCTGCTACAGAGCAGTCCATCTCAACTAAAGACTCCAGCCAACAAAACACCATCTATAAAACAAGACTTATCAGCAACCTTAATCAATACCCAGCACTAGTCTCCATGGAGTGACTGTGTATTATCTGGAGCTGCTACAGAGCAGTCCATCTCAACTAAAGACTCCAGCCAACAAAACGCCATCTATAAAACAAGACCTATCAGTCACCTTAATTAATACCCAGCCCTAGTCTCCACGGAGTGGCTGTGTATTACTTGGAGCTGCTACAGAGCAGTCCATCTCAACTAAAGACTCCAGCCAACAAAATGCCATCTATAAAACAACACCTATCTGCCACCTTAATCAATACCCAGCACTAGTCTCCATGGAGTGACTGTGTATTATCTGGAGCTACCACAGAGGAGTCCATCTCAACTAAAGACTCCAGCCAACAAAACGTCATCTATAGAACAAGACCTATCAGCCACCTTAATCAATACCAAGCCCTAGTTTCCACAGAGTGACTGTGTATTACCTGGAGCTGCTACAGAGCAGTCCATCTCAACTAAAGACTCCACCCAACAAAATGCCATCTATAAAGCAAGACCTATCAGCCACCTTAATCAATACCCAGCCCTAGTCTCCACAAAGTGACTGTGTATTACATGGAGCTGCTACAGAGCAGTGCATCTCAACTAAAGACTCCAGCCACAAAACACCATCTATAAAACAAGGTTAATAGTAGAATTTCATCTTTCCCTGTAAGACCACCTGAAGGCAGGTGGCAGGTATAGTTTCCACCCTCACCCTCCCTAATTACAGCAAACCTTATCTGTATTTTTCTATAGGTCTTACAATTTAAACGTATCCTCTCAGGCCATTTTTCCTACTTTTGTTACTACCTTTGTGCAATCTACAAAAAGATCCTGTCTACAGTGAGGCTTAAGCTGCTGAAATAAAAATAGACCTAGCCAAAGATATAAACTGCTGCAGAACTGGAAAACTAATCATAAGTTATATTTAAGCTAGAAAAGTACAAAACCTTGTAACATAACCAACTTACTCTTATGATCAGGTCTAAGTGATAGTTTTTTGTGGGCTTACCTGCCAGCTTGGCTGTTGAGCGATAGTCCAACCCGGGAACTGCTGGCTATTATCCCTCCCCCTACATCTTGTGTCACATGAGGTGATATCAGTACCCATGCTAGAGCGCCAGTTTTCAAACGACTATCCTGCCTAGCCTGCCTGAGGTGTGAGTGTGGCATCTGATATGTAAGAGAGCTTGCTGTTTTTTAACAATTGATCAATGTCTTGCTACTGTTTCAAGTCGTTAATAATTAAAAGGCTATCATAATATTTCTGAATAGTCAAATAACTCTTACTGGTTTTCTGCATGATCTAGTGTGGTGTCGCTGCATAATTTGTTTGTTGTAGGATCATGGCCTCACTAAAGGGCTTTTGCTAGTTGCATTTGCTTTTATTAACTAAGTGTGACTGTATGTAACTCTATCTAGTGAGCGCTATTAATATTATTTAAATTTAGGTGTCTTAGAACTGAAGCACTGCTCACACTCCAACACACTGCGAAAGTACGGAGACCAAGAGTTCGCCTTACATATATACCTTAGGCATGGAGTATAGCTCTGCACCGCATCCGTGAGGTCATCTAGCAGTGTCAGCTAGCTCTGTTTAACTGATGCCACTGACTCTGGAGCACTGTGTACTCCCTTGCACAATGAGGCTGAACAAAGAACTAGAGATACATTAAACTTTTCTGCTAGGCACAGTGCATACCAGCAGAGAACTGTGTGGATATATTTCCTCTCGCTTCCTAGGTCTGTATAGTTCCTAGACCTGGCGGCGGAGTGCTCACGGTCTCTCAGCTGGTACAAACACCTGAGCTGTGTTACTCTCTTATGGAGATACAGGACCAATCACTCTCGCAGCTGAGGAGGCTAATTGAGGGGAATCCTGTGTCTACACTTGCATACTCTTTCAGAGCTGCGTAAAACGGCCATTGCTACAACCTTGAAGCTCGCTCACAGTTTACATTCAGCTGAGCTAGAGCTTGGTGTGTAAATACCCACTAGAAGACCTACCTCCCTGGAGTGCTTGTAGCATGATTGCTACAAGTGCAAGTAGTAGCACATCTAGCAGAGGAGCAGAATTTCCCCAGACTGCTGTGAGACTTATTAAACAAGCATGTTCACAGCATAATGATAGAAGACACCGTGCTTAGAAAGGTATCTGTGGGCACAGAAGTTAGATACGCCACTACAGTGCTCCTTGCAAACTATCTACAGCTGACCCGCTGCTTAATGGAGATAACCCTTAAAATAGTGACTCCACATAAAGAAATGATGTAACTGTCGTAGAAGTCTTTACACTATAGCCACCAGGAAAATGCTATTACGGCAATTGAAGTGCATGCTATTTATGAAGGGGATTGAGTGGATCTCATTGTGTGTATTATATAGCTAGTATCGGTGTTTATTACATTAGATAATTAGTTTAGGTTCCTAGAGTTTGAATTCCCTTTATGCATAGCCAGTACTGAAGTTAACAAATGTTTATAAAAGCAATGCTTGGTTCCTACTGTTTTATATCACATTATGTGTAGGTAATAGAGTGAAATTAGACATTACTAGTTTGCTCTGCTGTATTACATGCTGTAATTGTACGTAGGCAATACAGTGAAATTACACATTACCTAGTTTGCTCTGCTGTATTGCATGCTGTAACTGTGCTACTGTTTTAGCATCCATCTTGTGATATGCTTTCCTGCCATTGTTGGTATATGTTGGTTGTGATATACAAGTGATTTTTTCCCTGCCTTCTCATATGTTTCTTTTATCTTCTCACTTCTAGACCTATCAGCCACCTTAATCAATACCCAGCCCTAGTCTCCATGGAGTGACTGTGCATTACCTGGAGCTGCTACAGAGCAGTCCATCTCAACTAAAGATTCCAGCCAACAAAATGCCATTTATAAAACAAGGTTAATAGAAGAATTTCATCTTTCTCTGTAAGCCCACCTGAAGGCAGGCGACAGATATAGTTTCCACCCTCACCCTCCCTAATTACAGCAAACCTTATCTGTATTTATCTATAGGTCTTACAATTTAAACAAATCCTCTCAGGCCATTTTTCCTACCTTTGTTACTACCATTATGGAATCTACCAAAAGATCCTGTCTACAGTGAGGCTTAAGCTGCTGAAATAAAAACAGTCCTAGCCGAAAATATAAACTGCTGCAGAACAGGAAAACTAATCATATGTTATATTTAAGCTAGAAAAGAGCAAAACTTTGTAACATAACCAACTTACTCTTATGCTCAGGTCTAACTGATAGTTTTTTGTGGGCTTACCTGCCAGCTCGGTTGCCCCCGCTCCCTTCGCCCTCGCTATGCTCGGGCTCACTCTGCTCCACTACCCTACCCCCAATTCCCACCCACACCCACATCAACTACATTTATACCTATCCAATTCCCAACCCCTTTCAACCTACATCCAATCTACATCCTTTCCGCCTCTTGCAATTCTAGAAACCAATCACATTCATAACTAGCCCTACACATTCAGTCACACCACCCATACACATTCCTGGCAATTAACTATCTCCTTTAACTATTTTTATTTATTTTTATCTATTTTATTTTACATTTGTTGACCGGGATAGTCCGACTGGATGCATGTCCATTTTCAGCAGAGGCCCGGGGAGAAAAGCTCCAAGGGTAAGCAGATACAACATTACATAATACCAGCATTACATATTACAAACAGACTATTTACACAGATTACATAAGTAAGCAAGTTAAACATGTTCCACAGGTTACAGTTAATCCTGAGCACAAGTCAGGATTAAATTAAATTACACAGTAAACTGGTTAACAGATTTTTACACATTCCAGAGAGAGTTAGCCAGGCTTGATACATTGACATAGCCAGTTAAGTGACAAATGTTGTTTGAGTCTAGTTTTAAATTGACCTAAGGTGGAAAGTAAGGTAATATCAGCTGGAAGAGAGTTCCAGGATCTACTTAGAGAGTTTGCAAAGAGAGAATCACCGGCTGTGTTATTAATTTTGCTTGTCTGAATTAGTAGTTTGTTAGAGGATCGAAGTGACCTAGGATTGTTATAGGGGGTGATATTTTTAAGTGCAGGAGTATTGTCTGGATTATAGAGTATTTTATAGGCCATAATCAGTTGGTTATACTGGATTAGGCTGGGTATCTCAAACCACCCAAGCTGATTTAGATTGATGCAATGATGTGTCCTAAAAGGCAGCCCAGTGGCAAACCTGGCAATGTGGTTGTAGCAAATTGAGAGTTTGTTAAGGACAGTCTTGTTTAAATTTGAGAGTAGAGGGGATGCATACAGGAGGGTTGAAAGAAGGTGAGAGCGAGCTATGGCAATTTTAGCTGCAGGGGTTAGGAAGGCTTTTATTCTGTAAAGTGACCCTAGCTTTTTATTGATGGTTTTGATAGTTTGGTTAACGTAGGTCAAATTTTAGATTATTGTCTATGATGACACCTAATAGTTTTGTAGATGGGTCAGGGGAGATCATTGTGCCATCATTTGATTTTATGGTAAAAGTGAAAGCAGTAGACCTACGTGTTGGTGAAAATAACAGAATTTTAGTTTTTTGGGGATTTAGGATCAGACAATGTTCAGAAAGACAGTTTTCTATTGTATTAAAGGTGGTCTGGGGAGCTGACCATAACTCTACTGGAGATGTGGCTGAGCAAATCAGAATAGAATCATCAGCATATTGGATACAGCTGACTTTTGGGATGACAGTATAAAGGTCGTTAATGAAGATGGAGAACAGCAAGGGCCCTAGTATAGAGCCTTGTGGTACTCCAAGGGTGTTAGGTAGAAGGTTAGAGAGTTTGTTCTGCCAGAGGACAGCATGCTGTCGACCATTCAGGTAGGATTGAAACCATTGGAGGGCTCCAGTATCTAGATAAAATGTTTGCAGGGTGTGGATTAAACGTTGGTGATCAACCATATCAAATGCCTTGGAAAGATCCAAAATGAGGGCTGAGGATATATAATTATTGTTGCAATTATGGTTTATAGTGTTGGTAAAGGCTAGGAGGGCTGAAGTAGTGCTGTGATGAGGACGGAAGCCATGCTGAGTGTCTGCCATAAGGTGATTCTGGATTAGGTGATGCATGAGTTCTCAATGAATATATTTTTCCATAATCTTTGCAAGTGGAGAGAGTATAGCTATTGGCCTATAATTGGAGAATTCAGTAGAGCTGCCTCCTTTGTGAAGTGGGATTACATAGGATATTTTCCAGATGGTGGGAATTTTAGCTTCTACTATGGTTCAATTGATTAGTATTGAGACGGGGTAAGTAATAGCAGGGAGTTGATCAGCGGAAAAGTGTAGTGGGTTTTAATTTCTTGATTAAGGTACGGATAAGTGAAGTGGCGACTGGTTGGAAGCTGAACGCGAGTAGGTTTTTAGGGGTGCTACTTTCAGGACCAGGGGAGCTAGGAGGTAGTTGGCTAGCTAGGGCTTGAATTGTCTCAGTAAAGAATTGGTTAAAACTATCAGAAACATCTTCAGGGGTTTTATAAATAGTAGCAACAGGGATTGGGGTTGAAGTTTGTTCAGGATGTAGTAGATTATTTAAACCTGCCCAAAACGTCTGAGGGTTATTTTGATTTACTGTCTGTAAATTACAGTAGTATTGTTTTTTTGTCTTGTAAAATTGATTTTTTGGTTTCATTCCTGGATTGCCTGTATTTAATGTGATATTGAGGGTCTTTAGAAGAACGCCATAAAGCCCATGCTTTGTTTCTAAGGGTAATTTTGTGTTTAGCCTCTATAAAAAGCCATGACGCAGTTTTTGCCTTGGTTCTCTTTGAACAAACAGGTGCATGCAAAACAAGGATCTCAAGGAATTTGTTGTTAAAGTATGCTACTGCTTCCTCTAAGGGGAGGTGTTTTAGAATAGACCAATTACATGAGTTTAGTTCTTGTTGGAATTTGGCAGGGTCAAAGTTTTTATTGTTTCTAACCTTTCCGAGTAAGGGTTGTTGGGAAATAATGGTTTTGTGCTTAATTACATATGTGAGAAGGTGATCGCTTAGGCCATTAAGGAGGGTACCAGAGGTGTACAGTTGGGGGTGAGTATTTATGAGTACCCAGTCAAGTATACTTTCTTTTTGGTTGGGTTTACCTATCCTGGTAGGGGTGGATATGATTTGTGTAAATGCATGCAGGTTAATATGGGTGGTTGGGGATTCTGAGGAACAGGTGAACCAGTCTATGTTAAAGTCTACAAATAGTAGGGTTTCTTGGGGGTAGTGACATGATAGCCAGTGCAGGATATCTTCAAATGTAGATATATTGTTACCTGGGGGAATGTACATGCAGATGATATTAATGCATTTATTTTTATTAAGTTGCAATTTGGTGGCAAGAATTTTTGAGTTATTAATCTGAGGTGGTTTTATTACATCTATGGTGACATTCAACTCAGATTTATAGAGTACAGCTACCCCAACCCCCTTCCTCGAAGCACGATCCAGCCTGTGTATGTTTTACCCAGGTGTTAACACTTCATTGTCTTTAGTGTTAGGTTTTAACCAGGTTTCAGATAAACAGAGAATCTCAGGGGAGTGGACATCCAGAAGTGCATGCAATTCATGTACCTTGCTATTAATGCTTCTAATATTGAGATGACAGACTAGGAGAGAGTTAGTTGGCCTATTAATTGTAGGTTTGTAGCTTAGATTGCAAGTAGAGGGGGTATGTGTATCTGAAGTGAGTGGGCCAGGGTTGGGGTGAATATCACCACCAAGTATTAGGTTGAGTCTATACTTGGTGATGAACTTCAGGAATTTGTTTATTAGTTTGTGGTAGTGTTTGGATCTAGAGCTAATGTGCCTGGGGTTGAGATGTTGATAGACCGAACAAGATGTTTGATAGGATCTGATATTGTAAGTATGGTTGTAGGTGGAAGGATTTACAGCTAGGGTGATAGTATGGCCTTTTGGGACCTGAAATCCTGTGAGAAACTGGTTTTCATACAAGGTAAGGAGGTATGGTGTGAACAAGAGGGGTAGTAAAGACGAGTATATCATTATCTGTGATTCAGCTAGTGAGTTAAGGAACTGTTTTACCTGGTGATGCAACACCAGAAGATAGAGTGGTGAGGTAAAGGTACTGGAAGGGGGATGGGAGAATGCCAGATGAAAGCTAATAGGTGCTATTAAAATGTAGATAGTAGAATGGGGGTGGGTGGAATTATCCCAGATGAAAGCAGATAGGATCTAAAAAGTGGGGGAGTGGCTATAGTACTATAAATTTAGAGGTACTGGGGGCAGGAGGAAATTGGGGCAGGTAGGGAGCAAGAGAGTCCAAGCGTGAAGGCTTAATGTAGGGCTATTGCAGTTTACAAGGTTTCCTAAGGTGTCCTAAAGCTATAAGGCAAGTATTACAGTAAGAGTCAATTTACTTCAGTTACAGGGGAAGGAGGCAACCACTCAAGTAGAAACAAAGAGCCCTATGGCTGACCAATATGGTGACCGGCTTAATTACAAAGCACTGTAAGTGAAAGCTTAACAAATGCTTTTGTGTGTGCAACCTACTCTGTTTAAATGTTGAGAGAAACCGATTGCAGTCCTGTAGACACCGTTTTATAGGGAACTGTAGAGTTCAACTAGGAAAAGAGAAAAGCAGAAATTCTAGGGTAAGCATAAAGGCAACAACAGGCAGTTATATAATAATTGCATTCAGAAAGCTTTGGTGGGGGGGTAAAGTAGCATACTTCAGAATGAACTAAGATTTATAGCTAAGAAACCTAAGCAAGAGAGCAATGCAGTAAATAAACACTTGCCAGATTTTAAAGATATACCAGAAAAACTAAATCAATTGTTCACAATTGTACAACTGGAAAATTGCCAGTAAAAGCACTCCAGGTATAGCTAGCCCAAGTTATACAAGTAATAAAATCACTTCTTCAATGTGTGTGTGTAATTTAAACATTAAAATCATATACAACAAGGAGGAGCTCTGCTTATACACTTTCTCTAGGTACAGGTTCAGTTTAAACACAAATATTACCACAGAAATTCAGTAAATTCACTAGCTACTTATAGCGCCTCTGAAAAAATTGAGCAATCTGTGCAGAATCAGAATTTAGCAGCAGGTCATTCAGTTACACAAAAAACTGTAAAAGATCCATACAATGAAGAAACTTACATTAAGTCACACCAGGTCAGCCAAGGGGAAAGAGAGAGGGAAATCCTAAGCACCTAGATTTGAAAATGATGCCTGTACTGAATTGTAGCAATTTAACCTGTTTGAGGAAAGAGGGGGGTGGGGGAAAAGAGAAGGCAGTAGGAGTGGTTACAGGGGATACCCTGATTGACTCAAGATACCACACCAGAGATAAGTTGAATATAAAGGCCCAAAATCTGCACTCAGCACTGTGTTATTTGCACTCAGTACTTTAATTTTAATGTTACTTGCACTCAGCACTGTAATTTCACTTATGTTTAGCAGGAAAGACAGACCAACAGTATACAATTTTGGGAATTTTTACAAGGGTTACTTGTTCAAATGTCAGGCTGTTGCAGTTTACAAGGTTTCCTAAGGTGTCCTAAAGCTATAAGGCAAGTATTACAGTAAGAGTCAATTTACTTCAGTTACAGGGGAAGGAGGCAACCACTCAAGTAGAAACAAAAAGCCCTATGGCTGACCAATATGGTGACTGCTTAATTACAAAGCACTGTAAGTGAAAGCTTAACAAATGCTTTTTGTGTGTGCAACCTACTCTGTTTAAATGTTGAGAGAAACCGATTGCAGTCCTGTAGACACCGTTTTATAGGGAACTGTAGAGTTCAACTAGGAAAAGAGAAAAGCAGAAATTCTAGGGTAAGCATAAAGGCAACAACAGGCAGTTATATAATAATTGCATTCAGAAAGCTTTGGTGGGGGGGTAAAGTAGCATACTTCAGAATGAACTAAGATTTATAGCTAAGAAACCTAAGCAAGAGAGCAATGCAGTAAATAAACACTTGCCAGATTTTAAAGATATACCAGAAAAACTAAATCAATTGTTCACAATTGTACAACTGGAAAATTGCCAGTAAAAGCACTCCAGGTATAGCTAGCCCAAGTTATACAAGTAATAAAATCACTTCTTCAATGTGTGTGTGTAATTTAAACATTAAAATCATATACAACAAGGAGGAGCTCTGCTTATACACTTTCTCTAGGTACAGGTTCAGTTTAAACACAAATATTACCACAGAAATTCAGTAAATTCACTAGCTACTTATAGAGCCTCTGAAAAAAAATTGAGCAATCTGTGCAGAATCAGAATTTAGCAGCAGGTCATTCAGTTACACAAAAAACTGTAAAAGATCCATACAATGAAGAAACTTACATTAAGTCACACCAGGTCAGCCAAGGGGAAAGAGAGAGGGAAATCCTAAGCACCTAGATTTGAAAATGATGCCTGTACTGAATTGTAGCAATTTAACCTGTTTGAGGAAAGAGGGGGGTGGGGGAAAAGAGAAGGCAGTAGGAGTGGTTACAGGGGATACCCTGATTGACTCAAGATACCACACCAGAGATAAGTTGAATATAAAGGCCCAAAATCTGCACTCAGCACTGTGTTATTTGCACTCAGTACTTTAATTTTAATGTTACTTGCACTCAGCACTGTAATTTCACTTATGTTTAGCAGGAAAGACAGACCAACAGTATACAATTTTGGGAATTTTTACAAGGGTTACTTGTTCAAATGTCAGGCTGTTGCAGTTTACAAGGTTTCCTAAGGTGTCCTAAAGCTATAAGGCAAGTATTACAGTAAGAGTCAATTTACTTCAGTTACAGGGGAAGGAGGCAACCACTCAAGTAGAAACAAAGAGCCCTATGGCTGACCAATATGGTGACCGGCTTAATTACAAAGCACTGTAAGTGAAAGCTTAACAAATGCTTTTTGTGTGTGCAACCTACTCTGTTTAAATGTTGAGAGAAACCGATTGCAGTCCTGTAGACACCGTTTTATAGGGAACTGTAGAGTTCAACTAGGAAAAGAGAAAAGCAGAAATTCTAGGGTAAGCATAAAGGCAACAACAGGCAGTTATATAATAATTGCATTCAGAAAGCTTTGGTGGGGGGGTAAAGTAGCATACTTCAGAATGAACTAAGATTTATAGCTAAGAAACCTAAGCAAGAGAGCAATGCAGTAAATAAACACTTGCCAGATTTTAAAGATATACCAGAAAAACTAAATCAATTGTTCACAATTGTACAACTGGAAAATTGCCAGTAAAAGCACTCCAGGTATAGCTAGCCCAAGTTATACAAGTAATAAAATCACTTCTTCAATGTGTGTGTGTAATTTAAACATTAAAATCATATACAACAAGGAGGAGCTCTGCTTATACACTTTCTCTAGGTACAGGTTCAGTTTAAACACAAATATTACCACAGAAATTCAGTAAATTCACTAGCTACTTATAGAGCCTCTGGAAAAAAATTGAGCAATCTGTGCAGAATCAGAATTTAGCAGCAGGTCATTCAGTTACACAAAAAACTATAAAAGATCCATACAATGAAGAAACTTACATTAAGTCACACCAGGTCAGCCAAGGGGAGAGAGGGAAATCCTAAGCACCTAGATTTGAAAATGATGCCTGTACTGAATTGTAGCAATTTAACCTGTTTGAGGAAAGAGGGGGGTGGGGGGAAAGAGAAGGCAGTAGGAGTGGTTACAGGGGATACCCTGATTGACTCAAGATACCACACTAGAGATAAGTTGAATATAAAGGCCCACAATCTGCACTCAGCACTGTGTTATTTGCACTCAGTACTTTAATTTTAATGTTACTTGCACTCAGCACTGTAATTTCACTTATGTTTAGCAGGAAAGACAGACCAACAGTATACAATTTTGGGAATATTTACAAGGGTTACTTGTTCAAATGTCAGGCTGTTGCAGTTTACAAGGTTTCCTAAGGTGTCCTAAAGCTATAAGGCAAGTATTACAGCTCTTAATGTAAGAGTCAATTTACTTCAGTTACAGGGGAAGGAGGCAACCACTCAAGTAGAAACAAAGAGCCCTATGGCTGACCAATATGGTGACCTGCTTAATTACAAAGCACTGTAAGTGAAAGCTTAACAAATGCTTTTTGTGTGTGCAACCTACTCTGTTTAAATGTTGAGAGAAACTGATTGCAGTCCTGTAGACACCGTTTTGTAGGGAACTGTAGAGTTCAATCTGTTTAAATGTTGAGAGAAACTGATTGCAGTCCTGTAGACACCGTTTTGTAGGGAACTGTAGAGTTCAATCTGTTTAAATGTTGAGAGAAACTGATTGCAGTCCTGTAGACACCGTTTCATAGGGAAGAGTAGAGATCAATCTGATAAAATGTTGAAAGAAACTGATTGCAGTCCTGTAGACACCGTTTTGTAGGGAACTGTAGAGCTCAATCTGTTTAAATGTTGAAAGAAACTGATTGCAGTCTTGTAGACACCGTTTTGTAGGGAACTGTAGAGTTCAAACTAAGTCACACCAGGTCAGCCAAGGGGGGAAGAGAGAGGGAAATCCTAAGCACCTAGATTTCAAAATGAAAACTATGAAAAACTTCCTCCAGCAAATGCTCCTACTACTCTTCCTAGCATTTACCTACCACACCACTTCCTACAACTACTCTGTACAAAACAACCCCCCTCACCCATAAAGCCACATACATTATCACACCCATCCCACCCAGTTACCCCCTAACAATAAGCCCTACCCTATTCAATACTACAGCCATAAGCCATACTCTTCTGAAACACAAACACCTACCCCAAATCAACTGCAACCAACAAATACATAATAATACTACAACAGCTAGTGAAACTATTACAAACAAACCAATGACAACTATTAAAGGATGGTGATATCCACCAAAATCCAGTCCCCTATGATAAAAATCCCTTACGTAAAGCACAACAGCTTCCTAAACTCACCCCAATTAATATCAGGCCAGCAAATAGTCTACTCCTCCTAAATCTAAAAACCAGGAGCTTAAACAATAAAATACAAGAACTTCATAGTCTAATCACACAGTATCACCCTGATATAATCTGTTTAACAGAAACATGGCTAAAACCAACTACCAAAGATACAGAAATCCTGTCATCTGGATACAGTATCCTTAGACAAGATAGACCGAAAAAGAAGGGTGGTGGCATTGCCCTGCTTTACAAAAATGCACTAACAATAGCTAAAACTGAGTTACCAATACCCCCTTGGGCAAAGCAGAAATACTATTAACTAATCTCAAGATAGGCAACAACAAAACTATCAACTTAGTAACAGGTTATATCCCCCAGGTAATAATATCCCTATCATGGAAAGTTTATTACAGTGGCTATCACAATCCTTGCCAGATGAGACTATTGTATTAGGGGACTTTAATACTGATGGGCTCACATGCTCTTCCCAAGCTCCCACTAATCATATCAACCTAGCTTCCATCTCACAACTAATCAAAGAACCCACTAGAGTAAACAACAATAGAAAAAAAAAGAAACTCTTCTAGACTGGATTTTACTAAATAAAATTCCTTCTTCCTACATAGCAGGCACACTTCCTGACTCACTAAGTGACCATCAGGCTACCTTCTTACTTAAACATAACTCCCACCACCCCGAAACCCCTATACTCCAGACAATTAGGAACAAAAAACACTTTAACCTATCAAACTTCTTACATGATCTAAAACTCTACCACTGGTCCCAACTGTATTACCTGCCTCTAGATGAAGCCACCAATCACTTTAACTCCACATTTCTAGAAATACTAAATAGGCATGCTCCTGAAAGAACTACCAGAGTTAAGGCCAAAGCATTTCCATGGTTAACTAGGGAAACAAGACAAAAAATAACAGAAAGGAACAGAGCCTGGAAAACCTGGAGGTCCAACAAAACTCCAAGTCCAAATCTAACCAAAAAACTAGTCATGCAAGATAAAATAAATTACTTTATCAACCACCAAAATCAACACATGAACAACCCCAAAAAAATTTGGGCAGGTTTAAACAGGTTACTATACCCTCGAAAAATCACCACTCCACCTCCAACAAGGTTAATGAAAGAAAACATAGCTGAATCGATCAATGCTTTCTTTATTGAGACCATACATGCCCTTTCACAAAAACAAACTCATACCAAAACCACTACTGTCGACCCCAAACCTAATAACAGCTCCACTTTAAAGCTACAACCCACCCCAACCTCCTACATAAGAAAATTACTCTCTCAATTAAAACCAACAACACTAGGAGTAGACTCCCTCACCAACAAATTCTTAAAAATGGCAGCAACTGAAACAGCCATACCAGTCTCTATCCTAATAAACAGATCCATCTCTGAAAGCTCTGATCTAGAAAATGGTCTATATTATACCCCTTCATAAATGGGGGCAATTCTTATGATATATCTAACTACAGACCAATAGCTATCTTATCTCCACTTGCTAAAATACTGGAGAAATGTATTCACAAACAATTAATGAACCACCTTATTAATCAAGAACTCATATCCCAAACCCAACACAGGTTCCGTCCAGGTCATAGCACAACCACTGCCCTGCTAGCATTCACAGATACAATTAACCACAACATAAATAATGGTAAGCTTTTTGCAGCCCTCTTCCTAGATCTATCAAAGGCATTTGACATGGTTAATCATGAAAAATTAATCCCCCACCTTATTATCTTAGGCTTAGATAAATTGTCAGTCTCCTGGTTTAAAAACTACCTCAACAATAGGCAACAGGCAGTACTATGGAACAATAACTTGTCTCCGCTCTTACCTGTGACACTTGGTGCACCTCAGGGATCTATACTGGGCCCCCTGCTGTTCTTATTTTTTACCCACTCAGCTGTAAATAGTTCAAACCTTATCCAATATGCAGATGATTCTACTATAATATGCAGCGCCCTACCTTAGCAGACCTACACAAAATAACCCAGGAAATTTTTCACTCAGTCGAAAGCTGGCTTACCGAGAATGCCTTGAAACTCAACCCCCAAAAAACTAAGCTCCTCATATTTCATACCTCAATCACTACTGCCCCCACCTCCTATTTTACTATCCACTCAATAAACAGGACCACTATTTCACCTGACTCCCAGACAAAACTTCTAGGTATTACTATTGATAACAAGCTCAGATATGATGTACACATTAATCTGGCCATAGAAAATACTAACGAAAAGCTGGGAAGTCTCTACAAACACAAATCATTCCTGACCCAGAATGCTAGAATGACAATAGCATAAACACACCTTCTCTCAACTTTACTGTATGCATCACCAATCTTGACCAACCTATCCAAAACAGAAACCAATAAATTGACCTCCTGCTATAATTAGATAGCCAAATTTGCCCACAACAGCTCCTTAAGAACACATCACTGCCAAATCCTAAAGCAATTGGGTTGGCTTAAACTACCAAACATACTAACCTATAACCAGCTGGTTATCACACATAAGATACTCAATCATCCAAGCATAACACCTTCATTAAGAAACATGATCCAACAGTATTCCTGTCCTAGGCAACTCCGCTCCACAGACAAGTTACTGTTAGCAGTTACCACATCTCACAACCATGCCGGACTCCCTATACTCTTCTTATATAGCCAAAATCTGGAACTCCCTGCCTACATCCTTAACCCTAGAAGCATCCCTTTATAAATTTAAAATAATTATCAAATCTTACCTCAGCATAAAATGGCTATGTCCCTGTTCCTCACCAGACTAATACTTGTGCCACATCTATACTATTGTAAGTCTTGGCTCAACAAAAATCTCATGTTTTACCCTCATAAAATTGAATACCACAAGTGAAGAATGATGGCATATCTGTGTTAGCCTGCACTATGCATTGAGGTTTATAGACCTATTGTCAACTGTGCCTGACTGATGCTTAAAACCTTTATGTGTGCCCAACTACATATCTAATGGGACTAGTTGGAATATGTATCCTAGAATTATCTGTATGCCTGTAAATATGTCTCCTTGGAGCTTTTCTCCCCAGGCCTCCAATGAAAATGGACATGTATCCAGTTGGACTATCCCGGTCAAGAAATGTACAATAAAAAAAAAAAAAATAAAAAAGTAAATCTTTACCTGCATTGGTTTCAAATAATACAGCATTTAAATTGATTTATTTGTGTTGCATTGAATACTATCTAGCTGGAAGTTGTGGCTCTGTTTTTTCAGTTAATGTTTGTTAGAATTTAGTGCTTGTTAGAATTCCTGCATAGCCAGTGATAAGTGGGGGTAATTTCACTTCATTGATATATTCGGTTTCTGCCTAATATAAGTAGTACATTTTGGATTATTATCTGCTTAAACTCTGAGCTTTGGCAGGATAAGACCTAACTGCAATCAACTGTACACTTAAGTGAATTTAAGTAAATCTTTATCTGCACTTTTTTTCAAATAATACAGCATTTAAATTGATTTATTTGTGTTGCATTGAATACTATCTAGCTGTAAGTTGTGGCTCAGTTTTTTCAGTTAATGCTTGTTAGCATTTATTGCTTGTTAGAATTCCTGCATAGCCAGTGATATGTGGGTGTACTTTCACTTCACTGATATTCAGTTTCTGCTTTATAAAAGTGGTACATTTTGGATTATTTTCTGCTTAAACTCTGAGCTTTGCCTTTATAAGACCTGCCTGCAATCAACTGGACACATAAGTGAATTTAAGTAAATCTTTATCTGCACTTTTTTCAAATAATACAGCATTTAAATTGATGCATTTGTGTTGCATTGAATACTATCTAGCTGGAAATTGTGGCTCTATTTTTTCAGTTAATGCTAGTTAGAATTTACTGCTTGTTAGAACTCCTGCATAGCCAATAATAAGTGGGGGTAGTTTCACTTCACTGATATTTGGTTTCTGCCTTATATAAGTGGTAAATGTTGGATTATTTTCTGGTAAACTCTGAGTTTTGGCTGGCTAAGACCACCTGCAATCAACTGGACGAATAAGTGAATTTAAGTAAATATTTTTCTGCACTTCTTTCAAATATTACAGCATTTAAATTGATTTATTTGTGTTACATTGAATACTATCAAGCTGAAAGTTGTGGCTCTGTTTTTCCAGTTAATAATTGTTAGAATTTAGTGCTTGTTAGAATTCCTGCATAGCCAGTGATAAGTGGGGGGAGTTTCACTTCATTGATATTCGTTTTCTGCCTTATATAAGTGGTACATTTCGGATTATTTTCTGCTTAAATTCTGAGCTTTGGCTGGAAAAGACCTACCTGCAATCAACTGGACACATAAGTGAATTTAAGTAAATCTTTATCTGCACTTTTTTCAAGTAATACAGCATTTAATTTGATTTATTTGAGTTGCATTGAATACTATATAGCTGGACGTTGTGGCTCAGTTTTTTAAGTTAATGCTTGTTAGAATTTAATGCTTGTTAGCATTTCTGCATAGCCAGTGATACATGGGGATAGTTTCACTTCAATGATATTCAGTTTCTGCCTTATATAAGTGGTGCATTTTCGATTATTTTCTGAATAAACTATGCGCTTTGGCCATCTAAGACCTACCTGCAATCAACTGGACTTATAAGTGAATTTAAGTAAATCTTTATCTGCACTTTTTTCAAATAATACAGCATTTAAATTGATTTATTTGTGTTGCATTGAATTCTGTCTCTGGAAGTTGTGGCTCTGTTCTTTTTCAGTTAATGCTTGTTAGAATTTAGTGCGTGTTAGAATTCATGCACAGCCAGTGAAAAGACAGGCTAGTTTCATTTCATTGATATTCAGTTTCTGCCTTATATAAGTGGTACATTTTGGATTATTTTCTGCTTAAAGTCTGAGCATTGGATAGATAAAACCTACCTGCAATCAACTGGATGTATATGTGAATTTAAGTAAATCTTTTTCTGCACTTTTTTCAAATAATACAGCATTTAAATTGACTTATTTGTGTTGCATTGAATACTATCTAGCTGGAAGTTGTGGCTCTGTTTTTTAAGTTAATGCTTGCTAGAATTTAGTGCTTGTTAGAATTCCTGCATAGCCAGTGATAAGTGGGGGTAGTTTCATTTCATTGATATTCGGATTCTCCCTTATATAAGTGGTACATTTTGAATTATTTTCTGCTTAAACTCTGAGCTTTGGCCGGCTAAGACATACCTGCAATCAACTGGATGTATAAGTGAATTTAAGTAAATCTTTATCTGCACTTCTTTCAAATAATACAGCATTTAAATTGATTTACTTGTGTTGCATTAAATACTATCTAGCTGCAAGTTGTGGCTCTGTTTTTTCAGTTAATGTTTGTTAGAATTTATTGCTTGTTAGAATTCCTGCATAGCCAGTGATAAGTAGGGGTAGTTTCACTTCATTGATATTCATTTTCTGCCTTATATAAGTGATACATTTTGGATTATTTTCTGCTTAAACTCTGAGCTTTGGCTGGCAAAGACCTACCTGCAATCAACTGAACACATAAGTGAATTTAAGTAAATCTTTATCTGCACTTTTTTCAAATAATACAGCATTTAATTTGATTTATTTGTGCTGCATTTAATACTATCTAGCTGGAAGTTGTGGCTCTGTTTTTTCAGTTTATTCTTGTTAGAATTTACTGCTTGTTAGAATTCCTGCATAGCAAGTGATAAGTAGGTGTAGTTTCACTTCATTGTTATTTGGTTTCTGCTTTATATAACTGGTACATTTTGGATTTTTTTCTGCTTAAACTCTGAGTTTGGCTGGCTAAGTCCTACCTGCAATCAACTGGACACATAAGTGAGTTTAAGTAAACCTTTATCTGCACTTTTTTCAAATAATACAGCATTTAAATTGATTTATTTTTTTGCCTTGAATACTATCTAGCTGGAAGTTGTGGCTCTATTTTTTCAGTTAATGCTACTTAGAATTTACTGCTTGCTAGAACTCATGCATAGCTATTAATAAGTGGGGGTAGTATCGCTTTATTGACATTCAGTTTTTGCCTTATATAAGTGGTAAATTTTGGATTATTTTCTGGTAAACTCGGAGTTTTGGCTAGCTAAGATCACCTGCAATCAACTGGACGTATAAGTGAATTTAAGTAAATATTTTTCTGCACTTTTTTCAAATATTGCAGCATTTAAATTGATTTATTTGTGTTGCATTGAATACTATCTAACTGGAAGTTGTGGATCTGCTGTTTCAGTTAATGCTTGTTAGAATTTAGTGCTTTTATAATTTCTGCATAGACAGTGATAAGTGGGGGTAGTTTCACTTCATTGATATTCGGTTTCTGCCTTATATAAGTGGTACATTTTGGATTATATTCTGCTTAAACTCTGTGCTTTGGCTGGCTAAGACCTATCGGCAATCACCTGGATGTATAAGTCAATTTAAGTAAATCTTTATCTGCACTTTTTTCAGATAATACAGCATTTAAATTGATTTATTTGTGTTGCCTTGAATACTATATAGCTGAAAGTTGTTGCTGTTTTTTTCAGTTAATGCGTGTTAGAATGTATTGCTAATTAGAATTCTTGCATTGCCAGTGATAAGTGTGGGTAGTTTCACTTCATTGACATTCTGTTTCTGCCTTATATAAGTGGTACATTTTGGATTATTTTCTGTTTAAACTATGAGCTTTGGCCATCTAAGACCTATCTGCAATCAACTGGATGTATAAGTGTATTTAAGTAAATCTTTATCAGCACTTTTTTCAACTAATACACTATTTAAATTTAATTATATCTGTTGCATTGAATACTTTCTACCTGGAAGTTGTGGCTGTGTTTTTTTCCTGTTAATGCTTGTTAGAATTTAGTGCGTGTTAGAATTCATGCATAGCCAGTGATAAGTCGGGCTAGTTTCACTTAATTGATATTCGGTTTCTGCCATATATAAGTGGTGCATTTTCAATTATTTTCTGCATAAACTATGCGCTTTGGCCATCAAAGACCTAACTGCAATCAACTGGACTTATAAGTGAATTTAAGTAAATCTTTATCTGCACTTTTTTCAAATAATACAGCATTTAAATTGATTTATTTGTGTTGCATTGAATTCTGTCTACCTGGAAGTTGTGGCTCTGTTCTTTTTCAGTTAATGCTTGTTAGAATTTAGTGCATGTTAGAATTCATGCACAGCCAGTGAAAAGACAGGCTAGTTTCATTTCATTGATATTCAGTTTCTGCCTTATATAAGTGGTACATTTTGGATTATTTTCTGCTTAAAGTCTTAGCATTGGACAGATAAAGCCTACCTGCAATCAACTGGACGTATATGTGAATTTAAGTAAATCTTTATCTGCACTTTTTTCAAATAATATGGCATTTAAATTGATTTATTTGTGTTGCATTGAAAACTATCTAGCTGGAAGTTGTGGCTCTGTTTTTTCAGGTAATGTTTTTAGAATTTAGTGCTTATTAGAATTCCTGCATAGCCAGTGATAAGTGGGGGTAGTTTCACTTCATTGATATTTGTTTTCTGCCTTATATAAGTGGTACATTTTGCATTATTTTCTGCTTAAACTCTGAGCTTTGGCTGGCTAAGACCTACCTGCAATCAACTGGACACATAAGTGAATTTAAGTAAATCTTTATCTGCACTTTTTTCAAGTAATACAGCATTTAATTTGATCTATTTGTGCTGCATTGAATACTATCTAGCTGGATGTTGTGGCTCAGTTTTTTTAAGTTAATGCTTGTTAGAATTTAATGCTTTTTAGAATTTCTGCATAGCCAGTGATAAGTGAGGATAGTTTCACTTCATTGATATTCGGTTTCTGCCTTATATAAGTGGTGCATTTTCGAATATTTTCTGAATAAACTATGCGCTTTGGCCATCTAAGACCTACCTGCAATCAACTGGACTTATAAGTGAATTTAATTCAATCTTTATCTGCACTTTTTTCAAATAATACAGCATTTACATTGATTTATTTGTGTTGCATTGAATTCTGTCTACCTGGAAGTTGTGGCTCTGTTCTTTTTCAGTTAATGCTTGTTAGAATTTAGTGCGTGTTAAAATTCATGCACAGCCAGTGAAAAGACAGGCTAGTTTCATTTCATTGATATTCAGTTTCTGCCTTATATAAGTGGTACATTTTGGATTATTTTCTGCTTAAAGTCTGGGCATTGGATAGATAAAACCTACCTGCAATCAACTGGACGTATATGTGAATTTAAGTAAATCTTTTTCTGCACTTTTTTTCAAATAATACAGCATTTAAATTGATTTATTTGTGTTGCATTGAATACTATCTAGCTGGAAGTTGTGGCTCTGTCTTTTAAGTTAATGCTTGTTAGAATTTAGTGCTTGTTAGAATTCCTGCATAGCCAGTGATAAGTGGGGGTAGTTTCACTTCACTGATATTCATTTTCTGCCTTATATAAGTGGTACATATTTTCTGCTTAAACTCTGAGCTTTGGCTGGCAAAGACCTACCTGCAATCAACTGGACACATAAGTGAGTTTAAGTAAACCTTTATCTGCACTTATTTCAAATAATACAGCATTTAAATTGATTTATTTGTGTTGCTTTGAATACTATCTAGCTGGAAGTTGTGGCTCTAATTTTTCAGTTAATGCTAGTTAGAATTTACTGCTTGTTAGAACTCATGCATAGCTAATAATAAGTGGAGGTAGTTTCACTTCATTGACATTCAGTTTCTGCCTTATATAAGTGGTAAATTTTTGATTATTTTCTGGTAAACTCAGAGTTTTGGCTAGCTAAGATCACCTGCAATCAACTGGACGTATAAGTGAATTTAAGTAAATATTTTTCTGCACTTTTTTCAAATATTGCAGCATTTAAATTGATTTATTTGTGCTGCATTGAATACTATCTAACTGGAAGTTGTGGATCTGCTTTTTCAGTTAATGCTTGTTAGAATTTAGTTCTTGTTATAATTTCTGCATAGACAGTGATAAGTGGGGGTAGTTTCACTTCATTGTTATTCGGTTTCTGCCTTATATAAGTGGTACATTTTGGATGATATTCTGCTTAAACTCTGTGCTTTGGCTGGCTAAGACCTACCGGCAATCACCTGGATGTATAAGTCAATTTAAGTAAATCTTTATCTGCACTTTTTTCAAATAATACAGCATTTAAATTGATTTATTTGTGTTGCTTTGAATACTATATAGCTGGAAGTTGTGGCTCTGTTTTTTTCAGTTAATGCTTGTTAGAATGTATTGCTAATTAGAATTCTTGCATAGCCAGTGGTAAGTGTGGGTAGTTTCACTTAATTGTTAGTCAGTTTCTGCCTTATATAAGTGGTACATTTTGGATTATTTTCTGCTTAAACTATGAGCTTTGGCCGTCTAAGACCTATCTGCAATCAACTGGATGTATAAGTGAATTTAAGTAAATCTTTATCGGCACTTTTTCCAAATAATACACCATTTAAATTTAATTATATCTGTTGCATTGAATGCTTTCTACCTGGAAGTCGTGGCTGTTTTTTTTTTTTTTTCAGTTAATGCTTGTTAGAATTTAGTGCGTGTTAGAATTCATGCATAGCCAGTGATAAGTCGGGCTAGTTTCACTTAATTGATATTCGGTTTCTGCCTTATATAAGTGGTGCATTTTCAATTATTTTCTGCATAAACTATGCGCTTTGGCCATCTAAGACCTACCTGCAATCAACTGGACTTATAAATGAATTTAAGTAAATCATTATCTGCACTTTTTTCAAATAATACAGCATTTAAATTGATTTATTTGTGTTGCATTGAATTCTGTCTACCTGGAAGTTGTGGCTCTGTTCTTTTTCAGTTAACGCTTGTTAGAATTTACTGCGTGTTAGAATTCATGCACAGCCAGTGAAAAGACAGGCTAGTTTCATTTCATTGATATTCTGTTTCTGCCTTTAATAAGTGGTACATTTTGGATTATTTTCTGCTTAATGTCTGAGCATTGGACAGATAAAACCTACCTGCAATCAACTGGACGTATATGTGAATTTAAGTAAATCTTTATCTGCACTTTTTTCAAATAATACAGCATTTAAATTGATTTATTTGTGTTGCTTTGAATACTATCTAGCTGTAAGTTGTGGCTTTGTTTTTTTCAGTTCATGCTTGTTAGAATTTACTGCTTGTTAGAATTCCTGCATAGCCAGTGATAAGTGGGAGTAGTTTCACTTCACTGATATCCGGTTTCTGCCTTATAAAAGTGGTACATTTTGGATTATTTTCTACTTAAACTCTGAGCTTTGGCCGGCTAAGACATACCTGCAATCAACTGGACATATAAGTGAATTTAAGTAAATCTTTATCTGCACTTCTTTCAAATAATACAGCATTTAAATTGATTTACTTGTGTTGCATTAAATACTATCTAGCTGCAAGTTGTGGCTCTGTTTTTTTCAGTTAATGTTTGTTAGAATTTATTGCTTGTTAGAATTCCTGCATAGCCAGTGATAAGTGAGGGTAGTTTCACTTCATTGATATTCATTTTCTGCCTTATATAAGTGGTACATTTTGGATTATTTTCTGCTTAAACTCTGAGCTTTGGCTGGCAAAGACCTACCTGCAATCAACTGAACACATAAGTGAATTTAAGTAAATCTTTATCTGCACTTTTTTCAAATAATACAGCATTTAATTTGATTTATTTGTGCTGCATTTAATACTATCTAGCTGGAAGTTGTGGCTCAGTTTTTTCAGTTTATTCTTGTTAGAATTTACTGCTTGTAAGAATTCTTGCATAGCAAGTGATAAGTGGGTGTAGTTTCACTTCATTGTTATTTGGTTTCTGCTTTATATAAG
Organism: Protopterus annectens; assembly: GCF_019279795.1. Classification (NCBI taxonomy): domain Eukaryota; kingdom Metazoa; phylum Chordata; order Ceratodontiformes; family Protopteridae; genus Protopterus; species Protopterus annectens. The sequence continues at coordinate 216,756,085 of NC_056748.1, forward strand.
TGGTACATTTTGGATTTTTTTCTGCTTAAACTCTGAGTTTGGCTGGTTAAGTCCTACCTGCAATCAACTGGACACATAAGTGAGTTTAAGTAAACTTTTATCTTTTTTTTCTTCAAATAATACAGCATTTAAATTGATTTATTTTTGTTGCCTTGAATACTATCTAGCTGGTAGTTGTGGCTCTATTTTTTCAGTTAATGCTAGTTAGAATTTAGTGCTTGTTAGAACTCATGCATACCTAATAATAAGTGGGGGTAGTTTCACTTAATTGACATTCAGTTTCTGCCATATATAAGTCGTAAATTTTGGATTATTTTCTGGTAAACTCTGAGTTTTGGCTAGCTAAGATCACCTGCAATCAACTGGACGTATAAGTGAATTTAAGTAAATATTTTTCTGCACTTTTTTCAAATATTACAGCATTTAAATTGAATTATTTGTGTTGCATTGAATACTATCTAACTGGAAGTTGTGGATCTGCTTTTTCAGTTTATGCTTGTTAGAATTTTGTGCTTGTTAAAATTTCTGCATAGACAGTGATAAGTGGGGGTAGTTTCACTTCAGTGATATTCAGTTTCTGCCTTATATAAGTGGTACACTTTGGATTATATTCTGCTTAAACTCTGAGCTTTGGCTGGCTAAGACCTACCGGCAATCACCTGGATGTATAAGTCAATTTAAGTAAATCTTTATCTGCACTTTTTTCAAATAACACAGCATTTAAATTGATTTATTTGTGTTGCCTTAAATACTATATAGCTGGAAGTTGTGGCTCTGTTTTTTTTTCAGTTAATGCTTGTTAGAATTTATTGCTAATTAGAATTCCTGCATAGCCAGTGGTAAGTGTCGGTAGTTTCACTTCATTGATATTCAGTTTTTGCCTTATATAAGTGGTACATTTTGGATTATTTTCTGCTTAAACTATGAGCTTTGGCCGTCTAAGACCTATCTGCAATCAACTGGACGTATAAGTGAATTTAAGTAAATCTTTATCAGCACTTTTTTCAAATAATACACCATTTAAATTTAATTATATCTGTTGCATTGAATGCTTTCTACTTGGAAGATGTGGCTGTGTTTTTTCCAGTTAATGCTTGTTAGAATTTAGTGCGTGTTAGAATTCATGCATAGCCAGTGATAAGTTGGGCTAGTTTCACTTAATTGATATTTGGTTTCTGCCTTTTATAAGTGGGAGATTTTGGATTATTTTCTGCTTAAACTCTGAGCTTTGGCCGGCAAAGACCCACCTGCAATCAACTGGACGTAGAAGTTAATTTAAGTAAATCTTTATTTGCACTTTTTTCAAATAATACAGCATTTAAATTGATTTATTTGTGTTGAATTGAATACTATCTAGCTGGAAGTTGTGTATCTTTTTTTTCAATTAATGCTTATTACAATTAAGTGCATGTTAGAATTTCTGCATAGCCAGTGATAAGTGGGGTTAGTTTCACTTCATTGATATTTGGTTTCTGCCTTATATAAGTGGTACATTTTGGATTATTTTCTGCTTAAAATCTGAACTTTGTCCGGCTAAGACCTACATGCAATCAGCTGAACGTATAAATGAATTTAAGTAAATCGTTATCTGCACTTTTTTCAAATAATGCAACATTTAAATTGATTTATTTGTGTTGCATTGAATACTATCTAGCTGGAAGTCATAGCTTTGTTTTTTTCAGTTAATGCTTGTTAAAATGTACTGCTTGTTAGAATTCCTGCATAGCCAGTGATAAGTGGGGGTAGTTTCACTTCACTGATATCCTTTTCTGCCTTTTATAAGTGGTACATTTTGGTTTATTTTCTGTTTAAATTCTGAGCATTGAATAGATAAAACCTACCTGCAATCAACTGGACGTATATGTGAATTTAAGTAAATCTTTATCGGCCCTTTTTTCAAATAATACAGCATTTAAATTGATTTACTTGTGTTGCATTAAATACTATCTAGCTGGAAGTTGTGGCTCTGTTTTTTTCAGTTAATGTTTGTTAGAATTTGTTGCTTGTCAGAATTCCTGAAAAGCCAGTGATAAGTCGGGGTAGTTTCACTTCACTGATATTCATTTTCTGCCTTATATAAGTGGTATAGTTTGGATTATTTTCTGCTTAAACTCTGAGCTTTGGCCGGCTAAGCCCTACCTGCAATCAACTGGATGTATAAGGGAATTTAAGTAAATTTTTATCTGCTGTTTTTTCAAATAATACAGCATTTAAATTGATTTATTTGTGTTGCCTTGAATACTATCTAGCTGGAAGTTGTTGTTCTATTTATTCAGTTAATGCTAGTTAGAATTTACTTCTTGTTAGTATTCCTGCATAGCCAATAATAAGTGGGTGTAGATTCACTTCATTGACATTCAGTTTCTGCCTTATATGAGGTAAATTTTGGATTCTTTTCTGGTAAACTTAGAGTTTTGGCTGGCTAAGATTCCCTGCATTCAACTGGACTTATAAGTGAATTTAAGTAAATATTTTTCTGTACTTTTTTCAAATATTACAGTATTTAAATTGATTTATTTGTGTTGCTTTGAATACTATCAAGCTGAAAGCTGTGGCTCTGTTTTTCCAGTTAATAATTTTGAGAATTTAGTGCTTGCTAGAATTCCTGCATAGCCAGTGATAAGTGGGGGTAGTTTCGCTTCACTGATATTCGGTTTCTGCCTTTTATTAGTGGTAAATTTTGAATTATTTTCTGGTAAACTCGGAGTTTTGGCTGGCTAAGATCACCTGCATTCAACTGGATGTATAAGTGAAGTTAAGTAAATATTTTTCTTCACTTTTTTCAAATATTACAACATTTAAATTGATTGATTTGTGTTGCATTGAATACTATCTAGCTGGAAGTTGTGGATCTGCTTTTTCAGTTAATGCTTGTTAGAATTTATTGCTAATTAGAATTCGTACATAGCCAGTGATAAGTGTGGGTAGTTTCACTTCATTGATATTCAGTTTCTGCCTTATATAAGTGGTACATTTTGGATTATTTTCTGCTTAAACTATGAGCTTTGGCCGTTTAAGACCTATCTGCAATCAACTGGACGTATAAGTGAATTTAAGTAAATCTTTATCAGCACTTTTTTCAAATAATAAAGCATTTAAATTTAATTATATCTGTTGCATTGAATGCTTTCTGCCTGGAAGTTGTGGCTCTGTTTTTTCAGTTAATGCTTGTTAGAATTTACTGCTTGTTAGAACTCATGCATAGCTAATAATAAGTGGGGGTAGTTTCACTTCATTGGCATTCAGTTTCTGCCTTATATAAGTGGTAAATTTTGGATTATTTTCTGGTAAACTCAGAGTTTTGGCTAGCTAAGATCACCTGCAATCAACTGGACGTATAAGTGAATTTAAGTAAATATTTTTCTGCACTTTTTTCAAATATTACAGCATTTAAATTGATTTATTTGTGTTGCATTGAATACTATCTAACTGGAAGTTGTGGATCTGCTTTTTCAGTTAATGCTTGTTAGAATTTAGTGCTTGTTATAATTTCTGCATAGACAGTGATAAGTGGGGGTAGTTTCACTTCACTGATATTCGGTTTCAGCCTTATATAAGTGGTACATTTTGGATTATATTCTGCTTAAATTCTGAGATTTGGCTGGCTAAGACCTACCAGCATTCACCTGGATGTATAAGTCAATTTAAGTAAATCTTTATCTGCACTTTTTTCAAATAATACAGCATTTAAATTTAATTATATCTGTTGCATTGAATGCTTTCTGCCTGGAAGTTGTGGCTCTGTTTTTTTTCAGTTAATGCTTGTTAGAATTTAGTGAGTGTTGGAATTCCTGCATAGCCAGAGATAAGTGGGGATAGTTTCACTTCATTCATATTCACTTTCTGCCTTATATAAGTGGTACATTTTGGATTATTTTCTGCATAAACTATGAGCTTTGGCCATTTAAGACCTACCTGCAAGCAACTGGACTTATAAGTGAATTTAAGTAAATCTTTATCTGCACTTTCTTCAAATAATACAGCATTTAAATTGATTTTTTTGCATTGAATTATATCTAGCTGGAAGTTGTGGCTCTGTTTTTTTTCTGCTTTATATAAATGCTACATTTTGGATTATTTTCTGCATAAAATATGTACTTTACCCATCTAAGACCTACCTGCAATCAACTGGACTTATAAGTGAATTTAAATAAATCTTTATCTGCACTTTCTTCAAATAATACAGCATTTAAATTGATTTATTTGTGTTGCATTGAATTCTATCTACCTGGAAGTTGTGGTTCTGTTCTTTTTTAGTTAATGCTTGTTAGAATTTAGTGTGTGTTAGAATTCATGCACAGCCAGTGAAAAGACAGACTAGTTTCACTTCATTGATATTCAGTTTCTGCCTTATATAAGTGGTACATTTTGGTTTATTTTCTGCTTAAACTCTGAGCATTGGACAGATAAAACCTACCTGCAATCAACTGGACGTATATGTGAATTTAAGTAAATCTTTATCTGCACTTTTTTCAAATAATACAGCATTTAAATTGATTTATTTGTGTTGCATTGAATACTATCTAGCTGGAAGTTGTGGCTCTGTTTTTTCAGTTAATGCTTGTTAGAATTTACTGCTTGTTAGAATTCCTGCATAGCCAGTGATAAGTGGGGGTAGTTTCACTTCACTGATATTCATTTTCTGCCTTATATAAGTGGTACATTTTGGATTATTTTCTGCTTAAACTCTGAGCTTTGGCTGGCTAAGACCTACCTGCAATCAACTGGATGTATAAGTGAATTTAAGTAAATCTTTATCTGCACTTTTTCAAATAATACAGCATTTAAATTGATTTATTTGTGTTGCCTTGAATACTATCTAGCTGGAAGTTGTGGCTCTATTTTTTCAGTTAATGCTTGTTAGAATTTACTGCTTGTTAGAATTCCTGCATAGCCAGTGATAAGTGGGGTAGTTTCACTTCATTGATATTCAGTTTCTGCCTTATATAAGTGGTACATTTTGGATTATTTTCTGCTTAAACTCTGAGCTTTGGCTGGCTAAGACCTACCTGCAATCAACTGGATGTATAAGTGAATTTAAGTAAATCTTTATCTGCACTTTTTTCAAATAATACAGCATTTAAATTGATTTATTTGTGTTGCATTGAATACTATCTAGCTGGAAGTTGTGGCTCTGTTTTTTCAGTTAATGCTTGTTAGAATTTACTGCTTGTTAGAATTCCTGCATAGCCAGTGATAAGTGGGGGTAGTTTCACTTCATTGATATTCGGTTTCTGCCTTTTATTAGTTGTACATTTTGGATTATTTTCTGCTTAAACTCTGAGCTTTGGCTGGCAAAGACCTACCTGCAATCAACTGGATGTATAAGTGAATATAAGTAAATCTTTATCTGCACTTTTTTCAAATAATACAGCATTTAAATTGATTTATTTGTGTTGCATTGAATACTATCTAGCTGGAAGTTGTGGATCTGTTTTTTCAGTTAATGCTTGTTAGAATTTAGTGTTTGTTAGAATTTTTGCATAGACAGTGATAAGTGGGGGTAGTTTCACATCATTGTTATTCGATTTCTGCCTTATATAATTACTACATTTTGGATTATTTTCTGCTTAAACTATGAGCTTTGGCCATCTAAGACCTATCTGCAATCAACTGGACATATAAGTGAATTTAAGTAAATCTTTATCGGCACTTTTTTTAAAATAATACAGCATTTGAATTTAATTATATCTGTTGCATTGAATACTTCTACCTGGAAGTTGTGGCTCTGTTTTTTTCAGTTAATGCTTTTTAGAATTCAGTGCATGTTAGAATTCATGGATAGCCAGTGATAAGATGGGCTAGTTTCACTTAATTGATATTCGGTTTCTGCCTTATATAAGTGGGACATTTTGGATTATTTTCTGCTTAAACTCTGAGCTTTGGCCGGCAAAGACTCACCTGCAATCAACTACACGTAGAAGTGAATTTAAGTTAATCTTTATCTGCACTTTTTTCTAATAATACAGCATTTAAATTGATTTATTTGTGTTGAATTGAATACTATATGGCTGGAAGTTGTGGATCTGTTTTTTCATTTAATACTTGTTAGAATTTAATGCATGTTAGAATTTCTGCATAGCCAGTGATAAGTGGGGGTAGTTTCACTTCATTGATATTTGGTTTCTGCATTAGATAAGTGATACATTTTGGATTCCTTTCTGCTTAAACTCTGAGCTTTGGCCGGTTAAGACCTACCTGCAATCAACTGGATGTATAAGTGAATTTAAGTAAATCTTTATCTGCACTTCTTTCAAATAATACAGCATTTAAATTGATTTACTTGTGTTGCATTAAATACTATCCAGCTGGAAGTTGTGGCTCTGTATTTCAGTTAATGTTTGTTAGAATATATTGCTTGTTAGAATTCCTGCATATCCAGTGATAAGTGGGGGTAGTTTCACTTCATTGATATTCATTTTCTGCCTTATATAAGTGGTACATTTTGGATTATATTCTGCTTAAACTCTGTGATTTGGCTGGCAAAAACCTACCTGCAATCAACTGAACACATAAATGAATTTATGTAAATCTTTATCTGCACTTTTTTCAAATAATACAGCATTTAATTTGATTTATTTGTGTTGCATTGAATACTATCTAGCTGGAAGTTGTGGCTCAGGTTTTCAGTTTATTCTTGCTAGAATTTACTGCTTGTTAGAATTCCTGCATAGCAAATGATAAGTGGGTGTAGTTTCACTTCATTGTTATTCGGTTTCTGCTTTATATAAGTAATACATTTTGGATTTTTTTCTGCTTTAACTCAGAGTTTGGCTGGCTAAGACTTACCTGCAATCAACTGGACACATAAATGAATTTACGTAAATCTTTATCTGCACTTTTTTCAAATAATACAGTATTTAAATGTATTTATTTGGGTTGCATTGAATACTATCTAGCTTGAAGTTGTGGCTCCGTTATTTCAGTTAGTGCTTGTTAGAATGTACTGCTTGTTAGAATCCTTGCACAGCCAGTGATAAGTGGGTGTAGTTTCTCTTCATTGATATTCGGTGTCTGCCTTATATAAGTGGTACATTTTGGATTAGTTTCTGCTTAAACTCTAAGCTTGCACCTACCTACACACAACAATTGACATAAATGAATTTATGTAATTCTTTATCTGCACTTTTTTTCAAAATAATAAGCATTTAAAATTATTTTTTTATTTTGTGTTGTCTTGAATTAGCTTGAAGCTGTGGCTCGTTATTTCAGTTAATGTTAAGTGAATGAATTGTGAAATGCTGCTGCTTGAAATTAAGCCAGTGAGTGTGGGGGAGTAGTTTCACTTCTTCGATATTATTCGGTTTTTTTTTTTTGGTATGGTACATTTTATATTTTTTTCTTAAACTCTCTGGTTTTGGCTTGCTAAGACCTGCAAAGAACTTGATTGTAAAAAGGCAGGAGTCTCAGGAACACCAAACAAAGATCACCACGATGTAAAAAAATGTAGTTTATTCCAGAAAAACGAGCGCTTTCGCATACACACAAGTATGCTTCTTCAGGTTTCAGTTTAAATGGGAAACTCAAGCATTCTTATAGCAATAACAATTACATAATTAAATAATTGAGAGAGCTTAATTTCCTGCTCTTTCTAGAATAATTAAACAATTAATATATGTAGTAGGTAATGCATAGTGAATATCTCCTTAAAAACATAGCCACACTGTTAGAAATATATATAGTCAACTAATAATGAAACAGTGTAGCTATATTAAATCCATTATTTAGATAAAAACTTGTTATTAATACAGATCAAATAGATTTAAACAAGCATAGATTTGAAAATATGAATATAGAATGTTTCGTATAATATATGAATTTTCACTTTTGTTTATCTATTGGCTCTTAATATTTAGCTCATATAGAAATCTACTTAACTATAAAAAATATATAGAAATACAATGTGTCCATATATAAATAAATAACCATATATATATATATAAATATAAACATTTTATCTCTGAATACTGTTGTTAGTTGAGATATTATATATCTGTGTATAAATACAAAGTATAAATATAAATATATATGAAACATGGATAAGGATGCATAAATTTATATACTTTTATGTTCTTATATATTAAAACTGCAATCCTTATTTTCTTTAATTATTAAGTTTTATTTAAAATTATAACATATTATCACTTTGTGTACATATATCAGTGCAATATATTAAAAACTATTAAGATACATAGATAATCATATGAAGATAAGTATATTAATAAATAAACTATATATATAAATTTCTACATTATAACAAATTAACATATCTTATCCTGTAGAATTCATCATTAAATATTCAGATATGAAAAATATATTCTTCAAAAACCAACCTCTATTGTTGTTCTAGGATATACAATTAATCTTGTAAATACTAGCGTGATGCCAAAACAGGTTTGATGCTAATAGCACTATTTAATCCTGCTGTTACATGTGCCTTTAGTCTTAAAATCCATTGCAATTCTACATTCTCAAGGTGTAGCATATTATCACCTCTTTTCTTATTGCATTTTACTATTTGTATTACTCGAAACTTGAAATTATGATCAGAATATAAACCAATGTGTTTAGCTAAAGCATTAGTTTGAATTTGTTTTCTTATTTCATAAACATGATTATAAATGCGATCTCTTAATCTTCTCGAGGTCAAACCTACATAATAAGCATCACATTTCTGACATGTGGCCAAATAAATCACATTGGTGGTGTCACAAGTTGCATCGACTTTGAATTCATATCTATAATTCAGTTCTGGTACTTCAAAGTCTATATCTTTTGTAATATAGACACACATGTTACATTTATTACAAGGCTTTGTCCCTGCTTGTAGGCTCTTACAGCTGTTGGGACCAAACACTGATCTTTCCTTACAAATAAGTCTTTTTATATTTTTGCTATTTCTATAACAAAATGTAGGTGTAATGCCTATCAGTGCCTTGATTTCCGAATTTATAGTCAAAATGTTCCAATTCTTCTTGACTATAGCTGTAATATTGTAATTATCATTGGTGTATCTAGTTGTAAATGGAACCTTAGTTCTAGTGTCTCTAGAATCAATTCTACATCTTATACTAGAGGTCTTATTGTTTACTTGTTCATTCTCATAAGGTTCATCAAGACCATGTTCATTGGTATTATTATATGTGAAGAAATTCTTATTCATATTTTCTATTAGACTAAGGGGATAGCCTCTTTCTAGGAATAAATCACTCATAATAGCAAGTTGTTTGTTTCGTTCTAATTCATTGCTACATATTCTAGAGATCCTAGTATACTGGTTTCTAACAATATTTTGAAAAACATGCCTTGGGTGCATACTATTATAGTGTAGAATGGCATTTTTCCAACATTCCTTCCTATATAATTTTGTATTTAATCCAGTTTCACCTTCAGTATAGATTGTAACATCAAGAAAATTGATATAATCAAATGAAAAATCAAGGGTGAATTCAAGAAAATTCGTAGTGGATTCAAAATAATTTAAAAGTTCTTTTAAGGAAGGTACGTCACCTTTCCACAATATAAGAATATCATCCACAAAACGTCTATACAGAATCATATTGTCCATATATGGAGTGTTAAATATATGTTGACATTCCCAATAGTAAAGAACCAAATTTGCATATGAGTTGGCACGGGGGTTCCCATCGCAACCCCCCATACCTGTTTGTATATTTTATCTCTGAAAGAGAAAACATTGTTATTCAATACTATATCCAATAGTGCACAAATAAGGAGTTGTGTATCTTTATCTATTATTGTATGTCTATTAATAACCTGTCTCACCGCCTCAATACCATAATCATTTGGTATAGTGGTAAAGAGATTTTTCACATCCATAGTGGCTAGAATCATTGAGGCCCCTATTTCATTCTCATATGTTATATTTTTGAGATCTGTTAATAATTGTTGCATATCTCTCAAGATTGTTGATACTTCTCTTACTATTGGGCCTAATTTGGACTCTAAATAAATTGAGATATTCTCTGTGAACCATTTATTACCAGCCACTGTGGGACGTATTGGAGATGGAAATTTCTCCTTGTGCATCTTTGGTAAACCCTTGATAAAAGGAATCAAAGGTTTTTCTATTATACAAAAGTCATATAACTGTTTGCTCAGTCAAATCATTATCTGCACTTTTTTAAAAAAATACAGCATTTTAAATTGATTTATTTGTGTTGCACTGAATACTATATAGCTGGAGGCTGTGGCTCTGTTTTTTTCAGTTAATACTTGTTAAAATTTAACCCGTGTTAGAATTCCTGCATAGCCAGTGATAAGTGGGGTTTGTTTCACTTCATTGATATTCAGTTTCTGCCTTTTATTAGTGGTACATTTTGGATTATTTTCTGCTTAAACTCTGAGCCTTGGCCAGCAAAGACTTACCTGCAATCAACTGGACGTATAAGTGAATTTAAGTAAATCTTTATCTGCACTTTTTTTCAAATAATACAGCATTTAAATTGATTTATTTGTGTTGCATTGAATACTATCTAACTGGAAGTTGTGGATCTGTTTTTTCAGTTAATGCTTGTTAGAATGTACTGCTTGTTAGAATTTTTGCATAGACAGTGATAAGTAGGGGTAGTTTCACTTCATTGATATTCGGTTTCTGCCTTATATAAGTGGTACATTTTGGATTATTTTCTGCTTAAACTTTGAGCTTTGGCCATCTAAGACCTATCTGCAATCAACTGGACGTATAAGTGAATTTAAGTAAATCTTTATTGGCACTTTTTTCAAATATTACAGCATTTCAATTTAATTATATCTGTTGCATTGAATACTTTCTACCTGGAAGTTGTGGCTCTGTTTTTTTTTCAGTTAATGCTTGTTAGAATTTAGTGCATGTTAGAATTCATTCATAGCCATTGATAAGTTGGGCTAGTTTCACTCAAATGGTATTCAGTTTCTGCCTTATATAAGTGGGACATTTTGGATTCTTTTCTGCTTAAACTCTGAGCTTTGGCCGGCAAAGACCCACCTGCAATCAACTGGATGTAGAAGTGAATTTAAATTAATCTTTATCTGCACTTTTTTCAAATAATACAGCATTTAAATTGATTTATTTGTGTTGAATTGAATACTATCTAGCTGGAAGTTGTGGAACTGTTTTTTCAATTAATGCTTGTTAGAATTTAGTGTGTGTTAAAATTTCTGCATAGCCAGTGATAAGTGGGGGTAGTTTCACTTCATTGATATTTGTTTTTTGCCTTATATAAGTGGTACATTTTAGATTATTTTCTGCTTAAAATCTGAGCTTTTTCCGGCTAAGACCTACATGCAATCAGCTGGACGTATAAGTGAATTTAAGTAAATCTTTATCTGCACTTTTTTCAAATAATGCAGCATTTAAATTGATTTATTTGTGTTGCATTGAATACTATCTAGCTGGAAGTCGTGACTTTGTTTTTTTAGTTAATACTTGTTAGAATGTACTGCTTGTTAAAATTCCTGCACAGCCAGTGATAAGTGAGGGTAGTTTCACTTCACTGATATCCGGTTTCTGCCTTATATAAGTGGTAAATTTTGGATTATTTTCTGCTTAAAATCTGAGCTTTGTCAGGCTAAGACCTACGTGCAATCAGCTGGACGTATAAGTGAATTTAAGTAAATCTTTATCTGCACTTTTTTCAAATAATGCAGCATTTAAATTGATTTATTTGTGTTGCATTGAATTCTATCTAGCTGGAAGTTGTGGCTCTGTTTTTTTCAGTTAATGCTTGTTAGAATTTAGTGCTTGTTAAAATTCCTGCATAGCCAGTGATAAGTGGGGATAGTTTCACTTCATTGATATTCGGTTTCTGCCTTATATGAATGGAACATTTTGAATTATTTTCTGCATAAACTATGAACTTTGCCCATCTAAGACCTACCTGCAATCAACTGGACTTATAAGTGAATTTAAATAAATCTTTATTTGCACTTTTTTCAAGTAATACAGCATTTAAATGTATTTATTTGTGTTGCATTGAATACTATCTACCTGGAAGTTGTGGCTCAGTTTTTTTCAGTTAATGCTTGTTAGAATTTAGTGCATGTTAGAATTCATGCACAGCCAGTGAAAAGACAGGCTAGTTTCACTTCATTGATATTTGGTTTCTGCCTTATATAAGTCATACATTTTGGATTATTTTCTGCTTAAACTCTGAGCATTGGACAGATAAAACCTACCTGCAATCAACTGGATGTATATGTAAATTTAAGTAAATCTTTATCTGCACTTTTTTCAAAACATACAGCATTTAAATTGATTTATTTGTGCTGCATTGAATGCTATCTAGCTGGAATTTGTGACTTTGTTTTTTTCAGTTGATGCTTGTTAGAATATATTGCTTGTTAGAATTTCTGCATAGCCAGTGATAAGTGGGGGTAGTTTCACTTCACTGATATTCATTGTCTGCTGTATATAAGTGGTGAGTTTTGGATTATTTTCTGCTTAAACTATGAGCTTTGGCTGGCAAAGACCTATCTGCAATCAACTGAACACATAAGTAAATTTAAGTAAAGCTTTATCTGCACTTTTTTTCAAATAATACAGAATTTAATTTGATTTTTTTGTGCTGCACTAAATACTATCTAGCTGGATGTTGTGGCTCAGTTTTTTCAGTTGATTCTTGTTAGAATTTACAGCTTGTTAGAATTCCTGCATAGCAAGTGATAAGTGGGTATAGTTTCACTTCATTGTTATTCGGTTTCTGTCTAGCTGGTTGTGGCTCAGTTTTTCAGTTGATTCTTGTTAGAATTTACAGCTTGTTAGAATTCCTGCATAGCAAGTGATAAGTGGGTATAGTTTCACTTCATTGTTATTCGGTTTCTGCTTTATATAAGTGATACATTTTGGATTTTTTTCTGCTTAAACTCTGAGTTTGGCTGGCTAAGACCTACCTGCAATTAACTGGACACATAACTGAATTTATGTAAATCTTTATCTGCACCTTTTTCAAATAATACAGCATTTAAATGTATTTATTTGAGCTGCATTGAATACTATATAGCTTGAAGTCATGGCTCCATTTTTTCAGTTAATGCTTGTTAGAATGTACTGCTTGTTAGAATTCCTGCACAGCCAGTGATAAGTGGGTGTAGTTTCTCTTCATTGATATTCGGTTTCTGCCTTATATAAGTGATACATTTTGGATTAGTTTCTGCTTAAACTCTGAGCTTTGGCTGGCAAAGACCTACCTGCAATCAACTGGGCGTATAAGTGAATTTAAGTAAATCTTCATCTGCACTTTTTTCAAATAATACAGCATTTAAATTGATTTATTTGTGTTGCATTGAATACTATCTAGCTGGAAGTTGTGGGTCTGTTTTTTCAGTTAATGCTTGTTAGAATTTAGTGCTTGTTAGAATTCCTGCATAACCAGTGATAAGTGGGGGTAGTTTCACTTCATTGATATTCGGTTTCTGCCTTTTATTAGTGGTACATTTTGCATTATTTTCTGCTTAAACTCTGAGTGTTGGCTTGCTAAGACCTACCTGCAATCAACTGGATGTATAAGTGAATTTAAGTAAATCATTATCTGCACTTTTTTTAAAATAATACAGCATTTTAAATTGATTTATTTGTGTTGCACTGAATACTATCTAGCTGGGGGCTGTGGCTCTGTTTTTTTCAGTTAATGCTTGTTGGAATTTAGTCCTTGTTAGAATTCCTGCACAGCCAGTGATAAGTGGGGTTTGATTCACTTCATTGATATTCGATTTCTGCCTTTTATTAGTGGTACATTTTGGATTTTTTCTGCTTAAACTCTGAGCTTTGGCCGGCAAAGACTTACCTGCAATCAACTGGACATATAAGTGAATTTAAAGGGACAATCCCATGGATTTTTTGTTTGATTTAGCCTTTGTTTACATTTCAGGTTTGCCTTGCTGAACATGCTCACTTTTGGCTGAGGGGGTTGGGGGAAGATTGCCTGCAGGAAGCTTCAAAGGTGTTAGCCAAATTCCATCTCAAATTGCAGTTCTACTGACAACAGTCTCAGTGTCACCCATTCATTTGTTTAATCTGTGCATTTGCCCATTGAGAAAAGTAGCCTTTTAGGCATTTAATGACTTAACTACTGCTGCTGTTACTGTAGAAAACACAGCAGTAATGCAATACTTTTAAAGGGATATTATTTTGTTTCTAAAATCAGTTGCTAGAGTACTTTATCTTTTAATGTAGTGTAAGTCATATATTTACACAGAGGCAGGATTTTCAGAGAAGGTTGTTGGCATACTGCAGGATAGATGTCACAAACTTCAGTGTGGTTTGGTTGTTATTAGGAAATGCTAAGACTTTACTGTTTGTTCTTTTGTATTTCCCTTCCCCCACCCATAGGCCATTAGATTAGTTGATCTAGTTACACTCAAATCTGCATCCTTTGCAGCACTGAAATTACATCTTTAGTATGCGCTTGTTTTTGTAAAACTTAGTGGAATTATTATCCCAGCCTGGGCAATTGTATTTTTTCATGCTTGTTGCAACATGCTTTTTTTTTCCTTTACAGATAATTATTTTTCATATGTTCAGCAATAGTGTTGCTTATTAGTGCATGTACTCATGCCGACATATATACAATAGTTTCTCCTCAGTTCACAGACAGCATTGCTTTGAACATTTGGATTCTTGGAAACAAACCCACTGAGTTGCAAATGTCCTAATAGAAGAATAAAATCTCATAACATTTCAATAAGAATAATGTCAGACAACATTGAAACTGAATCTTGTTACTTTTACTAAAAGTATTTTCCCCTTAGCTGACACCTTTCAGGAATCACACAGTAACTGCCTGTATAATAGTGATTCCACCCAACTCAATTTATTTATTTTTTTTCCCTGCGCTGCAATCAAATGTTTGGATCTTTCACTCTTTCCCTGAATATTTGACTGCAAGAGAGTTACAGCAGTCACCATTTGAAAGTTGAGGCAAATGTAGTCTCTGTATTTCCCTATATTTTCATATGTGTGTGCATAAGTATGCGTGCAATATGTAACCTATGTTTATATTCATGTGGTTGTAAAACCGTAGCCTTGCTATGTCTTACTGACCGGCTTGCGATTCAAGGCATTCCTGAATGTCTGTCAAATTTGTATATGCTGGATATGTAGCAATGCATGTATTTTATTAAAACGTATGCAGTGCACCTAATTGTTTTAGTGGTTTACTTCACTGTTAATATTGGAATTCTCATAACGTTTCTCAAACTTGCTTCTTTTGTGACTCAGATGGCTGTGTTGATGAGACCACTTACCCTTATCAAGATGGAGATAGATAATTTAAATAACCAAATGCATTTGTCATGTGTCATTATGTGTTTATCATATGCATTGCTTTGGTTGTTTAAAATGTATTTGCTGTATATCTTTATGTCATTATAGATCCACTACACACACACACACACACACACACACACACACACACACACACACACACACACACACACACACACACACACATCTGTCTATGAACTTGTGTGTGTCTTTTCTTATGTATATGGATGTACCTACACCAATATGTGTGGTGTGTTGGTGGATCTATACATGTACACACTCCTACACTGGCATGCAGGAAGTATTTGTATGCTAACAGTATTCATGTCACTGCCCCTTTATTGCTAGTTTTACAAGTAAGATTTTTTTTTCCATTTGTCATATGCCACTTGACAAGAATATTAAAAGTGTGACTCAAACTACAGAAACTACAGACCCATAAGATTAACTAGCTTTATCTGTAAGGCCATGGAACAAATCATCATGGGCCCTGTGAATAAGGACATAGGTGATCTCCAAACCCTTGATCCGACAATTTTGGTTTTGTCAAAGACAGGTCATAGCTGTTAAACCTGATAGACTTCTTCAAAACATCACCAGAGCCATAAAAAAGGCAAATGTGTGCATACAGCCTACCTTAAATAAACAAAAGCCTTCGACACAGTCCCACATTCGGGCATCATTGATAAACTCTCCCAGTTGAATATCAACCCTTATGTTGTCAGGTAGGTTGCTAACTGGCTCTCCTTCAGATCATACTCAGTCAAAGTTGGGGACTTTCCCTTGACCAGCAGACCTGTCAGCAGTGTAGTTCCACAGGGTTCAGTGCTGGACCCCCTATTGTTTGGAATATACTTCTCAGAAGGTCATGCCAAAATAGACCGGCTGTGGCTGACTAAGTTTGCTGATGACTGCAAATTAGGTGCAATCATTTAATCCCCAAACAATGTCAATATACTTCAAGAGGGATTTATACAAATGAATGACTGGTGCCAAAGCTGTGGACTCAAACTCAGTGCTAAAAAATGCATTATCATCCCATTTTGTAAAAATCATATCCCTGCAGACTATCATATAAATAATAATACTCCACATTAACAACTCAGTAGTGAGAGAATTGGGAAAACAAGTTGACTGTAGCCTAAACTTTGACCACGGTGTGTCTACTGTGGTAAGGAAGGCATTCTATGTTGCTCACCTCATTAGCAAAGGCATTGCCTCAAGAGTGAAACAGGTAATAACTCCCCTGTACTCACCCCTCATCAGGCCAATACTAGAGTACAATGCTCCCTTTGTGTGTACCTTACCTGGCACCTGCAGCCACTTGAGAGACCTCAGAGATGTCTAACTAAGAAAATTACATGGTCTCCACCACATCATACATTGACAGACTGAAGTCACTGTCACTTTACTTAGTAGTATACAGACTACTTAGAGGAGATCTGTGTCTGGCCTACACAGTAATCTCATACTCACACCTAATAGAAATGCTGCACATCCACATGACAAATAGGATAAGAGCCACTTGTCCCAGGAACCTTAACATGGCCTGCGACATAAATAAGACCTGCTGGAGAGACAGATATGTCTCTCAGAGGTTGCCACTCCTCAGGAATAAGATACCAATTCACATCAAACAGAGCCCCTCTATGACACTGTTGCAAAAAGATTATTCCTTGTGGCTTTTGGCTTTAGGAGCTTGCTATTCTGGGTGACCGCATACGTGTCCCTCTATGACACTGTTTAACTGTAGCCTGGATGACTGGATGGGAAACCATAAATTCCTTGCCGTGGATTTCACCTAAGACCCTCCTAGATATGGGCAGCCATTGCTAACTAAGATTTTGAGTTTAGGCTAGATCCTTTATATTGGGTTTCTCTAGTATTATATTGGGTACACGCGGCTAGGGTTATATAAACCTTTGGGTCAGTAGCCTAGTAACCACCTATGAACCTGTCAAGTAACAAGAGTATTCTTGCTTTCAGTCATCTACATTTTGAGAGATGATGATCTTACTTGAGTTGGCACACTCTCAAACTGCACTGCATTTTTTTTTCAGGATAGCTGTTGCCATGCCCCTGAGAATTTGGTAGGGAGAGGTACTTAAGAGGAAGCAAGCTCAGCAGCAAGCGGCCAAGGGTAATTCTAGGTAAACATTAATTTGCCATTACATAGTTGTAGTTCTTCCTGGATATGCAAACATAAGGCAAACAAGGTGCTCCCAACTCAAAATTGGACAACCTAAGTATAGTTCAGGCAGGGAGCAATCAGAAAAAAGTGTGCAGTGAATAATAACTGGACATTTTATACTATGTTGCTTTCACAGTGGGCTCAAATCAACAGAGTGGCATTGGAAACAGCATCAGTACCCATGTGGGTACAAATTCATTCACAGTATCAGTGCACGTATGACAATAACACATAAGAAATTATTATTTGGCTTACAAACTGGCACTACTGCAGTTTAGAGACACTAGAAAGGTGCAAGATTGTCTAGTTGTATGGCTCATAGCAGTAAAACAATGGAGGGCACACACCCTGCTACTGTTAGACGCTGATTAAAACAAGTTGAAGGCAACATTACACCTGGCAAGCTATCAGCTGGCTGCACAAGGCCATGAGGAGGCAGTGCGAGACTTATGGGACAAACTCCAAAATATATGCCATCAGTAATACAACAGATTGTTTTTCATAGCCTGTAGCAGCCCTATGTGGATTGTGGAGCACTTAGCTGGTCAAATTAAGAATATTCTAAGAATAAATAGGAAAAAATTGTGACTGATGAAGAGGTGAAGAACCAGTGGCTGACTTCAGACTGAGGGGCCACAGAATGGAATGTAGTACAATGGCTACAACATAACCAAACACTGTGCCTACAATATAGAAGTCCACTCACACAGTTTCATCATAGACTGGCAATTAAGAAGGAGCAGTTCTCTGCCATGAGAAGGGTACCCTGTTTACCCAGCTTCAAGTGAGGCTGTACTGAAGAAATCAGTGGAGTGATGAAGCTTGGACCCCAAACATATACCCCCACGTTCAGTTAGATTCCACACTCATTTAGCATAGCGGCAGCTTCTCATGTAAAGTGGGCAAGGACTTTGTGGGAGAACATCAAGAAATCAGGAAGATGGAATTACAATGCTTATGAAAGATAACTGAAAAATAACCTCTTCTACCACCCTTAACATTGTTGTCTTTTATTTGCAGAACCTGGGTGTTACCTGTTAGACACATATTGCACCTTCCAATAATACCTTTTGTTGACTGGAGCTTCCTGCATGTATGTTTGATCGCCTGGTCCCTTGCTAGTGCTCTTCCATGTGAATGGAAACACCTGTCTTATATATATATATATATATAAAACCTCCTGGAACATGCTGACATTACCTGTGACCTATTGTAGTACAAAAGGTGTAACATGTAAATTGTGTGTTAAAGGCAAAATTATCATATTTACACTGATGCCACACAGTTTTCGGAGTTGTACACCCTTCCACAATCCTTACTGCTGCCTGCTATTCATGGTGATTCTTAAATCAAGGGTTCAAATGTCATTTTTGATATGTGCAGTTCTTGCTCTGTATGACATTTTTCAGCAGACAGACTGCTGTCCATCCATATGGTACATGGCCCATTCTACCCTGCTTGACCTCTTACAGCTATGCAACATGCACACCACCATGAACACCCACAGCAAAGACTGTAATCTGTTATAGACACAGAAATGGCACATGGCTGGCACAACAGATTTCTATCCCAAGGAATCCTTTACTTATTGAATCAACTTCCTATGCATGTCAAGCAATCCTAGACATGGTCTGTATTCATTAATATTCTGAATGAATAGCCTGGAAATCATAAATTCTCTTTGGGGTATATAGCATGATGCTTCTTGACCATGAAGCTTAACTCACTCAACAGTGCTTGGGCTTAGCTGGCTATGCTTATTAATGGTCTTTTGAACTGCATGCCTAGTACATACCTATGAACTTATTAACATAATATATATATATATATATATATATATATATATATATATATATATATATACTTACCAATGTGCATGCTGCATATAGAATATACATGCAGACAAAAACATCAGTTTATTGATGAATGTATTTCTATAAGCCATCTCATTTGAATGTCATTATATGGTCATTAATATATACTGCTGACCACACCAATTATCATACTACCATGATTGTGATACAGATATCTCTGAATTGCAAATACCCTGCATGTCAACACTGACTGCATAGTTTAGCTTTACACACTGTGCTATTTTTCCTTTTAGAATACCCCCTACTGTGTTTTATGTCTTGTAAGAGTACCAACTCTATACTCACATAACAAGGTACCTGTAAACAAACATTTAATTGTTTACTTCAGCATGTACTGTGGTGGTGCAGCGGTTAGCATTGCTGCCTCACAGCAAGAGGTTCTTTGGTTCGATTCTCAGCTGGGGTGCCTTCTGTGTGGAGTCTGCATGTCGTCACGTGGTTTTCCTCCAGGTGCTCCTGTTTCCTCCCACATCCCAAAGACATGCTGTAGGTAGATTGGACACTCAAAATTGGCCCTAGGTGTGAGTGTGTGCATGTGTGTGCCTTCTGTGGAAGGTTGAGTGCCAGGCTGGCAACTTAACACCGTAAAACTCCACTGCCAATCATGACTGGACAGGTGATCCGCTGTGGCAAACCCTAACCGGGAAAAAGCTGAAAGAAGAGGAAGAAGCACGTAATGAAAACAACAAACAGATGTGTGCTGTACTCTCCAAGGTACCATGAATTAAACTTAACCTCAGTCTGAAATCATTTATTTTTCCCCTTATTTTTTTATTCATCTGTTTGTTTAATTGTTTGTGTACTTATTAATTGCAGCTTGATAACCATGCAGATGGGAGGCTGACAGACTCTTTTGAGTTACAACCTGAGCTCCATGGTGCAAGAGATAAACCAAAAATTGTAAATAGAATAAAGAATCATACCACTTTCAGAAGGGATGTCAAACAGCTGGGCGAAATGCAGAAGTGGAATTCAAGCAAGATGATAGTTGAACGAATATAAAAAATGGAAATTAGGTCAAACTATAACTACACCTTTGCAGGCAAGAATGGCATTTTTGCTCATGCCTGAAATATGTGTATGTATGTACATATGTAAATGTATAAATGTAAATAAGCTGTTTAATAGAGTGGCTATGTTAATTATAAAATAATATCTCTGTTGTTGCATAAATAAGCTGTTTAATTGAGTGGCTGTTAAGTATAGAAGTATCTCTCTATTGTTTGTTAGTTTTATGTGTAATGATGTTCCTTGAACTAGTGAGCATGTATTATAGATGTTTTTCAATGTAGTGATTCATCAGCAGTTTTTCTTTTTGCAACAAAATATCACACTTGATTTCACTTGTGATTTAGATTGTTTCATTTTTGACCTGCTACATCGAAAATATCTGTCTATGCCTACATATGATAGTTATGAAACAGTCAAATAAACAAAACTATGACTTCACATGGAAGCTGTGTGTCTGCTTGCTTGTTTACTTTATTGTGTAAAATAAATGAAACTGAAATTTCACATGGAATATGTATGTCTCTTTACTTATTTATGTATGTATAAAGCTGTACTGGCTAGTGATAATTAAGCACAAAAAGTCTGTCTAGTCTATAAGAATATACATGCAATAAAAGCCGTTACTTTCTTGTGATTTCATGACATTTCAGTTATAACTCACCACAGGCTTCATGCCCACAGAGTGGTGCACAGCTGCAGTCATCCCACTCCTCAAGGGTGAATCCACTTTGGATCCTGGGAACTACCATCCCATCAGTCTGACAAGCCTGATCTGCAAGGCCATGGAACGTATTATCATGGAACTTATAAACAAAGACATTGGCAACCTTCAAACACTGGACCCCACCAAGTTTGGGTTTGTGAAGGGCTGATCTTGCCTCCTGAACCTGACCGACTTCTTTGAATCAGTCTCCAGAGCCGTGGATGAGGGTAAGGTGGATCACACAGCCTACTTGGACCTCAACAAGGCTTTCGACACTATCCCCCACTCTGGAATCATAGATAAACTTACAAAGCTGGGCATTAATCCCTACATCACTCGATGGGTTGCAAACTGGCTTACTAACAGAACACACACTGGAAAAGTAGCCAACTCCAAATCCAGCTCCAGACAAGTGACAACTGTTGTACCACAGGGTTCTGTTCTGGGACCACTCTTGTTTGGCATCTACTTCTCTGAAGTACAGGCCAGCACTAAGGGACTCTGGCTTACAAAGTTCGCAGATGACTGCAAGCTGGAAGCCATTACTGAATTCCCAAATGATGTGGATATACTATAAAATGGCCTTACTGAAACAGATGTCTGGTGCCAGAGCCATGGACTCAAGCTAAATGCCAAAAAATTTATAGTTGTCCCCTTTGGAAAAAAGCATGAACCTGTGAACTACCACATAGGTGGCAGTACACTAAACACCAAAAGTGTGATAAGAGACCTAGGGACACAGGTGGACAGTGGTCTCACCTTTGATAACCACATAGCCACAACAGTTAGAAAATCCTTCTACGTGGCACACCTCATCACTAAGGGCATTTCATCTAGAAAAAAGGAGATCATTGTCCCTCTGTACTCATCCCTCATTAGACCCATTATAGAATACAATGCCCTGTTTGGTATGTACCTCACAAGACATCTGCAACAACTAGAAAGGCCGCAGAAATACCTCACAAAAAGAATCACAGGCCTAAAGCAGATGCCTTATGCTGACCGTGTAAAGAAACTCCAGCTATACTCTGTTGCATATCGCCTCATAGACAATTTCTGCCTAACATACAAGGCCATATCAAATCCAGAGTTGTCGGACATGCTAATCCTAATCCCTCTGAGCCACATGCTCCAGGGATCTTAACCTTGTCATCACGATGAATAGAACATGCCAGAGGAATAGGTTCCTGACCCAGAGACTCCCCATAGTCTGGAATAGGCTGCCCATACATGTCATCAAGAGGAACCTTGATGATTGGATGGGAGCTAGGAAATTCACCCTGGGGATCATATCGGTAGCCCTGCTAGACAGGAGTCCAGGAAAGTAAATATTTGTGGGAAGCAATAGCCATGGAATCGTTATGGCTAGGCTTGTATAGGCCCTAGGCCCGATAGCCTAGTACCTACCTATGAACCGAAGACATACCTCTCAACCTTATAGTGCAGACAGAAAAGCCTTAATAGAAACATTTAAATGGCTAAAGTAGTTACCAAACTCCAAGATAAAATAGTAGAGGACAGTAACTTTACTAAAGAGTGTTACACAACAGCATTATGGTACAAGTAGAAGACAGAGTCCATATGACTCGAAGATGACTAGTTACTCCACAGGAAATACCCTCTACTACTTATCCCCCTACTGTTAGTAATCAGGTCCTCACTGTCCTCTCTAGAGCTAAACACACTACAGCAATGGGCCCTGATAACATCCAGGCATGCCTCCTAAATAGTTTGCTACATGACATGTCAGGCCAACTATAACCTCTATTCAGCCACAGTCTCCAGACAGGCTTCATCCTTAGGGAACACAGGACTGCAATGGTCATCCCTCTACATAAAGGTGGACCATCAACAGACCCATAAGCTGGACTAGTCTTATATGCAAGGCCATGGAAAAAGTTATCATGGATCTAATAAATACATTGGAAATCTTCAAACACTGGACCCATCCCAGTTTAGTTTCTTCAAGGGTAGGTCACACCTACTAAACCCAGTGGACTACTGTGAGAATGCCACTTGAACCATGGATGACTGGCAAAAAAGTTCATATGGCCTACCTCAACCTGGTAAAGGCATTCAACACACTGCCTCACTTAGGTATTATAGACAATCTCAAAAATGTAGACATAAATCACTATGTAACCCAATGGATAGTCAAATGGTTCATGGATAGGACACATGAAGTTAGGCTGGGGGAATACAGCTCCTCAACTAGGCCTGTTACTAGTGGTGTTCCACAGGACTCAGCACTTGGACCTCTCCTGTTTGGAATACACTTCTCTGACATCATAGAAGATATAGAGGGTCTTTGGGTGACCGAATCTGCAGATGACTGGAAGTT
This sequence comes from Protopterus annectens, assembly GCF_019279795.1. Classification (NCBI taxonomy): domain Eukaryota; kingdom Metazoa; phylum Chordata; order Ceratodontiformes; family Protopteridae; genus Protopterus; species Protopterus annectens. Next base: position 216,779,467 of record NC_056748.1, read on the forward strand.
GGGTGCAATGACTGATTCCTCTAAAGATGTAAATATCATTGAGGAGGGTCTGAGAGACAAGTAACTGGTGCCAGAAATATGGCCTAATACTCAATTCCAAAAAATGCATATGTATACCCATTGGGAAGTTGACCACCCCTGCAAATTACAACAATGATAACACTCTCCTAAAAGTAAACCCAGTGGTAAGGGACTTGAGAACTCAGGTTGACAGTAACCTGAACTTTGATCACCATGTGTCCACGGTGGTGAGAAAATCCATCTATGTGTGCCAAGTTATAACTTATGGCTTGGCATCCAGATCTAAGGAGATCATAATCCCACTATACTTAGCCCTCATTAGACCAGTAATCAAGTACACTGTACTCTCAGCATGTACCTGACCAGGCATTTCTAACAACCATAGTGGTCACAGAGAATCCTCATTGAAAGAATACAGGGTGTAAAAAGCATGTCTTATCTGGAAAACCCCAAACTCTTGTCCCTGTATTCAGTCTCCTACAGACTACCACAGGGCAATAAAACCTAGCTTAAAAGACCTTCTCAAATCCAGCCTTAATGGATATGCTGCACATTCACAAAACAAACAGCACAAGAATTACCCAGTCTGAGGATCTAAACATTGTCTGTGACATAATTAAAACATGTTGGAGGAACAGGTTTGTGTTTTTACCCTTTTTCTGGAAAAAAGATTCTCCATTTATGTGAAACAGAGCTCTTCTTTAAGCTTATTACAATAACATTTGTACCAATGTATGGGAAAGCATAAATTCACCTCTGCTTGTCATCTGTGGCTTTTATGGATGGCAGCAGCTTATAGTCTAAGGCACAGGCATACACCAAAGTCTTTCTAGTCCTTGGGCACAGACAACTATGAAAACTGTGGCATGAATGGCTAGGCATAAAAGGCTCTAGGGATTAGACTGGTAACCTCCAATTAGGATTTATTCTGTTGAGTTGCAAATGCATGAAATTGCTTTCCTTACAAATTTGTGTAACAAGAACAAGTTGGAGATCAGAAATATATACAATAAGCAAAATCAGCTATAGTGAAATGTAGGAAACATCGATACTGGTTAGCAATGAGCTTCTCTTTAAATAAACTATACTTTACTGGGTATGACACTGCTGTATACCATGTATTTTAGATAGCACATATCATGGACAGACGTAGGTTAAAAAAGAAAAAAAGGCAACTGGGTACACAAGTCCCAGTATAAACAAGTGTCTGATCCACGTAAGCACACAGCGAAAAACTGTCAGTGTAGAGTCTTCATGACACAAACATTCCAACAATGAGGCTAGGTAACGTTCAGGGGAGGATACACCTACCACATTTTAGACAGAAGTAGTAGTCCACAATAAACGAGAGGCTGGAAAAGAGCCATAAAGATGATAGAGTGGAGGACTGAGGATAAGGAAGACATTATGTACTGTTACTATTATGCAAGAAGCCCAGAATTTCCAGATAGATCACATTCAAAATGATTAAGACAGAAATTGGTGGAAAGAAAAATACTTGCATAAGAAAAACTATCAAAACCATCATATGTATGTTTGTGCGCATTCATACAACAGATCAGTGAAAACTATTATATAGACAAAAATGCTGGGTCATTTGGAAGAATAAGTAACCAAGGAAGTACAAAAAATGTAAAGAACAAAGCCTAGAGAATTTTAAAAGGCATGAAAAATAAACATGGACATGGGAAAGAAAAAGAGATCTGATTTCTTGCAATGTTTGTGCAGAGGAGAAAGCCAAAATAGTCAATTCCAGTAAGCATCTCCAAATATATTTGAAGAGAAATACAGGCAAAGTATCCAAGTATGGAAACTTACACAAACTAAACAATAAGATCACAAAGGGGGAATGTAAAACAGAAGATTAGTAAAGTAAAGGTTAAATTTACAGAAGCTGAAGTTATGAAATAATTCCAAAGTGAAGGATTTACCATAGGAAGTCTAACACACAAAGTAAGGAAAATAGAAGGGAAGACATATGGACATGAGAAAGTATCCCGGGAATTCAAGAAGCTCGGTGCAAGGACGGTTTTAGCCTTGTGCCGAGCATCCTCACTACAGGTGGTGCAGCAGCGACATATGAATATGTATGAGGGCGCCGCCGCAACCTCAACGTGCACACGAAACGTGTGTGAGTGCAGGGGCATGTACAAGTGCTCTATGGAGGCGTAAACATGCCCCAACATTTGCAAAACCTACCCGCCCCTAATAGTAAGTCAGTAATTCAGTGTATGTGGATACCGAAATGCATGCTAAGCATACAAGAGTGTCCACAAACAGTAAAATAAAATCAAAGTAGTAAACACACAAGCACGTAGTGGAATGTTGAGCCCAGTCCCTAGAACTTTCATAATTAGATTCTCTGTCCATTGTCCCTATTATACATTCGAATTGCTGCAATATCTAAGGTGTAAGCAAAGCGCAGCATGTCTGCGCGTCGCTGCCCTCCACCCAGCGTAGCTTACACATCATATTCATTCAAATAGAGAAAAACATGCAGAATCAACATAAGTGTCAATATTCTAGTGTTTAGAGCATCCGCCTAACAAACAGGCATTCACGGTTCAAGCCCAACAATAGCACATATCATTTTCCATGTGGAATGAATGTCGTTTAGCCATAAAACCGACATAAGAGTATCGCATGAGATATTTAACTTAAATATCATTCAAGCAAAGTGGCACTGTCATAATGAATAAGGTACTAGTAAGCAGGTGTAAGCACAAATAAGCAGCAGTAAACACATATAAGTACCAGTAAGCAAGTCTGAGTGCACTTGCGCGGGTCTAAGCAGTGCCCAGCACAGGAAATGTATATAAGTATATGCAGATATATACATATATATATATATATATATATATATATATATATATATATATATATATATATATATATATATATGGGAACATGTCAGTCGACCGACAAGTCGGAAGACCGACATTCACTCCACCGACACATCAAAACATCGACAGCGCAAACACGGACATTTAACAGGTAAGATTTTTAAATTCGCTAATCATGCCTACCACACATGCATAACACTGCCACACTTACTAAACCATGGTAGGCATGATTAATGAATTTAAAAATCTTACCTGTTAAATGTCCGTGTTTGCGCTGTCGATGTTTTGATGTGTCGATGAATGTCGATCTTCCGACTATATATATATATATATATATATATATATATATATATATATATATGAAGAAACAATGATGTAACAATAAAGCATACAAAAGGAATGAGAAGGGAATCAACAGCAACCCCAGTATTATATAGCGCTGTCAGCGTATGTCATATCTAGCTGGACAGGAGTGAGCAAAGCACTGCTACTTACACCACAGGCAGGATATTACCAGTGGGAGTAACATTGTTGATTTGCTAAGTCTACTTTACACACAGAGGGTAGTCCCTGGTGGGACCACCCAAAAATTGATAGACCATTTGGCCATCTGGCCATTATACAAGCAAGGGCAGGTATGTTCAAGGACTAAATGGTGGGAGAGCCTGAGAATACATGGGTTGGGACAACATACGTGTAGGGCCCCTAATGCTCTAGAGAGGGCAATGTGTGGAGGTGTGTCATGGCTGCGATAACAAGTGGGCAATGGATGTTATGCATGTATTTTAAACACAGGTGGGGTGGAGAAACTATGGGTATGAAATTATGGAGCCAGGCGTGCCAGGGTTGGATGGGCTGGTTCTAATTGGACTGTCACGTGGAGGTTAGCGAGGTTGTTATAAGTATATATGCATACACACATGCAGACATCAATATGTAGAAGTACATTCTTTGTAACACATTCATTCCATTTGCAGACATAAATAACATGAATGTGCCCTTACAAACCTCGACAGTAGATAAAATAATAGGTTATGCAGAAGAGGGATGGGATGAAACTGCTAAAACGCAGAAGTGTGTACAATGTCCAAAGTCAGTGCTGTGCTGAAAATAATCAAATGTGAGGACTTTCCCACACATGGAATCATTCCTGTCATCTGCCTGCTACGGCAATGCCAATTACTAAACTGGTCTATTTGTAAAAGAAATATGCCGAACACGTACATAATTAGGCTCTCATGTGTAACGTGTGTGTTACCACGTAGTCATACTTATTAATTTATTGTAGTGTCATGTTAACGGGAGTAAGGATGCAATGAAGTATAGAGTCTAAACTTGACATAAACACATGCGTGCCCCATGTAGGACAACCCAAAAATTGTGAATAGTATTCTTTTGTCGCTCATGTCACCAATGTTTGTGGACTAAACATTTGGGAGTTCTGAGGATACATGGAGTGAGTCAACCGATGGGATGGGTCTATAGAAGGAGGGAGTGGCGAATGTGTAGTGTTGTGGATACACCACGAATCTGACTGGAGAATGGATGACTGCAGTGTTAGGGAAGGGTAGGGGTGTGTGTTTGGGGAACCAGGAGCCATGGGTATATGGGTATATCAGGGGCAGCTTGTGCTATAGGACTGTGGGACTGCATCCCTCCCACCTGTAAAATGGGTCCCCCACCTGTGCATAAAATAAAGTCCCCAGTCCCCCACAGAATATATAAAAATAAAAAAAATCTCAGACTCCACTCATGCGTGCTTAGTTCCTGGCTGCTGTGTTAGGCAGGCCAGAACTCCAAGCATGCATGCTCCAGCATTCCTGAGCTCCAGACTGCTCAGTTAGACAATCCGGATAGGGATGGGAGTAAACTCCACCCTTCCAACCCAGAGAACTGTGCGGTGATGACCGCACAAACCAGAAGGTCACCAGACTGCATTGCCCACAGTCTGGACCAATAGCAGGAGGCTCCAGCCTCCTCACATCTCACAGGAGACAAAGACCAGTATGCACAGGCAAGTATGGAGGACAGGATCACACCAGTATGGAGGACCAAGTACAGGATCACCATATGGAGATCAGGGAAACAGGACTGAGACCAGTATGCAGGACAGGATCACATGGACCAAGACCAGTATACAGGACAGGATTGCATGGCCATTCTGGAGACAGGTAGGGTGTGTGTTCTGGAGATGCAGGACAGGATCACATGGCTGGTGTGTGTGTGAAATGTCCCAGTTGCTTCATGGTGGTGGGTAGAGAATAAGGCTTGAACCCTGTACCTTGGGCCCAAGTGACAAGAGCCTGAATTCCCTACCCACCACCAGTTTTAAAACATTTGCAGATTTTTGCCTCATATTTGTTCTGTTCCTCAAAAAATCTGTGGTTTCTGTATTTTTGTTACTTATAACAGACAGTAGTGCAGTGGTGCAGTGGTAGCAGTGTTGCCTGACAGCTTTGGGTTGTCTGGCTTGATTCTTGGCTGGGGTGCCTTCTGTGTGGAGTCTGCATGTCCTCCCTGTGTTTGTGTGGGTTTGCTCTGGTGCCCTCAGTGGATATTTGTCCCTATTTTATGGACTGTATTCCCCTATTATTGGCTTTGTCTAGGTTTTTTGTGCCAAGGTTGAGAGCTATGGTGATAACTGAACTCACTGAATATGTTTGAGGGCTGTACTCCCCCATTATTGGCTTTGTTCAGGTGTTTTGTGCTAAGATGCTGACAGCTATGGTGAGAACTGAATTCACTAAATGGTAGCCTTTTAAGTTTCAGTCTTCCTTTCTTTCATAAAAGTAGATGATTTGGTGTAGTGGTATGTTGCTCTGGCTGTTTTGCACAGGAATCTGGGTTTAATACTTGGCAGTGAAATGTATGGTGGTAGCACAGCATTTTATTATAGCAACTTTCCAACATTATACAAGCAATGTTTAAAATGTGTCTCTGGTTTTTGGGCTTTTGTCCCCCCCCCCCAAATAAATGTTGGCTTTGTCCAGATTTCTTGTGCTGCAAAGTTCAAAGATACAGCTGAGTGTCGAGTGGATTTTACAAGGAGCTGAGAGCTGCAGGAGAACAAAAGTTTAGTGCTGCTTATGCCAAGTCTGCTTGCATTGTAAATAGCACAACAGGTAGTGTACTTGCTTTTGATGCAGAAGGCTGTGGGTTCTACTCCCACAGTAGGTAGATCCATTGCTGATACTGTACTCTGTTTTAAAGGGGATGGATGCTGCAGCCCTCTTTGGCGAAGATACCTAGTAACTATGAACCTGTTTTCAGTTTGCCATGCATTCCCTATTGCGATATTACTAGTATTATAATTTTTTTAATGCAACATAAGCAATTTATTCCTCAAGGGCAACAGACACTTTATTTGTAGATGAAACAATGACATATAAAGTTGCTTGCTAGAAGTAACCTCTTCATTAGTTAATAGATTTCTTTAATGTGGAATTATTTAGATGGCTTTTACTTCTTCAGAGATCATGCATATTTACTGATACTGGTGGACTGTTGAAGTTTGAGTAGACTTTTATGATGGAAATGTTCTGAATTGGGCAGTTCAACTGTACTGTATTATACAAGGAATATAATTTAATACAGTCAGGAAGGTGTATCAAAGAGCATGTGTATGTTTCGTGTTCAAGGGGCCAATGATTTGAAAACAGCCCAAAATTAATCTTTATCTGCCACTGGCAAAATGTATTTTCTTTGAATGTGGGTTTCAATGCTGTTTCAATGAATGTGAGTTTCAAGGGCAGAGAAGTTTTAATGCTAAGTCTATTTTCATTGTGAGACTGCATTGCTTTGTTTAGCAGATATCTATTAGGGTTTATGCTGTACAATATAAAATAAAACTTTCAAATGAAATCCATATCATTGCAGAAGTAAAGCAGTATGCACATTACAGTGTTTATGGCAAATGGGACGAAATAACCAAGGAATGGGATATTGGAATGGCTGCAGGGGGGGATGCTCCATTCGACCATAATTTTGTGAGGAGGGGAAGGTCAGCAAACTCAGACAGCCCCGGCTGAACTATACCTCTCAACTGTCCAGACTTTGCAGAATGAATAGATTTTTGCTTCTTATTTTTGGTTTGTTCCTCATATAATTTGTGGTTTTCTGCCAAATCATTTAGGAATGAAGTCACTAAATAATGACAGACATTGAGTTTCAGACATCATAACCTTCAGAAAAATGCATGCTAAAGCAAAACCTGTTATTCTATCAACTGTCTTTTTAGTACTGTTTGTATGTTCCCCCAATATATTTGGCCATATCCAGATTTCCTGCATTAAGAGGTTGAGAGGTACGTGCAAAAAAATCGCTTTATATAATTAGGAATATCCAAACCTCTCAACTGTCTCCAATTTTGGGTCAAAATGTTGCTCTCCCCTTAATAATCCCTCTGCAAAATGGCAATTTTGGAAGAAAACGTGGAGGGTTTACAATTATAAATAACTGTAATGATCAGCGTTATAGATTACTTTTATTTCAGATATGCATTTAGATGCTCTTATTTTGTCAGCTGCTCAAGTTAACAATACTAATTTTAAAAAGGTGTCCTTTCTTTGACAGGTTCCCAGCTGTATTGTGTGGCAATTTTATATTTTTACATAACATATTTGGTCTGTTTTTCATAAAATTGTGGTTTTCTGGCAAATTAGTAGCAAATCATTAAAGATTGAAGTTAGAAAATAATGGCAGACATTTGAGTTTCAGATTTTATACCCTTCAAAAATTCATACTAATGCAAGACCTACTACTATTATATTATCTTTCTAAGTTTATAAGAACAATATTTAAAAATTGTCTTTATTTTTCGGCCTGTGTCCCACTTCTATGTATGGCTTTGTCCAGATTTCTTGCTCTGAGGTTGAGAGGTATGAGTGTCAGAGCCACCACATCAGCCAGAGACATTTCAAACTGCGACCTACTTGTTGTACTCCACTCCCCATTGTAGTGGCTTTGGATGTGTCCAAGCAAGGCAAGGAGCAGTTATGCAGTATAAGTGTGCAGAGTATTCCCCCATCCAAGGTAGACCCACAAGTACAACCGTGGCTTTTCATCTGTCCTTGATTTTGCAGAATGTTCTGGTTTTCTGTCATATTTTTATACTGTTGATTTATGCTTCTTATTATTCAGAAAATGCATGCTGTTGCAGTGCCCTGTTGCTCTGTATTAAAGTAGCAATGCTTTAATAACTATCGGGTAAGCTTGTCGGAGATTGTAAGATGCAAGTAAGCTTTAATAAGCATACTGTTAAAGAATTAACAGCATTGAAAGCCTTTTTGTTGTTGCCATGCAGAGAATATTTACATAACTAGATAATGTATAAGCCTTGGGTATTGAAATGCATATAACAGTATTTGTAATAAAGGACAGGATTACAGTATTTTCAGAAGCTCATTACATTTGTTGGAGACTTGCAGTTATCTTTGCAGGCTTTACCCGTAAACTAATCAGAATGCCAATTTATCATGTGTGGTCCATAACCTGTGCAGTAATCCTTTAAGCAATTTATCTTGAGCTTGTTTCTTGTTCGCTGTTCATTTTTATATATATATATATATCTATATATATATATATATATATATATATATATATATATATATATATATGGATTCCATACATTTGGTCAAATTACACTTAGTTGAAAATGTTTCCAGGCATTGTACTCACTTGACTGAAAGCTCACTTGATCGAAGTTAATTTGGTCGAAAATGGAATATAGCCCCTACGCCACTGCAGTGCAACCCTGGAGTGAGAATATTAAATAAGGGGGGTGTGGGGGGCACAGGTCCCCACATAATTTTAATGTATTCACTCATAAGAAGGTATAGCCATTAGAAATGCATTGATATATTTCAGTAAATACTATTCGTATAATGTGGGGGGCTACGCCCCCCACACCCCCCCTTATTTAATATTCTCACTCCAGGGGTGCACTGCAGTGGGGCAGGGGCTATATTCCATTTTCGACCAAATGACCTTTGATCAAGTGAGCTTTCAGTGAAGTGAACTGCCTGGAAACATTTTCGACTAAGTGTAATTCGACCAAATGTATGGAATCCGTATATATATATATATATATATATATATATATATATGTGTGTGTGTGTGTGTGTGTGTGTGTGTGTGTGTGTGTGTGCATAGATACACACAGATATACAGCTATGATAGGAAACAGCACACAAGAATGACATATGTAAACAGGCTATGCCAACTGAAGTGAGGAGCCCAAGCAAGAAACATGAAACACGTAGCATGACCTTCCACCCCCCCCCCCCAGCCGGACACAGGAAACATACACACAAACAATGTAAAGAGTCCATTGCTCCCCAGACTACAGGCAGGATACAACCAGGGGGTACACAGTGCACCCGTGAATTCTAATCTTGGAACACAGACAGGAGCGTCCCTTGCAGGACACCCCAAAAATTGGTAAAACCAAAAGAAGGTGATAGACCGAACATTCTGGCTGGGGTGTATACACACTCGGAAAATAAGGGTGGGAAACCCTGATGACCCATGGGCCGAGACAATTGTATGAAATGGGTCCCGTGAAGTGGAGAGTGGGCAGCGTGTAGTGGTGTGTCCAGAATAGACAAAGACCCCGAGTAAGGATGGGTGCTGTTGAGGAGGTGCAGGTGGGGGAACTATGGGATGCTACTTATGGGTCTAGGTGTGCAGGTGTTGGCTGATGTGGGCCTATATGGACAGTCCTAGGGATGTAAGCGAATGTGTTCATTGGGCAGAGGCATCGCCCAAAGAGCAGCCACACCCACTCCGAGTCCCACTGTAGCAAAGTGTAATCTATATGGCAAGGAACAGAATAACCAGATGTAGACGTATATATGTAGAGGTATGTGTGCGTATATCTACCCATAGTGACATACAGATAAGCCTCTCCCTCTCCGTAGTACAAATGTATACATAGAGAGACAGAATACAGATACATACCCACATATGAATATATACATATGCAGACACCCATAGACCCATATGTTGTGAGATATATATATATATATATTCACCAAATCTTTTCATGCAGTCACCAGTTAATATTTCCATACTGGATCGGTCGAGGCCTGGGTTAACAACGACCGCCACCAGTACTGTTAGCCAACAGGGTGCTGGCGGAAATTGGGCTACTGATGGCCGAAGGAGGAGAAGAGGCGGAAGGCATGGCCGAAGGCAGGAAAAGAGGAGAAAGGCTAGGACTGTGGTAGCGAGGGTCGGAGCTTTGAATGTTGGCAATATAACTGGTATAGGGAGAGAGCTAGCTGATATGATGGACAGAAGGAAGGTTGGTGTATTGTGTGTGCAAGAGATCAGATGGAAGGGGAGTAAGGCTAGCATACCTCTCAAGTGTCCCTGAATTTCAGGGATGTCCCTGATTTTGACTCAGAATTTAGCTCTGTCCCTCTTAATCCCTCCCAAAGCTAGTGATGTTTGGAGGAAAGGTGGCAAATTACACTTAATGAATAATGACAATAATTAAAAGTTACAGACTTCTTTTACTTCAGAAAATGTGTATTAATTCATATGCTCTTATTCTGTCAATGTTTCAAGTTAATAGCACTAATATTTTAAAAGTGTCCCTGATTGTCCCTGATTTTTTCTTGACTTGTCCCTGATTCTGTTGAAATTTGTCCCCGATTGGTTGAGAGGTCTGAAGGCTAGGTGTATCGGAGGTGGCTTCAAATTGCTTTATCATGGTGTGGATGGGAGGAGAAATGGCGTAGGAGTTATTCTGAAGGAACAGTATGCGAAGAGTGTTTTGGAGGTGAAAAGGTTGTCAGAGTGATGTTTATGAAGCTGGAAATTGATGGTGTAATGATTAATGTTGTTAGTGCATATGCTCCACATGCTGTGTGCAATGGATGAGAAAGAAACATTTTGGAGTGAATTGGATGAAGTGGTGATGACTGTACCCAAGGGTGAGAGAGTGGTGACTGGAGCAGATTTAAATGGGCATGTTGGTGAAGGGAACAGTGGGGATGAGGAAGTGATGGGTAGGTATGGTGTCAAACAAAGGAATATAGAAGGTCAGATGGTAGTGGATTTTGTGAAAAGGATGGATATGGCTGTGGTGAATACATATTTTAACAAAAGGGAGGAGCATAGGGTGACATACAAGAGTGGAGGAAGATGCACACAGGTGGATTATATCTTATGTAGGAGGGCCAGTTTGAAGGAGATTGGAGACTATAAAGTGGTGGCCAGAGAAAGTGTAGTTAGGCAGCATAGGATGGTGGTTTGTAGGATGATGTTGGTGATCAAGAAGAGGAGGAGGAGTGTGAGGGCAGCACCCAGGATCAAATGGTGGAAATTTAAAAAGGTAATTGTGAGGTGGAGTTCAGGGATGAGTTAAGACAGACAATGGGTGGCAGTGAAGAGTTACCAAATAGCTGGGTACCTACAGCAGAGCTAGTAAGAGAGATGGCTAGAAAGGTGCTTGGTATCACATCGGGACAGAAGAAAGATGACAAGGAGACATGGTGGTTGAATGAGGAAGTACAGAAGAGTATACAGGCAAAGAGGTTGGCAAAGAAGAAGTGGGATTGTCAGAGAGATGAAGAAAGTAGACAGGAGTATAACGAGATGAGGTGCATGGCAAAGAGAGAGGTGGCTAAGGCTAAGGATAAGGCATATGAAGATTTGTATGAAAGGTTGGACACTAAGGAGGGAGAAAAGGACCTGTATCAATTGGCTAGACAGAGGAAGCGAGCTTGGAAAGATGTGCAGCAGGTAAAGGTGATAAAGGATAATGAGGGAAACATACTCACAAGCGAGGAGAGTATGTTGAGGAGATGGAAAGAGTACTTTGAGGGGTTGATGAATGAAGAGAATAAGAGGGAGAGAAGGTTGGATGATGTAGGGATAGTGAATCATGAAATATAATGGATTAGCAAGGAGGAAGTAAGGATAGCTATGAAGAGAATGAAGAATAGAAAGGCTGTTGGCCCAGATGACATACCTGTGGAAGCATGGAGGAGTTTAGGTGAAATGGCAGTGGAATTTTTAACCAGATTGTTTAATGAAATCTTGGAAAGTGAGAGGATGCCTGAGGAATGGAGAAAAAGTGTTTTGGTACTGATTTTTAAGAATAAGGGTGATGTGCAGAGCTGTAGTAACTACAGAGGGATTAAATTGATCAGTCACAGCATGAAGTTATGGGAAAGAGTAGTGGAAGCTAGGTTAAAAAGGGATGTGATGATTAGTGAACAGCAGTATGGTTTCATGCCGGGAAAGAGCACTACAGATGCGATGTTTGCTCTGAGAGTGTTGATGGAGAAGTACAGAGAATGTCAAAAGGAGTTGCATTGTGTTTTTGTAGACTTGGAGAAAGCATATGACAGGGTGCCTAGAGAGGAGTTGTGGTATTGTATGAGGAAGTCAGGAGTGTAAGAGAAGTATGTAAGAGTGATACAGGATATGTACGAGGGTAGTGTGACAGCAGTGAGGTCTGCGGTGGGAGTGACGGATGCGTTTAAGGTGGAGGTGGGGTTACATCAAGGATCAGCTCTGAGTCATTTCTTATTTGCAATGGTGATGGACAGGTTGACAGACGAGATCAGACAGGAGTCCCCATGGACTATGATGTTTGCAGATGACATTGTGATCTGTAGTGAGAGTATGGAAGAGGTGGAGGAGACCCTGGAGAGATGGAGATATGCTCTAGATAGAAGAGGAATGAAGATCAGCAGGACTAAGACAGAATATATGTGTGTGAATGAGAGGGAGGATAGAGGAATGGTGAGTATGCCAGAAGTAGAGGTGGCGAAGGTGGATGAGTTTAAATACTTGGGGTCAATAGTTCAAAGTAATGGTGAGTGTTGAAGAGAGGTGAAGAAGAGAGTACAGGCAGGATGGAGTGGGTGGAGGAGAGTGTCAGGAGTGATTTGGACAGATGAGTACCTGTAAGAGTGAAAGGGAAGGTCTACAAGAGGGTAGTGAGACCAACTATGTTATATGGGTTAGAGACAGTGGCACTGACAAAAAGGCAGGAGTTTGAGCTGGATGTGGCAGAGTTAAAGATGTTAAGATTTGCACTGGGTGTGACAGGGGTGGACAGAATTAGGAATAAGTATATTAGAGGGTCAGCCCAGGTTGGAAGGTTTGGAGACAAAGCCAGAGAGGCAAGATTATATTGGTTTGGACATGTGCTGAGAAGGGATGCGGAGTATATTGAGAAAAGATGCTAAGGATGAAGCTACCAGGTAACAGGAAAAGAGGAAGGCCTAAGATAAGGTTTATGGATGTGGTGAGAGAGGACATGCAGGTGGTTGGTGTGACAGAGCAAGATGCAGAGGACAGGAAGAAATGGAAACAGGTGATCCACTGTGGCAACCCCTAACGGGAACAGCCGAAAGAAGATGATATATATATATATATATATATATATATATATATATATATATATATATATATATATATATATATGGTTCTACCTCACTTCAACGACACGCCGGAACATCGACAGGGAAATCGCGAGCCCCAGAAGATTGACAGCACAGAAGACCGATGCGACGGGACCAAGAAGATCGACAAGCAGAAGACCGACCCGACGGATGAAAGCACCGACGCCGAGGATGCCGACATGGGAAAAGGCTGTGTAAGTATGCGGTAGTGACGGACGTTAGGGTGCGAGTAAGGTAAGTGTGGATAGGGGTGGGTTAAGTGAGTTAGGGTTAGGGAGCGGGTCAGGTAAGTGTGCGGTAGTGATTGTGTTTGGGTTAGGGGCGGGATAAGTGAGTTAGGGTTAGGGAGCGGGTCAGGTAAGTGTGCGCTAGTGATTGTGTTTGGGTTAGGGGCGGATAAGTGAGTTAGGGTTAGGAGCGGTCAGGTAAGTGTGTGGTAGTGACGGACCTTAGGGTTAGGGTTTGGGTTAGGGTTGTAGGTAGTTGTGTATGTGAGGTTTAGTGTGGGTTTGTATGGATTTTGGTGTGCTTGTGTTGTGTATGTGTTTTTTGGACGGGGAATGTGTTTTGTTTGTTGATTGTGGTGTGTGAAGTGTATGAGGTTTCGTGTTTGTGTACCGTCGGTTATTTCGTTGTCGGGCATGTGGGATTTCGTGGTTTTGTACTGTCGGTTATGTGGTTTTGGTGATTGCGTTGTCGGTGTTGTGGTGTTTCGTTTATGTGAGGTAGAACCATATATATATATATATATATATATATATATATATATATATATATATATATGTATGTATATATATATATATATATATATATATATATATATATATATATAAATATATATATATATAGATAGCAAAATATAAATATACACGTATGTGTACATATACAGATATATCTGTATATAGTAATGTAAATAGATGGGAGCACTTTACAGTATCGAAATACTGAAATCTCGAATATCATATGGTCGAGGCCATATGATCGACATTTCAGTATATCGAATATGTAAAGTTTTAAAAAAATAACACTTTACTTACCTTAAAACGTTACGTGCACACAGACGAAGGCTTCTTGTACGCTCTGTGTGTACGTAATGTTGTTATCTATTTTGTGGTGTTGACAGGAAGTGGGAAATCTCCTGTTTTGCGCTTCTACATACAGCGCAATATGGGAGATTTCCCTTTTCCCCCACTGTAGTGCGATCTCGGAGTTGGTATATTTAAGTAGGGGGTGGGCTCAGCCCCACATAGAAGTGCAGGGGCAAAGCCTCAAAAGCAATGTTTGACTTTTTTTGTTTTTTTCATTTCATTTTAGAAGTTCGAGTTTCCAAAACTCGATCTTTTGGTCTCGATAATATGAGATTCGAGATTTTGGGAATTCGATCTTCTAAAGTGAATCCAAATAGATATATATATGTGACTGTAAATATACACATGTATATTGCTAGGATATGATACAGCAGCTACGAGTGACATATATGTTCACAGGCCATGCATATGTGGGTGAGGGAGCCCAATAAACAAACGTGTAACACGTAGCATCAACCCCCCCCCCCCAGCTAGGCCGGTGAGACATACAGACACACAATAAAGGTAAACACGCGACTGCTTCCCAGACCACCGGCAGGATACTACCAGTGGGAGAGACCTGCCAGGTCTAATCTTGAAACATAGACATCGATGTCCCTTGTGGGACACCAAAAATTAATGATCGGAGGCAGTCCCGGTAATGACTTATCAAACCAGGCTGTAGATGTACACGGACCAGTAGGTTGTGCAAGCCTGATAACCTATGGGTCGACACAACGTACGACATGTGTCCCGACATGGGGAGAGTGGGCAGTGTGTAGAGGTGTGTTTATACCTTACCTGCACCCACAGTAAGGATGAGTGCTGTAGAGGAGTGGCAGGTGGGGGAACTATGGGTATGCAATTATGGGCCTAGGAGTGCAGGTGTTGGCTGGAGCAGTCATATTAGGACCACCCTGGGGATGTAAGTAATATTCCGAAATGGGCATAGCTGACGCCCATACCTCTCAATCCCTAAGAGCACATCCACTGGACAGGCCATAAACCATTGGGGGAACAAATAGGGACCATATCTCTGAACTGCCCCTGACTTCCAGGGACATCCCTGATTTTGACTCAGTTTCTAACTCTGTCCCATTTAAACCCTCCTAAAACTAATAACATTTGGAGGAAAGGTGGTGAATTACATGTAATGAATAACAACAACAATTAAGAGTTATAAACATCATTTACCTCAGAAAATGTGTATGAATTCATATGCTCTGAGCCTGTCAATGTGTCAGGTTAATAGCACCAATAATTTAAATGTGTCCCTAATGTTGTTATGCCATGTCCCTGATTCAGTTTGTATTTTTCCCCAATCATATGAGAGGTCTGATAGGGACAGAAAGCACATATTCCACTGACAACCTTAGAAAGATGATAGAATATTAGGTATGCAGTAGCATGACTCGGTTGAAGGATGTGTGTTCCAAAACCCAATTACTTGCTTGTATTGAAGAGTGTCATTTCCTATGTATTAGCCAGATGGGTGCAGATTGTAAGAGGAACACACCAATAATATGAATCAAACTCTGGACAGGCAGCGGATTCTGTACAGTTGAACGGCATGCTGTTGCCTAATGGGCAGCCATTCCCGATACTGTAGGCATGTAATCTGATGTAATAGGCATTACAATGTAATATCATAGTCCTCACTCCCACCCAGGGGTGTGAGTGTCAGATGCGAATACCAAATGCAGTGCATTTGCATGTGCGGGAGCAACCGGGTGTTAGCCTGTTTGGCCACCAGTATGCAAGTATTACACTGTTAAAGCAATGTAGAGGCTAACTGAGTGTAAGAAACTGCAACCAGAGGTTAGCATTGCTTAGCACCATGCAAACCCACGCACACCCACTTACAACTGCTTTAATGTGCCTTAATCACTCCGTATTCAATGGTCTTGTTCTGCCCTGCAACAAAATAAACGGTCTCTGCAAGGCTCAAATCCAGGACCCTGCACACATAGCTATTGTGATTTACCACTAAGCCATGGCAGATATACAGACATCAGACCTTATCACAAACATATCATCCAGCGCAGTCATTCAACAGTATAAGAAATGTATTCCATCATGTAGATGTATGTGTGTGTGTTTATGTTCAGATATAGATACATGCATATATATAGATATATCAGGAACATCCCATGTGACAACAAAGCATTACAAAGGAATGAAAAGGGAAACACCAGCAATGCCTGTATTATGTAGTGGTGTTGTCCTATGTAATATCAAGACTCCCTCAGACAGACATGCATCATTCATACATGCAAACATTTGTACATTGGCCATATACATCACTCTGTGCATGTTATTTACATTAATTCAACAGTTCCTGTCCAATCATTATGTGAGAACAGTACTCTTGCAAGGTACTGTGTGTGACATCATCATCATGATAAAGATCAATGGGGTAACCACAGAGGGACCGGTAGTGTTGTGTGTGTACAATGGGGTTGTCCCATCACGTGTACCTGGAACATTTAGGAGTCATGTGCATACTAGGATCGTGCACCTGAGAGACAGGGGTGAGGACAACTGGAGTATGTTGTGATGCATATTAAAAGGGTTATATGTGTCCAATGGAAACGTGTGTGAAACGGACAGCTATGTATGGGGCAAATGTTGTTCTAGGAACCACTTGGCCTTTTGTTTATGTAGGGTGAGAGTGGGATGTGGGGGAAGTAGAGTAGGTATGCTTGTGGAGGATAGGTAGGGTAGGATCACAGTCACGACAGCATACAGGGTTGGTATATGACACATGTGGGGGGATACACCTTGGACGGGGAGGGGTGTTTGACATTCACAAGCCCATGAGCCCCTAGATGGAAACAGTGGGACAGAGGTCGCAAGCCATGGGCAGTCACCACTGCACCAAAACAGCTGCAAAGGTGACAGTGCTGGGGGCTGTCTAGGAAGGGCAGTCACCCTGTAAATATGACACTCTGCCCTTGAGCTGGCATATCTGGCCTCGAAATCCCTTATTGAGCCCCCTACACACCATGTCCTGGACTGTATGACAGTGGACATGTTCCTGTCTGGACCTGCTCCCAGGGGGGACAAGCCCCATTCTCAGTGGTGGTGCCACCAGAAGGTGGTGCAGAGCCAACAAGGTGGAGGTCCAAGGCTGGGCCCCAGATGTGCTGGTGTCCAGTGCCATGGCCACCTGAAGTGGGACAAGAGGTTCTGCCGGGACCTCCAAACCCATACAGCCTATGGTGTTGCAGTTTAAGCACAGATATGGCTTAGTAATAGTCAACAGCATTCAGGATTGCTTACAACAGCATACATAGATATGACCATCAACACAACACAACAGATGGTATACATTTGCAGAGGGAGCACAACACATGCATATATACTGCATGAAATCTGTACAAAGTGTACAAGACTTGTGACTGCAACTATGAACAGTGGCCCATTATGTGGCATGTCACTGAAAACCCCAGACAGTGTCTGTCATACCACTGTTTCATGTGACATATGTCTAGTCAGGGATGCGATGGCAGTAACTCATCACTATCACCATGTACTAGCTATAATCCTCACACTATGCTCCTGCTGTTCACAGATGTGTGTTCAGTAAGTAACACAGGAAACAAATGGTTCCACACACTGACCAGTCCACAGATGGCCCTACAGATGGGGGTCCTTCAAAAACAGAGCATTGTCTTGTCAGTTTTAAAACATGCAGAATAGCCATTACCACACACAACTTGTTAAACGGGCAGTAGTCTCAATGAAGCATCACTACACTTACATGCTGTAGTTATGTCTGGCATGTCACCCTCCTGTCTTTAGGTTATTTCCCACTGTGTATGTTGTTTGAGGAACATCCAGATATCATCTGAGATGCCGTTTACCAAACACCAGATCCAGGTACCACTCACAGCGACTGTCATGGGCAAACACCAACATGATGTACCTAGATATTGTACTGTGTTTTTCATACAAATGGCTATGGGAACATCATCACAGTTGTTCCACATGCAATCAGCTAGAGGAGGACTGCAATAGGTGCAGAGGTCATCACCTGATCATGACCATCACTTACAATACACAAGCTGCTGCTGAGCAGGTGTACACCTCCACATCCACCAGAGAGTGTGTGGGAGGGACAGACAGAGGCAAAGTACATCAAAGGAGGGCTTGGAGACTAAAACCTAAGCATCATCTGTCACACACCTACCAGTACAGGGGTCAAACCCCTGACTGACTAGTCATCATTATTACAAGTGCATGCAGTTACTCCATGTGCCACAAAGCTGATGATAAGTGAAGCCACTGTTCCGCTGTTCCACACTGAACAGCTTTGGCTCCACAACACGGGTTTTCATTGATTTGTGTACCTCAGTTACTGCCAATCAGCATCACGGTATACAAATCAATCAAATAGGTATGCCACTGTTCTGCACTGAACAGCAATGGTTGTACTACACAGTTTTTGATTGGCTCATATTCTGCAATTACAATAAATCACCACCGCAGTATATGAACCAATCAAATAACTGTTCATGAGATCTACCCTTTCAGAGCAAGTGGTACAAAACAGGATACACTTTCACGTCTACTTCACAAGTTTTACAAGGGCTCTGCAATACGGTTTCTCATTCTTAACAGTGTTGTCTTTCATGGTGCAATCTCACTAAGCAGCTTGATTTTTCTGTTATTGGGTACAGTTGTGCACTTTAATCATTACTCACAAAACATGCTCATGAAATCCTTAGCTTGGTATAGTAGTCTGTAGCATATTCCAACCCATTTACAGGGTTAGAAATCTGCTCTGTTGCAAGCACCACTACTCTTCAATACTAATATACATACAGATATAAGGGTACCTGAAAACAAGAATGAAAAAAGAAATGTCTCAATACAATCAAGTAGCTTTAGCTGAAAGGATGTTATGTAAATATTTTATTTTTTGCAGAGCTAAAGGCAAGGCCCAACTTTTAGTTGACTTTCTACCTCCTCCTAGCTCAGCCACTGTGGCTAAATGTCTGAGATTTTTTTTTTATTTTTTAATCATAAACCCTACTGGAATATACTGTCAATGCCTGTGGGCAAAGTAAAACTACAGACCTTTCAGGAACCCCCCAAGAAAAACACACACACACACACACTTAAAAAGGTAATAAATGGATGGTCATAGCAAAACAAAAAGTATAGTTACCTGCTGTAACAATATCCAAACACAAAAACAAAACTGGATCCCCACTTTGATGAATCTTTTCCACATCCACTAAACAAACAGCAAAATAAGTACTAGATCTAAAGAACTAAATTTTGTTTGCAACACAAACAGTACACATTGGACAGACAGTTATATATCTCTCAGAATTCCCATTTTCTGGAAAAGGCTGTCCATGTATGTGAAAATGCCCCTACTCTGTCATTATCTTATTATTTCTTTCCCCTGATTTGCCTGAAAACTACATATTTTATGAGGATCACACCAAAAACATAAGACAAAAATTTGGATATTCTGCAAAATTCTGTGCAGCTGAGATGTATGACGAGGGTGAGTTAGTGTGTGTGTGCATGTGTGTGAGTGCATGTGTGTGTGCGTGTGTGTGTGTGCATGTGTGTGTGCGTGTGTGTGTGTGCATGTGTGTGTCCATGCATATATTTTGGATGAAAGGCCATGGTCATGGTGGAGGTACATTTTTTGAGCAGTGTGAAAATAGGGTGTTCCACATTTTGAATGTTTGCTACACATTGCTATGGTCTGTGTTCCACATTGGCCTCTTAGCAGGTTGAGACCTATGTATGGTCCCTGCATATTATCACATTAATAACAATGTCCTAAGCATGCAATCAGTCATGAGGGATTTGGGCACCCAGGTTAATAGTAACCTGAATTTTGACCACCATGTTGCTTCCATTGTACAGAAAGCTTTCTATATGGTGAACCTCATAAGTAAGGGTATCTCATCCAGGTACAAGGGGATCATAACATCCCTGTATTCTTCCCTTATAAGGCAAGTTATTGAGTACAATGCCCCCTTCAGCATGTTCCTCGCAAAACGCATGCAGCAGCTGCAGAGACCACAGAGGTTCTTCACAAGAAGAATCCAGGGCCTCAAACAGCTACCCTACACAGATGGGCTAAAAGCCCTGTCCCTCTACTCAGTTTCATACAGACTCCTCAGAGGTGACCTCTGTATGGCATACAAAGCAATCTCAGACCCCACCTTGATGGGATTGCTGCATATCCACAAGTCAAGCTCCACTCGAGTAACCCACACATGCAATCTCAACCTGGTCTGTGACATCAATAGGACTTGTTGGTGGGAGAGATTTGTGTCCCAGAGATTCCCCCATCTGTGGAATAGACTCCCTCTCCACATCAAGAAGAGTACCTCAATATCACTTTTCAAGTGCAACCTGGATAACTGGATGGGAAACAAAAAATACACCCCTGGGATTCCACCTGTGTCCCTGCCGGACCAGGGGCTTTGGGTGCTGGCTTGTCAAAACATGGGCTAAACTCAAGGCTAGGCTTATCAGAGCCTCAGGGCCAATAGCCTAGTAACTTCCTATGATCCTATGAACCAGGGGATGAAAGGTTAATAATAGCAGCCCAAGATGGTGGACTTACATACATATTAGTTTACAAAGTCCATTGAACATGTGTGAGAAGCAGACAAATGTAGGTTCTGTAAAAAAAAAGAAGGAGTTGCTTACCTTGTTGCCGGGTGTGATACACGCACTATACACTGAAAGACACAATAGTGTAGCAAGACTGTTCCATTGAGGATTGTGCGAACACCACAATACAGAAGTAGGTGAGAAGCTTTGGGAACATGAACCACAAAGTATTACAGAGGATGATGAAGTGTGCATCATACTGGATCAGCCATTACCAACAGTCCAAAAAAGTAGGTACAGGAACACCAGTTATAGTAGTTCATTAAAAACAAAAAAGTAGCATTGATCATTGAAATTGCTGCACATTGCCTTTACAGTGTTTTACATACAGCAAGACACAAAGCTATAAAATCTTAAGATTTGCAAGCAGAAATGAGAGCAATGTTGGAAAAAAATGCTGAGACAGTTCCAATAGCAGTAGTAGGAGCAATGGATCAAATTAAAAAAACAACTAATGTCATTTTTAGATATGCTACCCATTAATGTAACTCTGTATGAATTGCAGGCATCAATTCTGGCTCTATTGTGGGTGCTAAGAATAACACTTTTGGATAACAAAGATTGAAGCAATACTAATTTCATGAACTTTAACTGGATCACCTTCAGATGCCCGAAATCGTGTTTCGCCGACACACAAATCACCGACACCAAAGACCGACAACAAAAAATACCGACAACGCAAAACACCGAAAACCATTACACCAACACACTACACGTAAACAACACAGTACACTACATAACATATCCACTATCCCTAACCCAAACCCTAACCCTAAGGTCCGACACTAGACACTTACCCTACCTGCACCCTAACCCTAACTCACTTACCCACTAACCCCAAGGTCCGACACTGCACACTCACCCTACCTGCACCTAACCCTAACTCACTTACCCACCCCTAACCCCAAGGTCCGACACTACCGCACACTCACCCTACCTGCACCTAACCCTAACTCACTTAACCCACCCCTAAACCCACAGTCCCTCACTATCGCACACACCCTACCTGCACCCTAACCCTAACTCACTTAACCCACCCCTAAACCCACAGTCCCTCACTATCGCACACTTACCTGTCCGCTCCCTAACACTAAATCCCTCACTCTATCGCACACTTACCGAGTCCGTCGGGTTCTCACCTTGTCGGTCATCTGCGTTGTCGGTGTTTTCGTCCCGTCGGATTCCGTGTCGGCGAAACGCGTTGTCGGGCATCTGAATGTGACCCCTTTAACTATATCCTGACTTAGGAATGGGGTACATTCTCATAATGGTATTAGAAACCCAACAGTTTTGGAGAAATTAAACCTTACATCTGACGCATCCACTTAAATGGCATGTTTATAAAACAACATGCAACCTGTCCAAGTTTAATCCAGAGTTATGCAATATTACCCTATTGTCTTTTAACTGGAATACCCCCAAATCCTACCCTTACAGGATGCTTTAAACGAATTCAATGCAACTTCTAAATAGCATTACACCCCCTGGAAGGAAGACACTAAAAGCAAATAATGCAATTTGGCTATCACAAAAGAGTAGAATGCGAATGCAGGATAAAGAAAAAGTGTGGAAAGAGTGGTAGAAATACAAAACATCACAATATCTCAAACTTCAGAGTCCTCCACATCTGTAATAAAAAAGAAAATAAATGAAGGCAAAAAACCTTTACCGAACAACACTCTGAACTATAGTTAACCCAACCCTATAAAGATTCCAGTAATCTATTAAAGAAATCTGGCATCCTTGTCAAAAATTCAACCCTAACCCTTCTCCCAAAAACTCATCACTCAAACCTGCAATAGAATTCATCTTTTATTTCATAGATAGTATAGTGTTCCTAACCAAGAATTCCCACATCTAATCACAACCCTGCCCAACAACCATATATCACTACACCCACTTTCACCTTCAAACCACGTCCCTCATTCCATATAAAAAACTCAAACCATATTCAGTTTCAGCTGATGACCTTTCAAGTTAGTACCTTAAAATAGCAGCCAATGGCATTGCCTAGCTGGTCTAAATCCTTATAAATATGTCAGTCTAGGAATCTCATGACCCCTTTCTTTGGAAACAATCACACATTATATACACAAATTAGAAAATGTAACAGACATCACTAACCTTAAACCTAAAGTGATCTTAGGTTCATGGGAGAATAGTAGGACAATTTCCCCAAATTACAAATCAAACTGTGTATTCCACACCTCCCATAGAACGAACATTCACCTCTAACCCTTATAGATACTGTTAATAAAGAAAGAGCTAATGACAAACTAGTCTCTCCCTTATTTCTATACTTGTCTAAAGCCTTCAACGCATTTTGTCACACCAAATTTCTACTTCAAATGTCTATATTAGGTCTATCACAGAGCACCCTTCTATGGTTCAAAAGCTACTTTTCCAACAGGTATCAGTCAGTACAATGGCACTCTGCTCTCTCTCCATACCTCTCAGTCATCACCAGTGTACCATGAGGCTCTATCCTTGGTCTCCTCCTCAACACACCAGCACCCTCCACTAATCTACACAACAGGCTTCCCTAATATACACTGATGACTTCACACTCATACGTGTATCAGATAACTTGGCACATCTCCAAACAATTACTCAGGAAGCTGTAACAGACACTGAAACATGGCTTTGTAACTCACAACTCATGCTCACCCCAACCATCAAAATACTACCATTTTCCTTAGGGCTGTCTCATGAAAAACAACATTCAAAATCCTCTCACTTAATAAAACACCATCAGAAGTCACTTCTAATAACAAATAATAAGGCAGGATATGGGATGATTGTAAGTAATACTGAATAACAATAATAAATAATAATAAAAATAATAATAATAATAATTATGAAAGTGGATGATGACCTCTAAGTTTGCAGATGAGTGCAATCTTGGAGAAGTCACTGACTCCTCAAATGATATGGCCATCCTGCAGGGAGGCTTGTCTCGAATACTGGTGTCAAAATCATGGTCTAAAAGTAAATACCAAAACTGCATTACTGTATATTTTGGGAAGTCATCTATACCTGGGAATTACCACACTGACAATTCGCCCCTAAGACTTGACCCAGTTGTTCAGGGTTTGGGAACTTATGTGGACGGTGACTTAACTTTTGACCAACATGTGTCTGTTATTATAAGAAAGTCCTTCTATATTGTACAGATTATAAACAAAGGGATTGAGTCTAGATCTAGAGATGTCATTGATCCCCTTTACTCAGCCTTCATTGGGCCAGTTATTGCACATAATGCCCTCTTTGGCATGTATCTGTTCAGACACATGCAACAACTGGAGCTCCCACAACAATACCTTACTGAAAGGATGCAAGGCCTAAACAACACATCCTTCATGGACTGACTGCAACCCCTGTCACTATACTCGGCTGGCATACAAGCCATCCTCTGACCAATTACTCATGGTTTTACTACATATCAGTAAGTCCAATGGCATCAGAAATACTTTGCCTAGGTATCTAAACCTCTCCTGCAACATTAACAGTTTGGAGGGACAGGTATATCTCACAGGTGATACTGCCGCTGTGGAACAGACTCCTCATCCACATGAAACACAGCTCATCCTTGTCCATTTTCAAGTGCAACTTAGATATATGGATGGGAGACAGAAAATTTACCCCAGAACTGCCCCATGCACTACCAATGGGCAGATGCAGCTCCTAAATGCTTTACATTTGCATAGGCCCACTCAAATTATCTATGGGATGATCCCAGTTATTCTCATTAGGGTAATATGTAATTATCAACCATGGGTAAGGCCAATCTATAACCAAGTGGAAAAGAATAGTTCAAACACAAAAAGGGAAATTAGCTAGATAAAATGGCCTGCAAGAGCAGCTAGCCTAGTACTTGCCTTACCTATGAACCTATAATCTTACATTTGAAATGCACATACAAAACTGTATAAAAAAATTCAACAAAAACTTGCACTGCTTTACAGATTCAAAAACATTCTCACCAACACAACTAAAGCTATATGTTCCACTACTTAGCACCTCCCCTCACTAGTTTATGGCGGACCCATTCTTATTAACTTGCAGGCAGCATAAAAAGCAAAATTTGAGCAATGCTATAACAAAGTGGCTACATTTGCAGCAAATGACCCTTTCAGAACCCACTACTCAACTAACATATACATAGCTTCTTCCCACTTACAAAATTAGCCAGCAATAATCTGCTTGTCTAGCACTAAATATGGTTCAGTACAACTATATTCATACTCCATCATTATCATTCAGTGAAGAAAACACTTTCTGTCCACAACCCTATTATATTTGCAGGGCTTGATCTACATTTATACCATGTTGCCAAGGCCAGGGACTCCTTACCTATATCCATCAGATCAATACCCTCCCTGCAGTACTTCAAAACCATTCAGAAATAGTTCTTAGCCAAAATCTGTCTCAGTTTTTGTTCAGCCTCAGGATAATGATATTGCTAAATATGAACAAGTTCCTAATCATACCTTATACCTCCTTACTTGCCTTTTTCACTCACTTCCTAACTTTATCTAGATAAAAACAGACACCTACCCAGTTAGACTTTCCTGTTAGTCAAACTTCAGTAAACAAATAACATGTATGACCTTGTCCTTACAAATGCTTCCCCTGCCTACACCCCACTAATATAATACAATACAATCTGACATACAACTTATGATTGC
Source organism: Protopterus annectens (assembly GCF_019279795.1). Taxonomy (NCBI): domain Eukaryota; kingdom Metazoa; phylum Chordata; order Ceratodontiformes; family Protopteridae; genus Protopterus; species Protopterus annectens. The sequence continues at coordinate 216,805,158 of NC_056748.1, forward strand.
AACAACTACCCAGCCAAAAAACAAAATAAAAATTATACCCAGATAAAGAAATCTGTGGAAATAACTGTCCACTCATACCACAAGAAAAATCATCAGACTGAAAAAAATAAGAAAGCAACATTACTGGTCATTAACTACTTCATAATGTTCAATTCTCCCTGATTTTGCCTCATATTATTTATCCTTCTCATTATAAAATGTTTACATCTTCTGGTAAATCACTGAAGACTACAGTTGGTCCATAATGTCAGACATTAGAGTCAGTCTTTAGGAAATCTATGTTGATGAAAATCAATTTTCCTCCTACTGATGTGAATTAGAGTAATATTTAAAAGTTATACATGATTTTGGACTTGTAAAGACTCTGGTGGTCATTAGTCTAGTATAAACATATGAATCTACTAGTTATGTACAAGCCATGGCACAACAATGCGCTGAATGCATCATTCATACTTATTTCTTCCTACGTTCATAGCGATAGCTTAGTGGTTAGAGCCTTCGCACAAAGAGGAGGCATTCCCAGTTCGAGTCCCACTACTGCACATTCCATTTTCTAGCTACCATATAGGTGGCAATCCACTGAGCACAGAAGAAGTCATTAGGGATCTGGGGACCCAGGTTGACAGTAGCCTTTCGTTTGACACTCATGTTGCTAAATTAGTTAGGAAAACCTTCTACATTGCCCACCTGATCATGAAGGGATTCACATCTAGATCAAGGGAGGTCATCGTCCCCCTGTACTCATCACTCATTAGACCTATGATTGAGTACAATGCCCCATTCGGAATGTATCTGACCCGACACCTGCAGCAGCTGGAAAGGCCCCAAAAGTTCCTCACCAAAAGGATAAAGGGTCTCAAAAATATGTCTTATGCTGCCCGACTGAAAGAACTCCAGCTCTATTCAGTCTCATACCGCTTGCTCAGAGGTGACCTGTGCCTGACATATAAGGCCATGTCAAACCCTGATTTGATGAATATGCTTCACCTCAAAAAATCTAGATCCCTCAGAACCACAAGGGCGGGAGACTTAAACCTTGACACGGTTATTAATAGAACATGCTGGAGGGACAGATTTATCACCCAGAGACTCCCTATACTGTGGAACAAAATCCCGGTACATGTGAGGCAGAGCACCTCGCTGGCCTTGTTCAAGAGGAATCTTGACCAATGGATGGGAGATCACAGATATACCCCAGGGATTACTTCAGTGTCACTGCTTGACAGAGGCACAGCAAAATAATAGGCATAGTTTTATTCAAACTAAAGGGGTGGCGAAAGCCAAATAACTATGGGCTAGGCTTATAAATGCCCTTGGGCAGATAGCCTAGTATGAACCAATGAACCTATGAACCTATGAACATAAACTCCAAATTCAAGAATTTACATAAATAATGAAAGAGAATCAAAATAATCTGATACATAAAAACATACAACTAACCTGTAGCATCCTACAGTAGGCTTGTAAGCATGTACAAGAATGTCTCACTGGAGCCATATCTAACTAACCTGTAGCATCCTACAGTAGGCTTGTAAGCATGTCCAAGAATGTCTCACTGGAGCCATATCTATCTGAGAAGTTGACTGTTGCTTCTATTGAGCCAGCAGAAACAACTACCTAGTATTTGAGCAATAAAACATGGCCATAATCACTTTCACATACAGCACCCCACAACAAAACTAATTCTAAACTTATTGTCACTATCCAAAAAAGGGAAACACAATAACTGTTGTATAAAAAATACATAACTAATAAGCCACACTAAAACCTTCAACAATGGCCACATCTTCTCGGTTGAGCTCAAACCCAACAGAGCAAAGCAAAACGAACATGGTGAAGCTCCTAGAAAATAGGACTCCCACGCCATCAGTGAAAAAATAGCCAGTTAGCAATGGAGATAACATTTCTCTATTAACACAAACACACACCTAAATTACTGCACACTCAGAGTGCTGGAAAACTAGGAACCTGTGTAGAATTAAACCTATAATACAAAGCTTTACACTATATAAACCACGCAAGATGGAAACAAGTACATCAAATACATACTGTCCACTTAAATTTCTCGGTTATCTAACAGTGTAGTACCTCGTGGGCGGCACTGCGCAGGTTAGGGCGTATCCATATTGATTGGCATGTCAGCGCACATTTGAGTGACACTGAGTACTGCTTCAACACATGTAAACATGCTGTTCCACCTTTCCCGTTATGCCTGAATAACTAACCTGCTAAATGTTACACTCTGGGAATGTGTTTAATTTAAAGTTATTTAAAACACCTGAATAACGGGTAATTTTATAGTGTCACAACTACCTGCTACATAATAATCTGCTTTAACACATGTAACACCTGAAGAACGGATAATTATCCACTAATTTTATAGTTAACAACTATTGCAATCATGAGATCATTGAAAATAAAATAGTAACATATTGTTATAATAATCGCACCAGAATAACTGCTAATTGTATGTGTTTGACTTAACTTTATTTAAAACACCCATTATTCAGCAATTATGAATGCATCAGTTATGCTATCTGCTTATATAAGACAGTACCAGGATGCGCACCAGGAAGAACTGGGTGTCCATAATCATGCCAAATAACCGTTTGCATGAACTGCATTTGATTTGCGTTCAATGGACTTGGTTCTGTGATTTATTGTCGGTCTGGTGTTTGTATTTGCTTTTTTTACCATTCTCATGCCTTTTGCAATACATGTAGGTATTTGTTTTACTATTATCTGGCCCTTTGAACTATATGTAGGTATTTTTCTTAAAATAAACTTGTTTGTGACATTACAAATCTGTCCGGTGTTTGAATTTCATGTCTCTGCTTTTTTTGGTTTAATGCTTACTATGTGAAATTGACCGATCACAATCAAAGGCTTTTTATTACTTTGTTTTCATGTTTTATGCATTCCAATGCCAATAAAATGCTTTTTACTGCTTTGTTTTATTAATCCGGTGTAAGCTACATGACAGCGAATTACTAATAACATAGCTTGGTAAGTTGTGGGCGTTTAGGGGCAGGGTTTGCTACTGTGCATTTTGCAAGGTACTACACTGTTAGATAACCAATTTATCCAGTAATGAAAGCAAAACACAAGAGATTGCATCAATAACATACAGTCTAAATTAGAATATCCCAAACATAAAAATGTTCACTTACCTAGAATGTCCAAGTGTCTAGTCTAAACGAGTCCCATTAATTCTTTGAGCAACCATCTCCTACAATGTTGACTGCTTCTCCAGATGGCTTGCACAGACTCTACAGAACAGCTTAACCAGCAGAATATTGCCATTATCTATAAAATTTACTTCAAAATTCAAGTCACCTATAGCAAATCGTGACATATTTATAATCCCAGTGTCACCAACCACAAAAAGTAAAATTATTAAAAAAACAGTATTAATTTAATAAAAAAAGACTGAAATAATCTATTGTCCAGCTTTCCCTTATGACTGTAAATTCCACAACTAAGCAGAATTCTGTAGAAAGTGACACACATATTATTTCATAAAACAGAATACCTACCCCCAAACAATTAAGCCAAGTCTTGTCTCTCCACATGATGCACCTAGACAATATCTGACTTTACCACTTTGTAATGAATGCATGAATAGATAACACTGGTTAACACATTCAGATAAATACATACATTCAATTGCAAAAGACATTTTTAACAGCTTAGCATTTCAATGTCTCATTCAGTAAAATGAAAGTCAATGCCAATCCAGAAACCAATGCACTTAGCACCTCATCAAGTTGAATATGACCATTTTCACCTCTGCTGGCACCCATTGTTTAACCCAGTAGGTCCAAGATGAAAAACACTTAACAGAAAGCCAAGGATGACTGTAGTAATTATAGAGTAATTAACATGCAAACCATTTGACTTGGGCTTCTCTTTCCACAAACTGAAAATTATGCAACTATTTTTTATATATTTAGTCAATTTTTGGTTAATGTAACAAACTTCAAGAAACTGAATTTTCAGTGGAGATTGATATCTGCAGAAAATCATAATAAAGCTATGTATACAGTCGTAAGAGCCCTATTTATAGGCTTGCAACACACTTGGAACAGATGTGAAAAAATAAGTTCAGTGAAAGTTGGGAACCACAAATATCAGCTGCCCAAGAGAAGAGTTGAGAAACAGAGGTTGACATGGTTGGGTGTAGCGTGCCCTTATACATGTAGAATAGTGTCATTACACCTGTAATGACTGGGTGTAGGCTGTCCTTACACATGCAGAATATAGTCATTACACCTGTAATTAATGGACACAGGGTACTGTATGTAAAACTGATGGCTAGGCGTAGGGTGTCCTTACACATGCAGAATAGTGCCATTACACCTCTAACTTATTGGATGCAGGCAACTGTAATGCAGAACTGACAGATGGGTATAGAATGTCCTTACATATATATATATATATATATATATATATATATATATATATATATATATATATACATATATGGCTGGGTGTAGGGTGCCCTTATACATGTAGAGTAGTGTCATTACACATGCAATTAATGGATAAAGGGTCCCTGTATGTAAAACTGATGGGTGGGTGTAGTATGTCCTTATACATGCAGAATAGTGTCATTACAACTGTAATTAATGGACACGGGGTCCCTGTATGCAGAACTGATGGCTGGGTGTACGGTGTCCTTATACATGCAGAATAGTATCATTACACCTGTAAATAATGGATACAAGTAATATAGTTTGTATCATGAAATTATTCACTATCTAAAGTAACTTCTTAATTTTAAGACAGCTGAGATATTACAATTTTCATTGAGTCCCGGGAACTTGAATGCATCCAGTTTTAATTGCCATTCAAGTTCCCGGTTCTCCAGAATTAGAGACAATGGACCTCCACGAATGTTATATGGGACTTGATCAATACACATAAATGAAAAACTGTGTCCAGAATGGGCATTAATATGTTTAGCTAATGCATTGTCATCTGAGTTTTTCCTAATCGCATAGTCATGTTCATAGAACCTATCACGGGGCCTACGGTCCGTTTTCCCTATATAGAAACTCGGACAACAATTACACAATGCAATATAGATGACTGATTTTGATTCACAGTTTAATTTATGAAAAATCTGGTACTTTTTGTTTCTAATTGTAAAAGAATTACCTGCCTTAACTACTTTGCACCATTTACAGAACCCACAGGGAGACATACCTTGTCTGCTATATTGGACTTCTGGTACAATTGTTGTCCGAGTTTCTATAGGATTTTGGGCTTAGCCTGCTCTGACTTGGCATCTGTTTATCTGATGTCCATGCTAATGTCATGGGTGTTTGGCTTATCAGCTTTACAAATGACTGCAAACTTAAAGTTATCATAAACTCTCTAGTGGACCCAAGGATCATTCAAGACGGTATGTTATGTATAAACACATCATGCCAGAACTATGGGGTAACAGTAATGCAAAAATTGCAATATTGTGTTATTTAGAAAACAAGGCACCCTCATACCTGCCACACAGTGGGTAACTCCTCAGTGTCAGTGCAGTTAATAGAGACCTGGGCACTTTTGTATGCCATGAATTCTCCTGCAACTACCATGTCTTTATGGCTGTTATAAAATCCTTCTACCAACCCAGAGAGATTACCAAGGATCAAGGATGCCTGACCTGTGTATAAGACTAAAGGGACTAAAAACATTTTAAATACTTGTATCTTACTATCCATGTCCATGTAATGAAGCTTCCATTTTCTCTGTTTTTGTGTTATCGTTTGTTTACTCTCTTCCCACATATCCTTAGCTGCCACACTAGAATAATTTTTAATCCATACTCATAAATATTTTGTTTTACCATGTCCCCATAAATATGGCTATTCCTGAACCAGTTCATGTGTGGGTACATAATTTACCTCTATCACCTTTCTTTTAGCTTCATTAATTTTGTATCCAGAAAAGATCTGAAACAGTCTCAAAATGTTCCACAGCACTGTAATGTCATTCTTGGGTTTTATCTGGTACAAAATAATATCCTCTGCAAATAAAGCCAGCTTTTGTTGACTAAGATAAGGATTGTATCCTTGAGTTGTTGAGTCTCTTATTTTCTTTGTCAGTGGTTATAAATATACCACAGTTAAGACAAGGGAAAGAGAACACCCCTGCCCAGTTCCTATGCTCAAGCAGAAATTATCAAGGATGGACCCCACTCACTTTAATTTTCGCCGCCAATCCTTCATATGTTCTCCTAATTAGCCTTATAATTTTTTCAGGAAATGCAAATGTTTCCATTGCCCTGCTCAAAAAGTCCCAGCTTACTCTGTCAAATGCTTTCTCTGCATCAAGACCCACCAACAACAATGGTAATAGGTTAACTTTCATATTCCTCCGATAAATACATATATTCATATATCTTAATTTTCCTGGTTTGTTGTATTATGCATATATTAATAACAGAAGCTGCATTTCTAAGGAATTAAGTAAGCGTAACATCATCATTATTTGAAGTAAATACTTTACATTTTTTTAAATGAGTTACATACAATGCTTATTGGTCCTAACAAAAGTTTATATATGCACGATCTTGCTATTAGTTTTTTAGTGATGAGTTTCAAGCCTTTCATGGCTTGAGTTATTTTATATATATGCTTTATGCTGTGTGAAACTGAAAATGAACAAATGTCATATCAATTTATGTCTATTAAAATATAGCTTATATACACAGGTTTAATATGGCATTGAATAGCAGTTTTACAAGAGTTTTTAATTTAGCATGATTATAAGTCTTAAATTAAATTGATATATTTATATGTATCTATATATTTTTATTCTTATTTTTATGTTTAATATGTGTTTTAGATTTATGTAAATACAAACACAATGCACTTTAAACGTCTATGAGAAAGTAACAGCAGCATTAGTTTGTGCCTACAGCCAACTAAATGCACCTTAATAGTTGAAACGTTTATTGTCTGAAGTGCTTAAATGTTTTTTAGCTTTTTGTATTGGTTGAATGTTAATTAATTAATTAATTAGATAATGAGCAGACTTTCCCGCCTTGGAGCGGTACTATAAAATCTTTGTACAAATTTAAATGTTTCATCTGAAGAAGCGTGGATGGTACCACGCGAAAGCGCTCATCACTTTATTTCCAATAAATCCGTTTGTTCCATTCGCAAGATTGTTTGTGGATTTGTTCCTGATACAGCAGCTTTCTGCATCAATTGGATGTTTCGTATGTGCTTTGGTACTAAACTTTTTCTACATTGAACAATGGTATTTTCTTACATTCTGCTTCTCTCTGGATCATCAATGGTCTATTAATTTTGTTAAATGTTTGCCTCCCTTCCACACAACCACACTGATCCATATCTATCAGTTTTGGCATAACTTTTGCCATTCTTTTAGCAATTATAGACATGCACACTTTATAATCATGCTTTAGTATTGAAATGGGCCTGTATAATGCTGGAGATGATGGATCTTTACCCTCTTTAGGTATTACAGCTACCACTGATTTATTCCAGGATGGTGGTACTTCTCTTAAAATACTGTTAAACAAAACCTTAGAAATCTTTCTCATTTTTTTCCTCCTAGTTTCCAAACTTCCACAGGAATACCATCTATGCCTGGGTACTTTCCTCTTGATTGGTTATACAGCACAATTGCTATTTCATCTCCTCCTATCCTGACTGTTAGTAATTGAGCCTCATCTACCTCTAACCTTGTCATATTTAATTCTTACAAAAACATTTCCATTTGTATTGTTCCTCACCCATTCTTGACCCATCAAAGGCAGAAGAGCTGACACAGGTACAGTGAGTACTGTAGGGCTGTCTACCAACTTCGGTTGCCCAGGCACTGACCCAGCTAATGCTTGATAGTCTGGTGTTGTGTCTCACGTATGCTTAGTAAAAGGAGTACATGCACAGCAACTGTGAAATCTGACAATGAGCACACAAAATTTGCGATAGCTCTTGATAAGACAAGTAAGCTTTCACCATTTGCATCAAACTTTGACCTTGTTGGAGAAACAAAATACAGTCCAAAGCAGGAGAAAGGGAGGACTGACACCAGGAGCACAGACACTAGAAAACACAATGTTGAAGAAACTGCTTGAAACCACCACGATGTAATCCAAAAGGCATTTATTGTAAAATAAAACAGGAACAAGCGCTTTCACACAAACAAGTTGTGCTTCATCAGGTTACAATCACATTGAAAAAACCATTCACTTTTATAGAGGCCCCTTGTCATAATAAACAAATTAATCAGTTCAATTAAAATCAGTTAGCACACTAGGCTCATTAACAAAAATAAAAATCTAAATTGAGTATAAAATAGCAAAAAATTCTATCCATCTGCATAGTATTGAATTAAATGGCCATTGCATAGAAACTATAAGTATTTCTTTTTAAAACATAACATTAGTTCTTTATCTTTCTGTAGATATTATATTAATTAATAAAACATATGAAGTTGTTTCAATTATCGGTATCCCGTTCTCCATAGATCAACTCAGGAAGCCATGCCCATATTTAGACAAGAAAGCAATCTAAAGCGTAGCTTCATTAAAGCTAATAATTAGTAGTCCTGGTTTACTTTTTAAAAAGACAGGTTACTATCATCCATTTTATTTTTGTTTTTATGTTTTACTTTTGCTTTCTTACTATTTTCAATGTATATAATATTTAGTTCCCAGATTATATTAATTAATAAGATACATGAAGTTGTTTCAATTACCGATATCCCATTTCCATAAATCAAATCAGGAAGCCATGCCCATATTTAGAAAGGAACGCAATCTAAAGTGTAGCTTCATTAAAGCTACTAATTAATAATCCTAGTTCGCTTTCTTAAAAAGACAGGTTTCCATCACCCGTTATTGTTTTTGTTTTTGTTTTTATTTTTGCTTCTTTACAATTTTCAATGTATAGAATTTAATTCCCAGAACAGTTGGATCAGATAATATTTAAACAAGTCTCAAAAGTTACTATAGGAGATTATATCAGACCAATGTATTAGGGAGTTAACTTGGATCATATCATATACTATATTCATTGTTAAGACAAACCTAGTGGTCAAATAGAATGGTATTTAAAATCGCACTCGCGAAAAAAGAAAAAAGAAAAAAGGAATACCATCCGTAGCAGCTAACTAAGCAGTATATTTAAAATTATTATATGCTGCCATATTCGCCAATACAGAGAATAATATAGTCACTAAAATCATGACTAAAGCGAATAACAAGTATATTCTATATTAGATAGTCAAAACACATTCAGTGTTCAAACATATATAAGCACATGAAGAATACATAAAAAGATCCTGATATATAGTATCATTTAAATAAGATGTGGATCCATAGATAGAAAAATATACTATAAATAAAAACAAACAAGCGTAATGTGCAATATGAAATGCCGCTCAATAGATAAAGGAGCAGGATAGGCATTTAGTTACGATATAGTCTCAATGACAGTTGTTGAATGCTGGTCTGTGAGATAGCGTTTCATATTTAAACTAAACATAATTAAATTAAATTTATTCAGTTCAAGTCTCCTAATGAGACTCATGGCAAAAAATTCACACACTCAATAGGGTCTAAACAAAGCATAAAAAATATATAAAAATATATGTGTGAAAAGTATATCTAAATCACACTTATCAAAATTAATTTGGTAATTTTTTATATAAAAAAATAATATAAAAAATACTCACTAACATCAAAACAGACTATATTTACAATGTTGACACGAATTACATAAACAGTAAAATAGAAATATAGATTTTACAAATTTTATATGTATATATATAGATTTTGTGGATTATTTACATGATAGAAATAGCAGGATACACCATACCCCAGGGATTACCTCAGTGTCACTGCTCGACAGAGGCACAGCAAAATAATGGGTATAGTTCCCCATACTAAAGGGGTGGCGTAAGCCACAAAACTATGGGCTAGGCTTGTAAATGCCCTTGGGCAGATAGCCTAGTATGAACCTATGAACCTATGAACCTATGAATGCTCTTTCATCGTACCGATAAGGTCTAAAGCACAAAATATCAAACATACGGAACAGCAAATTTTTTCCCAGGGAAAAAATTGGCTTCTCCACAAAAAAAAAAAAAAAAAAAAACTTAAACACAAAGTGAAGTGGGGGACTTCACCCCCCACACCTCCCCTACTTAAATATACCAACTCTGAGATCGCACCATAGTGGAGGAAATGGCAAAGTCCTGAAGAAGGCCCACCAAATTTTTTCCCTGGGAAAAAATTCTATGTTCCAAGACTACGCTATTTTGCCATTTCATCAGTATCGGATCGACGAAATAGCTTTCGCTATTTAGTCCATGCGAGACTGTTATATAGATCCGTAAAATCTATGGGGTGATCCTTCTTTGAGAAATAGCCAAAATCACTCCTCACAAACTGCATTAGAATATGTTGCATATTGGATGGGCAGCTGGGAATAGAAAAGGCAAAACAAAAGATAGTAATTATCCTTTTTCAGTACATGTTATGGTACATAGGGTAGGAGGTGAGTGCTGTGTCAAGAATGATACTGTACTCCTTTCCACAAAAGCCTAGAAGAGTCCATGTATATCTGTAATGGAAACCTTACTTGATAAAGTGTTGTAGACCTGTTTAAGGGAACTAGAGTATATCAGTTATTTTGGCATATGCCTCTACTTGTCCCACTGTGAACTGCAGATAGTAAGATTATTATCAGGAAGCTACAGCAAGACACTAACATTCCTGCCCCAACATGTAGAAGACAACTACTAAATCGAAAAAAACAAAAAAAAAACAAAAACAGAACCCTACGGATGCACACAGATATGTACACATGCATGCATGTATGTGTGTGTGTGTGTAGATATATACATATGCACACACACACACACACACACACACACACACACACACACACACACACACATATATATAAAATCACAGAATTTTAGCTACATACACAAATATACAAATGTGTACCTAACAGTTACATAACATGACTGTTAAATGATCACAAAGCCTATGACAAATCCCACGTGTCCAAAAGAATTTAGCCACTCTGACAACACCAAACATCTAAAAAAAAACACTGAATATCTGAGGAAATATCAACAGACATACTGAAATAACTGCTCACACAAAGTGCAGTAAAACTGGTAACCTGCACAAATGAAACTACACTAAAGTGTATTACACTACTTAATCCTAAAAACATTACTATAAAAATGTTTCTAAATATATAATTCCTAATTATCTGCCACACAGCACTAAATATGATAGTTATAATTCATCACATCTTAAATAAAAAATCACCAAACATAAAAATGTTCACTTACGTATAATATCCAGCTTTGTAATAGAATATTACAGGAATATTAAGGATTCCATATCCTTATTTGGATAAAGGGAAGCTTCTTTGTTCACCAGTGGGAGTGGGGAGCACTGAGCAGCCTATTTGTCCCTAGAGCAGTGGTTCCAGCCAGAAACTTGTAGTCTATTGGCCATTTTGGGTCAATTCCTAGCTCTTTTCAACCCCCTGCTATAAAGCCCACTTTAGCGCACTTTTGCGTGATTTAGCGCGGAGTTGCCCATAGAGCACCATCGGGCAGCGCCGGTTAAACAAGGTTAAACTATTTCTGGCTCCGTAAAGTCTGCTCTTCAATTTTTCCCTTAGAACTTCTCTACTTGCAATCTAAACAGTCTATTCTCTATCTCAAAAGCTCAGCACTTGCTCCTAAAGCATTTTTATATAGGTAAAGTACTTATATACTAAACAAAGTACTACATTAGCCTAGAATCCCCTTGAGTACCCATTTCCCTATAGGTCCCTTCTGACTCAGTTACACAGCAAACTTTTTCACTTTTTTTAGCATGTCGAAGGGTCAGTTGCTAGCGTCCTCTCCTGTTCAGCTGGTGAATCTGGGCATCTTGAGGCAATGTTACAATTGCCTCATGTACACAAACAACCCACTCCTTCTCCCACAAAACAAAAATACATGTGAGAGATGCAACTATATAGCCAAACTGGAGGCTGAGCTCTCTCAACTCAGGACTGGCAAGACCAGACAGGAGGAGAAGGAAACCACGCACACCACAAACCCAGTTTCACATAAAACTATCACAACTGCAAAACAAACACATAAATACACAAAGACATACTCAGAGGCACTGATCAAAAATCTACCAAAACTACAGAGGCCTCCAAAGCAGACACCCAAGCAACTGCCACCTCAAGACATAAGACATGCAACACATAGTTCTCAAAGTCAGTGTGCTAAACAGTCACAGCCCTTAAGGCCAAACACAATGCCAGACACACTTGTTATAGGTGACTCCATAGTCAGACATACTGACGTCCCACTCACCAGACTGAACAAGGAAAAGATCACAGTAAGCTGCCTGTCAGGCATTAGAATCCGCCACATAACACAAGCACTCAGGTCACTCCACAGCAAGTACAAGTATGACTCAGTCATTGTCCATGCCGGTGTGAACGACCTGAGACATACCTCCCTGGACTACGTGAAAAGAGACATAGAGGAGCTCTCAGATTATGTAGCCCAGGCCGGTATGACCCTGACCCTGAGCAGTATCCTACCCTCACCAGGAATGATGCCACAATACAGAGACAAAATGATCAGCTTTAATAATTGGCTTAATTACTGGTGTCATTCTAAGGGGATCCAATGTCTGTCTGCCTGGGATGACATGCTTGACAAGCCACGCTGCTTCGCAAGGGGCGGCTTGCACCTGTCACCCCTGGGCTTCTGGATATTGGCAAAGGCTCTTGCCACCCCCATAGTGCCTTTTTTAGGCAAGGCTCAAATGATAAACCTACCGCCCTAGAAAACAAAAATGGAGAAAAACTAAGGGTAATACTGCTCAATGCCAGAAGTCTAAACCTCAAGATGCACACCCTTGAAGCCCTCCTCAGTATGGAGAACATCGATGTCTGTGCTGTGACTGAAACCTGGTTCAAGGCTCCTGAGAGCACCCCAGCACTATCAGGTTATACCTCATATCATGCGTTCCGTCCCCAAAATCCGGACCGAACCACAAAGGAGGGAGTATCCATATTCATAAAGGATACCCACACCTCCAGGTTAGTGGCAACGCACGAAGCATCGGAGACCATCCAGGTGCAATTAACCATAGGTAAAACTGCCCTACAGTTTGTAGCATGCTACAGACCACCTTCTCAAACTCAGGAAACCCACACAGCCTTCCTGAAGACACTGGAGAGTATGAATGTCTCTCCAAACACCATCATATTGGGTGACTTCAACTACCCAAACATAGACTGGGAACATTACTCAAGCCCCAACACCCTAGCCAAAGGTTCCTGGAGTTCATAAACTCAAATGCTATGGAACAACTAGTCACCATCCCCACAAGAGGAGAAAATATACTAGACCTGATCATCACAAACATGGGGACAAAATGCTCCACAGCGGAAGTAGATCGCGCAGTGGTGAGATCAGGCGATAAGTTAATGGCATTGGAGATCCACATGCCGCCCCACCCCAGCAAAAATACCACAGTGAAGAACTTCTCAAAAGCAAACTTCACACTTCTTAAGACTGGAGTGGTATCCTTCAAGGCCCCCGAGCCAGTGGAAACCACAACCCACGCTGCTGAAACCCTTACAAATGCCTTCTACGAGCACCTCCAGGAATGTATGGATCAAGCAATCCCTAATAAAATCAAGACCCTTTCCACCAAAGGCAGGCGCCTGGTCTGGTGGATCCCAGCCATAAACAAACTCTACAACAAGAGGAGAAAGCTACTACATGACAGAGCAAAATCCCTAAAAGTGAAGGCATCTCTGATCAATACTAGCAAAAAACTACGATCACTCATAAAATCATCCAAGGCCAACTTTGAGAGAAAAATCGCTAATGACACAAAAGACAATTATAAGGCCTTCTTTAGCTATGTTAGAAACCTGGGTGGAAACTCCCAGATATGCTCAGAATTAGTCCAAAATGATAAAAAAAATCACTGAACTCACAGACATTGCCAACATACTGGCATACAGGTTCAGTGCAAATTTCTCCCCTCCCTCCCCCCCAAAAGGAGAAATATCTATCCCACCAGAGTCTAGCCTCCCAAACATCTCAGATGCCCTGGTGAGAGCTGCTCTCTCTAAAGCAAAAAACACAGCATCAATGGGACCGGACGGTGTCCCCAGCTGTGTGCTACACAAACTCAATGGGGAACTAAACCCACACATAAGGTTGCTGTTTAATCTTAGCCTTACTACAGGATACATACCCAAAGAATGGTGTACGGCAACTGTGGTCCCACTCCACAAAGGCGGTGCTTCTACGGACCCTGGAAATTACTGCCCCATAAGCTTGACGAGCCTTGTCTGCAAAGCTATGGAGAGGATTATAATGGAACTCATAAATAAAGACACTGGGGACCTACAGACACTGGATCCTACCCAATTTGGCTTTGTCAAGGGCAGATCCTGCCTCTTGAACTTGGTCGACTTTTTAGAAACAGTCACTAAGGCCATTGATGAGGGTAAGGCAGTTCACACAGCCTACCTTGACCTAGCAAAAGCGTTAGACACAATACCCCACTCGGGCATCATAGAAAAGCTCACCAGCTTAGATGTAAACCCATATGTCACAAGATGGGTTGCAAACTGGCTCAAGGACAGAACACACAGGGTTAGAGTTGCTGGTGCCATGTCAGACTCTAAGCCGGTCACGAGCGGTGTCCCACAGGGCTCAGTCCTGGGCCCCCTCTTGTTCGGCATTTATTTTTCTGAAGTGCAGGCAAACATAGGGGGATTGTGGCTGATAAAATTTGCAGATGACTGCAAACTGGGCACCATAATTGACACTCCATCAGATACAGACATCCTCCAGAAAGGTCTTATAGAAATGGATAACTGGTGCCAGAGCCATGGCCTTAAGCTAAATGCCAAAAAATGTATAGTCATACCCTTTGGGAAAAACAAGGTAACCCCTAATTACCACATAGGTGGTAATCCATTAAACACGGAAGAAGTTATCAGGGACCTGGGGACCCAAGTTGACAGTAACCTCTCTTTTGACACTCACATTGCCAAAGTGGTTAGGAAGACCTTCTACATTGCCCACCTGATCATGAAGGGATTCACATACAGATCAGGAGAGGTCATTGTACTCCTGTACTCTTCACTTATCAGACCAATGATTGAGTACAACACCCCATTCGGAATGTACCTTACCCGACACCTGCAGCAGTTGGAAAGACCCCAAAAGTTCCTCACCAAAAGGATAAAAGGGCTCAAACATATGTCATACGATGCCCGACTGAAGAAACTCCAGCTCTATTCAGTCGCATACGGTCTGCTCAGAGGTGATCTGTGCCTGACATACAAGGCCATGTCCAACCCGGAATTAATGGACATGCTCCACCTCAAAAAATCCAAATCCACCAGAGCCACGAGAGAAAGAGACGTAAACCTCAACACGGATATAAATAGGACGTGCTGCAGGGACAGATTCATCACCCAGAGACTCCCTACACTATGGAACAGAATCCCAGACCATGTGAGGCAGAGCCCCTCACTGACTCTGTTCAAGAGAAATCTTGACGAGTGGATGGGAGATCGTAGGTTTACCCCGGGAATCATCTCTGTGTCACTGCTGGACAGAGGCACAGCAAACTAATGGGTATAGTATTCTCATCCTAAGGGGTGGTGAAAGCCACACACACTCTGGCTAGGCTTATAAATGCCCTAGGGCAGATAGCCTAGTATGAACCTATGAACCTATGAACCTATAATAAAGTTGTGTAAAGAACAAATTTTTCTATATAGTGCATTGCTTCTCCAAATGAACTCCATAAAATCTACCTGCTACATAAGCAACAAAACACAACAATTATCCCTAGCATTTGCTACAATAGGACTATAATAATAATAATAATAATAATAATAATAATAATAATAATAATAATAATAATAATAATAATAATAATAATGTTAATGCACTAACTTCTCATCCAACCTTCTCGTCTAACTGCGTTTCAAATGAGTAGAATTTTCTAGAAACTGGCAAAGAGGTGCACCCTCCAGGCAATAAAAAAATAAGTAAATCTGCCTTTGTTTCCCCCAGATTAACTATTTTGTGATGAATGCATTATTTTGTTACCAAAGTTGAATAAATAAATGCACTTAATGAAGTAAGAGATTTAAATAGGCCATTATCAAGCTTCTCATTCAGTGATATCAATGTCAGTAAGACAACTGAAAACAGTGTAATTAGTGCCTCGTTAATCTGAATATGACAATTTACACCTAAGCAGGCACCAATTGTTTAATCTACTATTCAAGATCAAAAAGTGTTTAACACATAGTCAAGGATGATGACAGCAAAACTAGAATAATTTGCATGCAAACCTAGTTTGTCAAGCTTCTCTAACCAAGCACTGTGCCAGGGGATGACTACAACTCTTACAGTTTAACTCAACCTTTGAGTAAATATGTTAAACTTTAAATGAGAATTTTGTGAGGAGAGTAAAACACATAGAAAATGATAAAAAAAAGTTACGTACAATTTTATGTTCAATGTGCATGAACCTTCTACAGACACATAAGTATTGAAAAAATACTTGTGAAAATGTGAGTAACTATAAATTACAACAGCCGTAGGGACAGCTTCTG